>NC_048220.1:57007351-57012483 GCF_002007445.2 Ailuropoda melanoleuca | reverse complement strand
CAGTCAAAACTAGAGGCTCTGACGGCCAGGGTCACCGAGGCAGAGGAACGCGTTAGCGAATTGGAGGATGGGTTAGTAGAAGAAAAAACGAAAATAGAAGCTGGTCTTAAAAAAATCCACGCCCACGAATGTAGATTACGGGAGATTACTGACTCTATGAAACGATCCAATGTCAGAATCATCGGCATCCCTGAAGGGGTGGAGAAAAACAGAGGTCTAGAAGAGATATTTGAACAAATTGTAGCTGAAAACTTCCCTAATCTAGCAAGGGAAACAAGCATTCGTGTCCAAGAGGCAGAGAGGACCCCATCCAAGCTCAACCAGGACAAACCTACGCCACGGCATGTCATAGTGCAATTCGCAAATATTAGATCCAAGGATACAGTATTGAAAGCGGCCAGGGCAAAGAAATTTCTCACGTACCAAGGCAAAGGTATCAGGATTACGTCAGACCTGTCTACAGAGACCTGGAATGAGAGAAAGGCTTGGGGGGGCATTTTTAAAGCTCTTTCAGAGAAAAACATGCAGCCAAGGATCCTTTATCCAGCAAAGCTGTCATTCAGAATTGATGGAGAAATAAAGACGTTCCAAAATCGCCAATCATTAACCAATTTCGTAACCACGAAACCAGCCCTACAGGAGATATTAAGGGGGGCTCTATAAAGGTAAAAAGGCCCCAAGAGTGATACAGAGCAGCAAGTCACAACCGATACAAAGACTTTAAAGAGAAATGGCATCATTAAAATCATATCTGTCAATAATCTCTATCAATCTAAATGGCTTAAACTCTCCCATAAAACGCCACAGGGTTGCAGATTGGATAAAAAGACATGACCCATCCATTTGCTGTCTACAAGAGACTCATTTTGAACCCAAAGATGCATTCAGACTTAGAGTAAGGGGATGGAGTACCATCTTCCACGCAAATGGACCTCAAAAGAAAGCTGGAGTAGCAATTCTCATATCAGATAGACTGGATTTTAAACTAGAGGCCATAGAGAGAGATACAGAAGGGCACTATATTATTCTTAAAGGAAGTATTCAACAAGTGGATATGACAATTATTAATATATATGCCCCCAACAGGGGAGCAGCAAGATACACAAGCCAACTCTTAACCAAAATAAAGAGACATATAGATAAGAACACAGTAATAGTAGGGGACCTCAACACCCCACTATCAGAAATAGACAGAACACCCTGGCAAAAACTAAGCAAAGAATCAAAGGCTTTGAATGCCATACTCGACGAGTTGGACCTCATAGATATATATAGAACACTACACCCCAGAACCAAAGAATACTCATTCTATTCAAATGCCCATGGAACATTCTCAAGAATAGATCATGCTCTGGGACACAAAACAGGTCTCAGCCAATACCAAAAGATTGAAATTATCCCCTGCATATTCTCAGACCACAACGCTCTGAAATTGGAACTCAACCACAAGGAAAAACCTGGAAGAAACTCAAACACTTGGAGGCTAAGAACCATCCTGCTCAAGAATGACTCGATAAACCAGGAAATCAAAAAACAAATTAAACAATTTATGGAGACCAACGAGAATGAATACACAACGGTCCAAAACCTATGGGATACTGCAAAGGCAGTCCTAAGGGGGAAATACATAGCCATCCAAGCCTCACTCAAAAGAATAGAAAAATCTAAAATGCAGTTTCTATATTCTCACCTCAAGAAACTGGAACAGCAACAGAGGGACAGGCCTAACCCACTGACAAGGAAGGAGTTGACCAAGATTAGAGCAGAAATCAATGAATTAGAGACCAGAACCACAGTAGAGCAGATCAACAGGACTAGAAGCTGGTTCTTTGAGAGAATCCATAAAATTGATAGACCACTGGCAAAACTTGTCCAAAAACAAAGAGAAAGGACTGAGATTATTAAAATTATGACTGAAAAGGGAGAGGTCACGACCAGCACCATTGAAATTGCAAGGATTATTAGAAACTTTTATCAACAGCTATATGCCAAAAAACTAAACAATCTGGAAGAGATGGAGGCCTTCCTGGAAACCTATAAACTACCAAGACTGAAACAGGAAGAAATAGATTTCTTAAATAGGCCAATTAACTATGAAGAAATTGAGTCAGTGATAAACAACCTTCCAAATAATAAAACTCCAGGCCCAGACGGTTTTCCTGGGGAATTCTACCAAACATTCAAAGAAGAAATAATACCTATTCTCCTAAAGCTATTTCAAAAAATAGAAACAGAAGGAAAGCTACCAAACTCATTCTATGAGGCTAATATTACCTTGATCCCCAAACCAGGCAAAGACCCCCTCAAAAAGGAGAATTACAGACCGATTTCTCTAATGAATATGGATGCCAAAATCCTCAACAAGATCCTTGCTAATAGAATCCAACAGTACATTAAAAGGATTATCCATCATGACCAAGTGGGATTCATACCTGGGATGCAAGCATGGTTCAACACTCGCAAATCAATCAATGTGATACATCATATCAACAAGAAAAGACTCAAGAACCATATGATCCTCTCAATTGATGCAGAAAAAGCATTTGACAAAATACAGCATCCTTTCCTGATTAAAACCCTTCAGAGTGTAGGAATAGAGGGTACATTTCTCAATCTCATAAAAGCCATCTATGAAAAGCCTACTGCAAGCATTATTCTCAATGGGGAAAAGCTGGAAGCCTTTCCCTTAAGATCAGGAACACGACAAGGATGCCCACTCTCGCCACTATTATTCAACATAGTACTAGAAGTCCTTGCAACAGCAATCAGAAGACAAAAAGGGATCAAAGGTATCCAAATCGGCAAAGAAGAAGTCAAACTGTCTCTCTTTGCAGATGACATGATACTCTATATGGAAAACCCAAAGGAATCCACTCCCAAACTATTAGAAGTTATAGAACAATTCAGTAAGGTGGCAGGATACAAAATCAATGCCCAGAAATCAGTTGCATTTCTATACACGAATAACGAGACTGAAGAAAGAGAAATTAGGGAATCCATCCCATTTACAATAACACCAAAAACCATGCGTTACCTTGGAATTAACTTAACCAGAGACGTAAAGGACCTATATGCTAGAAACTATAGATCACTTTTGAAAGATATTGAGGAAGACATAAAAAGACGGAAAAATATTCCATGCTCATGGATCGGAAGAATTAACATAGTTAAAATGTCCATGCTATTCAGAGCAATCTACACTTTCAATGCTATCCCGATCAAAATACCAAGGACATTTTTCAAAGACCGGGAACAAATAATCCTTAAATTTGTATGGAAACAGAAAAGGCCCCGAATCTCCAAGGAACTGTTGAAAAGGAAAAACAAAGCTGGGGGCATCACAATGCTGGATTTCGAGCTGTACTACAAAGCTATGATCACAAAGACAGCANAAGACAGCATGGTACTGGCACAAAAACAGACACATCGACCAATGGAACAGAATAGAGAACCCAGAAATGGACCCTCGGCTCTTTGGGCAACTAATCTTTGATAAAGCAGGAAAAAACATCCGGTGGAAAAAAGACAGTCTCTTCAATAAATGGTGCTGGGAAAATTGGACAGCTACATGCAAAAGAATGAAACTTGACCACTCTCTCACACCATACACAAAAATAAACTCCAAATGGATGAAAGACCTCAATGTGAGACAGGAATCCATCAAAATTCTAGAGGAGAACATAGGTAGCAACCTCTACGACATCGGCCAGAGCACCCTTTTTCATGACACATCTCCAAAGGCAAGAGAAACAAAAGACAAAATGAACTTATGAGACTTCATCAAGATAAAAAGCTTCTGCAAGGCCGAGGAAACAGTCAAAAAAAAACTAAGAGGCAGCCTATGGAATGGGAGAATATATTTGCAAATGACACTCCAGATAAAGGACTGGTATCCAAGATCTACAAAGAGCTTCTCAAACTCAATACATGCGAAACAAATCAAAAAATGGGCAGAAGATATGAACAGAAACTTTTCCAATGAAGACATACAAATGGCTAACAGACACATGAAAAAATGTTCAAAATCATTAGCCATCAGGGAAATTCAAATCAAAACCACACTGAGATACCACCTTACGCCAGTTAGAATGGCAAAGATAGACAAGGCAAGAAACAACAATTGTTGGAGAGGATGTGGAGAAAGGGGATCCCTCCTACATTGTTGGTGGGAATGCAAGTTGGTACAGCCACTCTGGAAAACAGTGTGGAGGTCCCTTAAAAAGTTAAAAATTGAACTACCCTATGACCCAGCCATTGCACTACTGGGTGTTTACCCCAAAGATACAGACGTAGTAAAGAGAAGGGCCATATGCACCCCAATGTTCATAGCTGCATTGTCCACAATAGCCAAATCATGGAAGGAGCCGAGATGCCCTTCAACAGATGACTGGATTAAGAAGCTGTGGTCCATATATACAATGGAATATTACTCAGCTATCAGAAAGAACGAATTNTAAAAATTGAGTTACCCTATGATCCAGCCATTGCACTACTGGGTGTTTACCCCAAAAATACAGACGTAGTGAAGAGAAGGCCATATGCACCTCAATGTTCATAGCAGCATTGTCCACAATAGCTAAATCGTGGAAGGAGCCGAGATGCCCTTCAACAGATGACTGGATTAAGAAGCTGTGGTCCATATATACAATGGAATATTACTCAGCTATCAGAAAGAACGAATTCTCAACATTTGCTGCAACATGGACGGCACTGGAGGAGATAATGCTAAGTGAAATAAGTCAAGCAGAGAAAGACAATTATCATATGATTTCTCTCATCTATGGAACATAAGAACTAGGATGATCGGTAGGGGAAGAAAGGGATAAAGAAAGGGGGGTAATCAGAAGGGGGAATGAAACTTGAAAGACTATGGACTATGAGAAACAAACTGGGGGCCTCAGAGGAGAGGGGGGTGGGGGAATGTGATAGACTGGTGATGGGTAGTAAGGAGGGCACGTATTGCATGGTGCACTGGGTGTTATACGCAACTAATGAATCATCGAGCTTTACACAGGATGCCGGGGATGTACTGTATGGTGACTAACATAATATAATAAAAAATCCTTAAAAAAAAAAAGAAGAAGGGGCGCCTGGGTGGCACAGCGGTTGGGCGTTTGCCTTCGGCTCGGGGC
>NC_048220.1:56998104-57007113 GCF_002007445.2 Ailuropoda melanoleuca | reverse complement strand
AAAAAAAAAAAAAAAAGGAAAGCAGTTCCTAATAAAAGACCTGTGGAAGATTTAGGAAACCACAAGCAAGAGGTTTTGAAGGAAAGTGTTAGAAGGTCACCTAGAAGGCTAAAAAATACAGACTGTTTAGTACCAAAAGGCTTATTTTAGAGACTTATAGGACATGCGACTTTGGAGAGTTATTCTCTGACTCTAATCTATGAAAAGAGAGGAAGTTATTATGCCTTGAAGTGCCCAAACTGCTAGTTTATTGTATAACCCAAGGCCCTACATTAAGTTAGAAGAGAAGTAATTGCAAATGAATGTTCATATGTGTTATTGCTTAACCTTCTCTTTTATGTTTCCACTCCAATAAAAGGAGTGTGGTACTTTCTTTCTTTTACATCTCATTTTCTCTGGGTACACAGTTCAGTGGAGGCTGCTCTGTACTACATGTTGGAATGATTAGTTGATCGGTTGACTCTTCAGTGCAAGTACTTTCCATACCGCATGCATTCATCTTCAAATGCTTAGGATCACCAGGGATTCTATGGTGATTTGAGCTGCCAGGAAGGAACAAAATAAATGTGGATCATACAGGGATATTCTCACCCCCCACCTTTCCTTGGTTTTATGTTTTTGGTTTACCTTTCTTCATTTGGGCAATATCAACTCAACTGGGACAATAAGGAGGCAGCTTAGTGTTTTAAAAAGAGCCTGGATTCTGCAACCCACCCAAATTCACATTCCAGCTCTGCTGACTATTAGCTCTGTGACCTCAGGCTAGTTATTAATTTCATTTGCTTCTTCATTTCCTTCTCATTAGCAAAATGGGGCTAAGAATAGCATTTGTCATGAAATGGAAGTAAGATACTGTGTGTAAAATGCATAACTTATAGTAGACTATTTTAAAAAGATTAATTCTGCTTCCTCCACCCCTCTTCACACTTTAAGCAATGAAATAATTATTGATTAATTGTCAATTTGGCTAATATACCATTAGATTTAAGACCTGAATTATCAGGTCTAAGTGTTTCTATGTTTATTAACCACCCTGGCTAATTAATGATTCTTTTTTCTATTTACAACTTAAAAACCAGGCCTGCATGTAGCAGAAATCTTTCTAAAAAGGAGTGGTAAATGTGGGAAGCAACACATAGGAGCACAAATTGTATCCCTTAAAAGAATAGGATTTTGGAAAAGCATTTATAGAAAAGAGATTATAAACAGCCGAGAGATAGAGAAATGAAGGCACAGTATTGTGATTACACTGATTCTTTTAGACTCTCTGTCCTATATGGGATTTACGTGCATCTTACGCTTTCCCAATTATTCAGTACATCATCTTAGGAAAGCACATATTCTTCTTTGCTCCTTATTATTCGCCGTAGTGGCCATAACTTGGTTCCAACCCATTGCAGGAGATATATGTTGCAAGATCCATAGAGGCTGCTTTTAGGCAACAGGCCTGAACAATGGAAACTAGGTAAGTAAAAGGGCCCATAGTGACCACCAGCCTGAATGCAAACAGGCTCATTAGGTGACCCACCTAAAAATATCTATAAGCCCTAGCTGGCCAATGGGCTACTTACAACCGGGCACAGGTACCAAGAAAGGAAAATTCCATACGTTCCTATACCTCCTCACTCCCCCCATTAATTATAGTCCTCCCCATCAGAGACAGGCACTGTCTCCTGTCTCTCCTTTGCTGTCCTGCCCACTGCTCCCCTGCAGTGTATTCAATAAACTTCTATCTCCTTCATTTTGCCTGGGTGAATTCTTCTACCGCCTGTGCTGCCAGCCTCCACTCGATTGGGTCACCCCCACAAAATCTAGCCAGGGATCTTAAAATTCCATTTATTATTCACAGATGATTAAGTTGTATCAATTACCACTAGGAAATTGCAAAAACTATATGCTGTGCCGATGGTGGGTCAGTAGCACGATTGCACATACTTTCTAAACCAAAAATTGGGGCTCATTGTCCAGAAATGGAAGAAAATATTTCAAATTTTTATGGTTTTACATAATTTGGTAAATACCCAACCTTTAGGAAAATGCATTTAGTATTCCAATGAGCAACTGAGAGGTGACCTCAAGTAACACAGAACTGTGTGTGATGTACATATGCACATAGACGTTCAGATATGTGGTTGTCTAAGGTCTCCAGCAGGGCAGGTAATGGGTTCACACAACCAGGACTTAAAAATGTCCAATATGTGTTTTTCATGAAATGAGTCAGATGACTTTTTAAAGGGTTGAACTGGATCCACCCAACAAAATATTTTCACCAAACCAGAGTTTGACTCAGCAAATATTCTCACAGAATGGAGTTTCCTGTTGCTCACAGGGAGGTTGATGCGTTACTTTAGAAATTCCTTTTCCCATGTGTGGTGTCTGGAATTGTCAATGGGCTGCATCTATGTGATAAATAATGTGGCAGATAAAAGGCCAGGCCTTGCCCAATTTTCCGAGGTGTTAAGGATAAGTCCTTTATGATGGGAGATTTACAAGAAGACAAGATGTGAAAAGCTAGCCTCACTCTGGGCTTGGAGGACACCCCTCAATACCCAATCAGGCTAAACCACATTTCAGGGGTGAGAGAATATTCAAGGTAGTATGTGCTGTATCTAGAAATGCAGTCAGAAAGTGAAATTTTACAAATATGCAGAAAATAAAAAACTACTTTTAAAAACATAAGGCTCTACTCCACTCTTAGATTTCTTAAGTCATTGAACATTCTCCCTCCTGGAAATGAGTTGAAGAATATCCTTTTGGCTCCCTGGATATGAAGATTCTAAAAAACAAGTGGAGTTTTAAAAACCATACCTTATTAGAAAATTTTCCATATTGATCTGGAAGCTTTGAATGTTAAAATAAAACAAAACAAAAACAAAACAACTAAATAAAATTCCTGGTTTGAATGCAAATTAACTCTCTCTCTTTTGAAACTTCAGTCTCTCTGGTGACTCTTAGCATATTTTCCTGAGTAGCCCAGAAGTCCAGTTGGGCCTTCTCTTTTTCTCCTATGGATTATAAGTTCCTAGCAACTAAGAACTTTATTTTATTCATTTAAAAAGGAATTTCTTACTAAGACTAGGTTGATGTGGTCATGTAGGAGAAAAGTAAAAAGCAGTAAATATTATTAAATGTGTATATTGCAATGAGGTAAAACCATTTTGGGATATAAAGCAGAGACTTGAGGCTACAGAAATCCTATTTTAATTATATTCCATCAAGGTTCTGGAATTTGGTCACTGAGTGGCCTGGATAACAAAGGATTACTATGTTCCATCCATTGCAAGTTATGGGAAAGATCATAAATTATCTTGATGACTCATTTCCTCTACTCACTCTACCACTTCCAATATGGGGAAACTTTCTGCCACTTTTCTTTTAACTTGTGAGATATAAATGGGAGAGAAGAACCTGAAATTAAGGCTGTTCAATAATTGCTACTTAATATGTATATAAAGCTTGAACTCTTTTATAACCACTTTTACTAACCAATTGATCCCAAGGGATCAACTGGTGACTCAGTATTCTTAGTGTCGTTTTGTAGAGGAGTGGCTTGTGATGTTAGGGTATTTTGTCTAACTCATCCAGGATGTTCCCCATATGTGCTGAGTATGCCAGAGTATGTAACAAAGGTCCCCTGTTTTTGAGACACAGATTGAAAAGAGAAGAAAGGAAGAGTATCTTTAATTTCTGAATGATCATATTCTCTGAAATGCAATTCAAAACCCTAAAAGGTTATGTCATTTCTAAATTCCTCTATGCCTATACCAAATTCACCCACAATTTTTTTTTAATTCATGTACACATTCATTAGTGAAGACAAATGGCTTTATTTTGTTCTTTAGCTTTTTACCTATTTGGATGTGTTTTTAGATAGTTTTTCTTTACTTATTTAGCACAGTCCTAAACAAAATAAATGTTGAGTAACTATTTCTGAGTTATCATCTGTAAATTTCTTCTTCAAATTTGCCGATGGATTACTGCTCCGTGGCTGCCAATTTTCTCATTTCCTTGTCTTTGTTCTCATTCCAGGATCCTCTGGTGTCTGTTTCATTTCATTGTTCTCTCATTTTTCATTTTTTCCCATGTAGGCTAGCCTAATTAACTGCAGCATTGTAAGTATCAGGATATGAATTCTGTACCATGCTTTGAAATATATTTCATATGATATTATATATTTATGGATGCAATTTTTCATTCAATGCATTCTCTCCTTATTTTTCCCTTTGAAGAGAAAAAGATCAGTATACGGAACCTAAACTGTGGCTCACTCTTCTCACAAATAAGTGTTTCCAAGACTTTTACATCTCTCATGGCTGAAACACTGGATGTTACAGATATGTTTTTCATTAAAAAGTCAACTTTTTATTGTTGGTGCGCATTTCCTGTTTTCCTTTTTTTCAATTCCCACACCTCACTTCAGGACTCCCCTCCAATGATGGATTTCCAGAGGGACCTGTTAACAGGGCAATAACCACAAACTCCCCTTCAGCTACTGCCTGTCAGCGCTCCCACCCAAGTGGTATGAGGTCTCCATGTGCTTCCCTTTCTCTGTTCCTCTTTCCTCTTTATGACCCAGAGCCCCTTTCATACACAGGGACATCCTCAGTTCTCAAATGGACCTCAGGGACCCAGAAAATTGTCTCCTGCCAGTAAGATTTAGCAAAAATTAAGGGCAACAAAATTTCTATTTTGAATTTGGAAGCCAAGGAAATATTGTCTCCTTGAATTTGGAAGCCAAGGAAATATTGTCTACTATTGCTAGACTGACGATCCTCCTTGTAACAACCAGATGCTGCATGAAGGATGTGAAGTGTTGGTTAACAAATTACTTTTAGGGAGTGAAGTCCAAGGACTTGGGACTTTAGATCACTGTCTTTTGTCAGAGGCAGATGGAAAATTTAACAGATAAGGGTTGATTAGTGAGCTTTTGTAAGAAGCTTGGTATTGATACTTCGGGGTATTAATTAGTGCTGTTTTAAATTCTAAGTCCTTTCGCTCCTGTCTCTTGCCCATTCTTCCTTTTTTATGTGACTTTATCTCAATCTAAGTATCTCTTTTGCTTTCTCTCTTTCTCTCACTCTCTCTCTCAATAAACTTTAAATAATTAAGAATATGGTATGACTTGAAAACCCATTATCTTCTATGGTTTTTTTTTTTTAAGATTTTATTTATTTATTCGACAGAGAGAGAGAGAGCCAGTGAGAGAGGGAACACAAAGCAGGGGGAGTGGGAGAGGAAGAAGCAGGCTCCCAGCAGAGGAGCCCGATGCGGGGCTCGATCCCAGAATACTGGGATCACGCCCTGAACCAAAGGCAGACGCTTAACGACTGAGCCACCCAGGAGCCCCTCTATGGGTTTTTCTTCATCTTTTTGTGGTAGGTGTTCAGTGGAGTAAAGAGTAATTAAAGCCAACTTAAAAGGCAAATTCTGATCTTTATCAGTCAGGATATGATTTATATTTTAAATATCCCTAAAGACAATAATCATCTCATCCCCAAACTACCAGCTTCAGCTCTCTTGAGTCATGACATTGACTAGAGAGAAGATGAAGTCTGAGGAGAATCCTGTAGTAATCCCAGGTTGTTCCATCAGATAGTTCTGCTATGTTTAAAGCTCAGCACAGGCTCTCAAATGACAAAACATAAGAATTGAAGTAGTTTTTTAAAAAAAATTTGATTATCTACCCGAAATTGTAATAACCTCTGAGAATTATACTCTGTACCTACCATGGCAGTTTAAATACTTGATGAAAATCTTTGCTCATTACTATATTGATATGTTTTCCTCATAAGTTGATTTTTCTGAGGGAAAGAAATAATTTCCTGAAATCCTCTTAAAAAGTTAAGTAGGCTTTCAAATCTATAATGGCTTGTCAAGAGAAATAGGTTACTAATAATCTAGGGTTGAAGAGTGCTCTAACAGATGGCAGAGTCAGAAAATACTTTAAAAATGGGAACTGCCCAACAATGCAGAGTAATGAGCTCCTCATAATTAAACATATTTCAGCCAAAGACAAATGACCATAAGGCATAGATGCTACACGGTATATTCACACTGGCTAAGAGGCTGTATTAGAAGATGTCTACTCATTTTGTTTAATACTATCTGATGAAGTTTCCAAATTCCTTACCATTTGCACTTTCTGGACAACTCATGTCTCTCTTAAAATGCAGTGTCCAGAGATTAATCTAATATTGCAGACGTGCTCTGGCTAGGGCAGAATACAAAATATCTGATGTACAAATGACCTTTTATTAACATAGGCCAAAATTATGCTAGATTTTTTAATAGACAAACCATGTTGCCAATTCTTAGTGAACTTACGATAAATTAAAACCCTCAGATTTTTTTCCCATATGAATTCAAAGCTTAGCCTCTTTTATCCTGTTTTGCATAACTGACTTTTAAATCCTGAATGTAAGTTTCATATTTATTGCTGATGATTTCTGTATTATTGATTTTGATGTCAAGTTGATTTTTCATTTTGAATTGGCTTATTGCATTTAGTATTTCTCCCAGCTTGGTATCATTGCAAAATATAAAATATTAAAAAGACATTTTCTACATCTTCCAAATTGATGGTAGAGGTTGAATAGAACTGAATCTAGCAATGCCCTGATAGAGTCTTCCCATAGGAAATTTTTATCACTCCTCTCCATAAAGCAAACTCCCTGAACAGATCCTACAATGTTTTAAAGAAAATATTTTTCCTTTAATCCCTGAAAATAGCACTTCCCTTGCCTTTGAAAAAGAGCATGAAAAATAATAATATGCAATTGACAGGATTTCCTAGAGGGGGGTTTTTAAGTTATCTTAGGCTGAAAAATGTAAGAACTCAAATAGGGACCTCCTACCTGCTCTAGGTTAATCAATAACCTTTGGTTTTGCAAAAACATCTGTGACTGTTAAGAATGAATTGAAATACATTAGAAATGGCATTACCGGGTGATGGTAAAGCTGCAAACCAGAGGTTACCGGCTCCCGCTTCCCTGGGCAATAGGCACGCCTTCTGCTCCCTTTGAAAGCCTTTCACATCTGGCTGGTGCTGAATGAATCTACTGTCAAGCCACGGCTGCTGTGGTACCTGGTTTCCTACGAATTAATTACATGTTCAGAACAGAGGACTTAGGGGTGTCTGGGGACTCGTGGCAGAGTTCACAGAGCCTCTTTTGAACAAAGGAGACTCTGTCTTAACTTATCCTCATGCTCTTAACAAGGAAGTGAATTTGATCATGGGCCACATTAGGGATCCCTTATTTAACAGAGCCAGTGGTGATTGGATCAACGTTTTTCTAAATAGCATCTTGTGTGTTAGCCATAAAGGAGGTTAGCCTTGTTCTATTTGGCTTTTAAATATGGTTCTTATCACTGACTAGTCTGAGAGAAAAGAAAAATGGCACAACTGTGTTTCCAGGGAAGACAGAGAGAGAGAGAGAGAGAGAGAGAGAGTGTGTGTGTGTGTGTGTGTGTGTGTGTGTTGTTAATCACAAAAAGTGGGAGAAAAGCAGAAGTGCTCACAGGACAGGAAAATTGGAGGCAGACTCGCTAGTATCAGGGGTAAGGACTGCCATTTGCTTGCTGTCTTTACTTCTGGCCAGGAATTTACATGGGAATTGTTGGGGGAGGTTTGTGCAATCTGAAAGGACAACTCTAGCTGACAGTGGAATGCTCTGTGATCACAGAGGTCGCAACCTAGAACCTGAGTTTCAGAAACCTAGGATTTTCAAAATGATTCCCACTCTGTTTAAAAACTACTGTTCTTGAGTAATAATGAGTGGCTCTTCGGTCAAGTTCCTTTCTATAATCACCTTAAAGTAGAAAAAACACAAAAGAAAGTCAACCCTACTGGATTGTAGAGCCTGATCTGGGACTTTGAATTGAGACGGTGCTGCTTTTCCATTACCTTCAGCACGGACTGTGTCTGTCTAGTAAATCTATATCCATGCCTGTGCTATGCGGGCTATTAACAAGCACAGAGGAGAAGGGGACACTGAAAACCTGGTGAAGCAAGTACATGAAATAAAGTAGGAATAAATAACACATCAACTATAAACAGCTAGCTCAGCGAGGCCATTAAGTTCTAAAGGCACTCGAGACTCACCAGTAGCTCTTCAATTCCCAAGACTAGGTGAGAGAACTTTCCCTGCTCCCCACTCATCAGCTGTCACAAACTTTTGTCAGAGAAGAAAAAATATCCAGAGGCAGAGAATTAGTGGGAAGGAAGCAATGGGGAGTATGAAATACTGGAGGGAAACCTTGCATATTAAAGCTTCTTTCTTTGGTAAATTTAATTGTGCAGGCTAAGTTCTTTCTGGAAGTAAACTTGTATGCACTTTATTTATTTATTTATTTAAAAGATTTTATTTATTTGACAGAGAGACAGCCAGCCAGATAGGGAACACAAGCAGGAGGAGTGGGAGAGGAAGAAGCAGGCTTCCAGCAGAGGAGCCTGATGTGGGGCTCCATCCCATAACGCCAGGATCACGCCCTGAGCCAAAGGCAGAAGCTTAATGACTGCGCTACCCAGGCTCCCCTGTATGCACTTTAAATCAGGACAATGGGAGGGAGGAAATTTACTCAGACTCCGCTACTCTTTCTATACTGCTCTTTCTAGTTGAAGCTAATGAACACACAGAAACCTCCAACTTCTCAAAGATCTTTTGTAAATTCTCAGAGCCATGTGTTAGTGAGAAAATTAACACACAGTCATAAAAAGGAGGCTTGGAGGTGGGTTTGTTTCCTGGTCTGCCTTGTCTGTGATGCTGGGCTAATTGTACAGCTGAGTTTTCCGTGTCCATACATGAAAAGACAAGCCAAGGGATAGAGGTGATGAATTAAAGGGAAGGGGGGTAAACAGAAGGGGGAATGAACCATGAGAGACTGTGGACTCTGGGAAACAAACTGAGGGCTTCAGAGGTGTGGGGGGTGGGGGAATGGGATAGGCTGGTGATGGGTAGTAAGGAGGGCACGTATTGCATGGTGCCCTGGGTGTTATACGCAACTAATGAA
>NC_048220.1:56877469-56994338 GCF_002007445.2 Ailuropoda melanoleuca | reverse complement strand
AAAAAAAAAATAAAATAAAATAAAAATAAAAGGCTTTTCCCATTACCATAGTCTAGAACTCTGAACTGACTTAGGAGTGGAATGAGTCTAAGCAACTGGGAAAAACAAAGAAAATCAATCTAAAACAAATGGGAGGAGTAGCTCTTATGTGTAATTACTACTTTTTAATTTTGCATTGTTTCCTAAGTAACTAAACAAGTTCACTTCAGCAGCTAAGTACGCTGCTTAGTGTCCAGTTCTCTTGGGGTCATGTTATTTCAATCACCTAATCTATTGAGATTTCCCTTTGCCAAAAGACCAGAGGGATCCTTGAAAGCAATTTTGGATCACACCCAAAAATCTAGAGGATGTGGCATTTTCATTTCAGTTGCAAAGCAAACCACATTACAAGGAACTGAGAAGAGTGGTACATAAGGGAATCGAGGAGTGGTACAGTTTGTAAAATGGAATACATTCTTTCTCCTTATAAGCACGAAACTGGCATCTACAGATCGAAGTGGGGATTTCAAATAAAACAAAAGAAAAATAAAAGAATAAAAAGGAAAAATGTTTGTGGATTTTTTTTTTGGATTGGTAAAATTATAAACTATTCAGAAAAACAAAGACAAAAGACAAGTGTTAGTATAAGCAGAAAGTTAGTGGTAAAGTTGTTGATTACCATGGTGCTGCTCTCAGGTCCCAAATGAGCTGGAAATGTACTTTGGATTTTAGCCTGAATTACTCTCCTCTTTTGGCTCCATAGGGAAGAAAACTATTTGGCTTCTGTTTCAATTCAGTGTTGGAAACAACACTTTCAAACACCATTTGTATGTGTTCATGCACTTGCTACTGTGAAAAATAACTTTAGAAGACGTGGTCCTTCATTTTATGAATCTTACTGTGGTTTATTATAATAATAATATTGGGGGTTTAGGGGGATTGATACCTAGCGTCCTTCTCCTTCCTACCTGAATCCTGAACCAGAATTGGGAGATAGAGCCAAGAGTTAGACAGATGGTGGTCAAATTATCACTTTTGTTACTGATAAGCTAGACAACGGGACTTGAGACCTACAGCCAAAAGGGCTTGTAATAGTATATTCCAGCACTAAACAGACATGCCCAACAGTCCCTGACAAAGCTGGGCATCTTCAGAGCTTCCCTGAAGTAGCAGGCCCCAGAACCCGGTGGAGCACAGACCCAGTGGTCTGATGAGATGACCCAGAAGCCCTGTGTCCAGTCTCTGTTCCCCCGGACAAGAGTAAGGGAGAAAGGCAGAGTAAGGCAGAAAGAGGCCAGCGGTGTTCATCGTAAATTCCTCCACATGACACTGTGATACCTGAAGGAAAGGAGTCCCCATAAGAGGAATAATAATCCTATTTCTATAGTGATTTCATATTCCTATTGATTATCACACTTTGCAGAGGGAAGCGGGGCTTAGCAGCTAAAAAAACCCTGACTTCTGAGAGAAAAACAGAAATGGCATATTATATATACAAAACAGATTTACCTCTTTTCAAGGCCTATATGTATCCCATTTTCATCTCACTACTGTTTTTTTCTAACAAATGACACTTTCTGCATTCTTGTATTAGGTCCTGACCATATTCCCTTTTTAGCTTTGATTTCCTTAAAATTAATACAAATTATTTTAGATTTTATTTTCAGAAGTGGATATTGTAATTTTCAGCAATAATATGTTTGGTAACATTTGCAATCTTTATACTAGATTGTAAAAGAAATAGACTGATCTCCTCTAATTCATAAAGAAGACAGTTGGTCATATTCATGATGTTCTTTCTTTTTAAATTCAGAGGCTCCATTTCCTTTTCTCATCTTTCCCATTTGAAGCATAAAGAACCTAGAATGTGGAAGAATTTTTTTTTTCTTTTTTACAGAAGTAGGATTCAAACACTTTGTTGTCAATACAAAAGACAAGTAAGGACTGGTGATGGACTGGGACCCAGGGCTGCCAATGTGTGACCTCTGCCATCATGGGAAAGGCTATAGCAGGAGGGGGACAATGCAGCCATCATGGGAAAAATAAGTAGAGCCAAGAGATAGATAGAGGGAGGGCCCCAGTAACACCATCTTCATTTCTAGATCCAACAAGGAATTAAGCCAGCTGCCTTCTTGACTTTATAGTTTTGTGAGCCAAGAAATAACCTTTAGGTGAATTTATAAATGACCTTAAGTGAATATGAGCTATTTCCTGTCACTCGTAACCCAGAAAGTCCTGGATAATGCAAGGCTTATTCCTCCCCTGCTCCCTCATCTCCCTGCATATCTAAGATTAGTCTGTAAAGTTTATCAAGCCTTTGGTAAAGGTTCCAAGTTAATAGAAGAGAATTACAACAAAGAGACACAGAAGTGGCTCTCTACCCTTAGGATTGATCCTGTACAGCCCCTGACTCCTCCCAAGGAAAACCCTGCATGACATTTCCATGCCAGGCCACAGGCTCTTCCCTGGCCAGCTATAAGCTTTCACTTCTGCTTAGTTGTTGGTGTGGCTGTTTGGCTGAGGTCCTCTTTCCCTCATCTAGAAACTCCTGTGCTCATCTCCTGTCCAGGTCTGAGAAGACTTGGAGAAGCTTCTCATTTTAGGCTTCCCTCCAGACCAAAGTTGGCCTGCTACCATTTCCTTATCTGTTGTCCCTCGATCCACTTCTTAGCATAAGTGACAGTTGTGAATGTCTACTTGCCTCAGAGGGGACCCATCTTTATACCCCTTGTGGGATCTCCACAACTACACTGAAACAGAAGAAGCCAACATCAGTAGTTGTTACCCATCTGGTAGCAGAAAGTGTCCCTTCCTCACATTTATTTCCCAATTATAAAAAGAAAAGATAGTCTCTTTTTGTTATGATACAATCTTGGTTGAATGTTGACAAATTTTCCTCCAGGAACACTTTCTCCTTCATGAGGTAAAGAGGAATGACAGGCAAAATTCGTAGTAGATTAAAGGGACAGAAATAGGTGCTGAAGAATCAGAAAATCAACTATGTAACATCATCTTGAGTTTACTTCTGAAGTCAGTGGTTTTCTGAGGACTCTTAAAAATTCTCAATTTAAGAACTTCAGAAGAAATGGGTGTCCAGAAGTCATGAGAAAGTGATATATACCTTTTAAGTTGAGAAAAATACAGTCCTGATTAGATGGTGACATATCTTATCCAGGAATGCCTCCTCTAGCATGAAGTAAAGATGGTGCTATGGACTCTTCTAGCTTCTGGGCTCTCAGTCCTAACTTTCTGAAAGTGACTACTTAGGTCAAAATACCTACCTCCATAGGAGAAAGCAACAGTATGCTGGTCCAGAATGATATAATCTCTACTCAGAAAATAGTTTTCTAAAGAAACATGTCACTTGTTTCTATACCTGCCTATGCATTCAAATTATCTGAAAAACTTTTTACTAACTCAGTTTCCTGGGTTCTACCCCAGACCTGTTAAAAAGATTTTTTGAAATGGGACTTGGGATATGAATATTAGTAAAGCTTCCTGGATGATTCAGATACTGTGTTTGGGGACCTTTTACTTCTACCAGCTGCCTTGGTAAAAAGGAAACCTCTCCCACACATGCTCTCATAGTGGGAGCTCTGAGAGTAGAAGGTCTACTTTTTGCTTTAATATCTTATTCCCTCACTGTTTTCCCTACATGGTTGGTCTCTGAGATATTTGCCAAATCCTTCCCAAGATACATTTATGCTCTGCTGATTAAGCTTTTATTTTTGTCTTAAATTCTTTAATAATACCTATATATTATATAAAAAGAAACAACAACAACAACAGAGCATGGGGCAGAACAGCACTAGGTAAGGTTGACTAGAAACTACCTCACCTGAGCTAATCTAGTAGGACTAAGAAAAGTATCAGTCCTAGAACCCAGGATGGGAAAGAGTTTAATGCATGGTTAAGTGATCTCAGCTGAGATGTATAGTGTGGACAATGGATGACAGAATAGGAAGCCAAAAAGACCATTCAATTCAATCCAAAAGAAAACCCCTCAGAGATTCATAAAGATGACCATACTTGGTATGGATTCAATAATACTTCTAATGTTCAAAAGGAATACCTAAGAATTTCTAAGATTTTAACATCCTGCATCTTAAAACCACGTGTAGATGTCCTATGTCAGCGATCATAGAGCAAGGATGTCTTTGGCTACATGTAATAATGATCATAAAAGACAGAAGCATCCTTTGAATCAAGACTAACACAAGTAAAACAATATCTCCATCAATAAGACATTGTTTGACCACAATATCGATCCTGTTCTATCCAAATGTCAGTAGATTAGAGACATATAGTTTGTCCATTAGGGTATGAATATACCACGACACAACACAAACAGCATTCAGTTACTTTAAGTACCTTTTGGACAAAAACCAACAAATTGCCCTGAGGTCCATTCTACCATATTTTAAAAATAAAAATAAAAGATGACCTTAAACTTTCAGATGACACAGAAATTACATTATTTAAAAGTTTGTTGGTACAGAATAATAGAAATCAGGATATCTAGTTAAAGTAGAAACTCAGATTAATTAGAAGCTGAAAACAGGAATATTAGCAATACCTATAATCAATAATGTGCATGTGTATATATGCAAATTTGTGTCAGAATAACAATCTCATCTTTCTGGGAATATTATTTTTCTAGATCATTTGAAAACTTCTTGAGTGCTAGCTACATAACCAAATGAGAATGTTGCTGAAATACTGAGGGTAGGTTGGGTGCCTTAGGTAGCCTTTGGCATCATAGCTGTGGTGGCTTTGTGAAGTGTCAACTTGGCTAGGCTAAACTATATTCCCCAGAACTGCCTCTCCTGTACATTCCCCATTAAGGTGCACCACTTGAGAGTTTTTCTATGGGATTTAAAGGCTACCACCGCTCTTCTTTCCCCGAATCCTCCTTTAGCTTTTTGATTCTTGAGCCAAGTGCTAAGTTTAGTTCCATGACTAATGACCCTGGCTTCTGATGGCCCAAACCATTAAGTTCAGAGACAGTGAAGAATGACATGGGTTCCAGGGCATCCTCACAATTCCAGCTTGTGCTTGTGACTTCCACCTTGTTCTTTCTCTTCCCCATTTTACAGCTATCTTCCCTTCCTCGCTGCCTGCCCTGCAGACTTCAAGGTCTAACATCAGATGCAAGGATAATGGTGTTATAGAGACTGCTTAACCGGCACTCACAAGTATGTAAGATCAGATCACTATAGAAATCAAGCTTCATCTACTTCTATTCCTGTACGTATGGATGCTATCGCTATCTGTCCATCTGTCTACGTCATCTACCTATCAATATACCTCTCTAACTGAATGCTGGGTGACACAATAAGGGCTACATGACATCCATAATTCCCTAGGCCAAGGCAGGCATGTTTTCTCTCTCTCTCTCACACACACACACACACGCACACACACACACACTTCTTTTGAGAAGGCCTTTAGTAGAGACAAGGACCTTGGGAGCTTACGTGCGTCATGTACCTCTTACCTTATTGAGTGAGAAATGGGGAAGCTCCACTTCGTTGTGCTAATTATATGTGGCTCATATCAAAAATCATATTTGGAAAAATATTTATTAAACAATAATTCTTTGATGCAACAATCTAACTTCTGTGCATATATCCTACAGAAAAACAAAACAATACTCCCCTTCCATATACATATACATGTATCTATATATTCAACATAGTAAAAGGACTGGTTGGCTCAACTATGGGACTAAACTATAGCTTATTATATACTATAACTTATTATGTACTACTAAAAAGAAAGGTTGCAAAGTGATACACATGTTATGATCCCACACTTGTAAAAAATAATAGGGCGAAAAGTCCCATGTGAGAATGTGTTTGTATATATTTATAAAAAGCATAGGGAAAGGTGGATAAGACATCACCACACTGGACTGATAACATTGTTTCCTGGAATGGAGTGGGTTTGGCAGGGAGGGAGATATTTACATTTTCTTTATACAACACCTCTATAATGTTTGAATTATTACAAGAAGTATGTATTATTTTTGTACTTTTTTCCATCCTCCCCCAAGTTTACAAACTAACTTCAGAAAACAATAATAATTTCCTGCAGTTTTATTCTTTAAGAGAGGAAGGAAAGCAAATAGCATATGTGACTGTTCCCATGCTCCCTGAATCTAAATAGTTGGCTGGGGGGTTACACCTGTGAGGAGGGTTATTTTAGTTCCTAAGCTGCACCTCTAACAATGACTTCTGATTAGGTCACCGACTGTCTTCTCTAGTCCCTCACCCTGAATTTCTCCAACCTCCTTATTCAAGGTCTATTTCTCAGCATCAATCCAACTAAGGTCCAGTTCTTGGAATTTGGTCCAGATGCAAAAACTCTTATTCTGGCTCATTCCTCTTTTCTCATGTACGTTATTCAGACAGGCTCAAAAGTATCTCATTTATTATTTCAAGAGAATCATCCTTGTCTTATTTTAACTGGTAACCTACTATCAATCAACCAACAAATATCCTTCAAGAACCTAGTTAAGTACCTATAGGAGATACTAATATTATATATATGTTATGTATACATTATGTATATTTATATTTGCAATCAGATTTGCCTTAAAATTGTTAAGAGCTTATCCAGTTTAGTAAATAATCTATTTTGGAATCATATATTCTTAAAGACTGTTCTATGTATCCAAACTACTTCTCAGCATAATAGAACAATCTTTAATGGAATTCCAATGAGTTAGCCTATGAGTCTCTCTCTTTATGACAGTGAGAGATTATATATTATGTATGTACTTCTGGAAAATAAAATATTAATTATTTAGTATTTCTCTTCCTTCCTTAGTAGTTTTGTAGAACAGTTAGAATCTTCAGGGGTGTTCAGCCTTTTTCATTCCTGAAAGAATTTTTTGGAGGGCTTATTTCTCTGAACCACAGAAAGAAGTAGCAGTAGCCACAATGAGGTGGGGCAGAGGAAGATTTCATGCTTTCTGGGAATGTGGCTTCCAAGTTATGCAAGAAGGTATCCTTTTTCATTAAATGATCTTGTGATTGGCTGAAGGTTGGCCAACGCCCATTTGTTACCAATCGTAGAATCCTATAACATGCACATAGAATATTCTTTATTGCTATTCCAGAAAAAATGTAAAGAAAACACCAGCTTTTCAGAATGTATACTAATTGGAAATGACATGATTATTATATAAATAATTTCAGAAATTACATTTAGCCACCACTAACAGAAACCCACAAAACAGGAATAACAATGAACCTGAAGGTAGAAAGTCTATTATCAGTAGGGTAGCTTCATGATGTGAATAGGAACTCAGGGTCCTTCGCTTTTTACTCAGCTGTATTTCCTGTTCTCTTTTCCTCATGCTTACAAGATAGCTCCATTTCCACTACTCTGTTCAGTGTCTTAGTCCCCACTCTAACTCCATCAGCCATCAGACTATGTTGTGGGCAGGAAATAGGAAAAACAAGGCACTGACCAAGCATGCTAGCAGAGTCAGCCCAGTAGAGAGTTCAAATCTCATTGGCCAGAGATGTGTCGTATGGGTATTCTAGCAACAGGGAGCTGGAAAATGTAATTTTGCCACTTCTCTCCCTCTCTCCAGAAAAAGTAAGGTCCTAGTAGTAAAAAAGAAGAAGAGAATGGATATTAGGTTGGTAATTCCTAGCCTCTACCACAATAAGCAATCCAGAATGAAGCTTTTTCTTTCTTTCTTTCTTTCTTAAAAGTCAAACTATGCTCCTTTAGGAATCTACCCAAAGAACAAAATTTAATAAGCAAACAAAATACACTTAGATTTATTTCAAAATTGTTTTTGAAATTTTACATTTTATTGGTTAATAAATTGCGGTATGTTCAATTAGTTTTTGCTTTTTAAAAAATGATATTACAATGGCTGTATGTATATACGTGCAAAGAAAAAGTAGTTGCAATTAATTAGCTCTGTTTATCTTTTCTTAGTAGTAATAAGGATACTTTGTATTTTATATTGTTCACTTTTCAGTGCATTCTGATTTTCCTTCTCTCTCTTTTTAAAATGAGCAGGCATTACTTTTCTTATACAAAAATTTAACATAGCTTATACCAACTTAGAAAAAAGTAGATTTTTTATTGATTTCTTCATTAAGTCATCACTAGTACTAGCCATAGGAAGAAGGAAAAAAGTGGGATATTCTTGAGAAGAAGGCACTTCAGGATAAATTAAATTTCTGGACAAAACACATTTTTGTAGAGTAGTTTTTTCCATCTTATTTTCTCTTTCTCCTTTTCCTAATTCTCACATTAAAAGTGATATATCGGTCGAGTGTGCACTGCTATTCAACTGCAGTTCCTTTACCCCACTTTGCACTTTGTCATGCCAACAATGAAAGAGCAGCCAGTTTTCTCTAAGATTCAAATATATCTGACCTTCTCCTCCAAAAATGGTTAAAAACTATTGTTTTGAGACGTAAAGGGAACTTACAGATAATTTGGCTCAATTCTTTCATTACAAAACTTCAAAATATGACATGTTTTTCAAAAATTTATAAACATTCAGAAAAGCGCAGAGACTAATATAATGCTGTGTACTGCTGTCCTGCTACTGACTGCTGTAATAATCATGTTTGACAAATGTTAACATTATGCCTCAGATTTCTTTTTTGACAATAAAAGATAGCAGATATAACCGAAGACCCAAATCTCAGACATCTTCCTCATGTCTTAGAGATAAGCATCTGAAATCTGTGTGTATCATATATTTATATATATATGAGATATATATATATATATAATATATATATTATATATATATCTCCTTTTATCGGGACTTCTCATTTCTATCATACCACTTATGTTGTTATGTTTAAATATCTGGTTGAACTTGTTATTATCACCTAAGTAGATTCTATCACCTTTAACTGTGAAACTCTTTTTCCTCTTTCCCATCCTCCACCCCATATTTCCTTCCCTCCCCCACACACATACAGCCATGATCAATACAGTGATACCATGATATTCTTATGAATTGCTGGTTTGCAAATTATGCACAAGTTAATGGAATATAGAATTATATATTGTACCTGAGTCTCTAGGTGCATACACTAGGATCAATCAAGGCATTCTTCAATGGTATGTTCTAACCCTTAAAACCCAGGTGTTAAGCAAGCTTTGAGGGAAGAAGAATTTCCTAATGCTACACTATATTACCAGAAATGCCTTTTGTTTTTACTCAGAACGAATGAAATTCTTCCTTACCTTCCTTAACTTTACATGAAATATAAGTAAAAGAATTGACTTCAGGAGCACATTTAACCTAGGATTTTAGTTTATACTATTCTTCACCTTGGGACAGAACAATTTATGTGCAGACTTTTCTTAAAAGTGACAGAAAATTTTCAGATGTTATTTGGAGACATGTTGCTCCCATACTCAAAGGCATTTTAAGATGTGCCTTGAGGGATTCTGAAAACATACACATTTTGAACTAGACCAGGGCTTCCCTTCCTTTATCTTTGGGTATGGAGGAAGGACGCTACTTTATAAAAAACAAACTCTCCCTCAGCCCACTTCTGAAGCTATTTCTAGATTTATGTTTCTTTCTCTTCCAGAAAATAAGAGTAATATAGATTTATCAGATGAGTTCATGAATTCACACAGCTCTAGGTGAAAGAGAAAGCAGCGTGTTTTTCCACCACCGTAAAGACAAAGTTACTGGATACTTACTGATCAAGCCTGTGCAGTCAATGAGGGAGACCCTCCTAATACCCTGTCCAAACTGCAGGCCACTGGCCCAGTCAGACACTTGAGGAAAGAGAACAGTATTTCAGAGAATGTAGTTACCAACCACAGACTAGTTCTCATTCTTTAGGAAAACTAATCTAGCTTCCCACCTATGGTATATTTATCACATCTCACAAAGCAAATTTAGCTTGTCTTCTTTTTTAATGTCTAAAAATAGCTTTCTTCTTTTGCCTAATTCATAGCTCTGTGACATCATGTCTCCAAGATCCTTCCTCACTCCATTTGAAACATAGAGGTCTTACCTTTTTACCAGCAAAAAGTGTTCTAAAAACACGTTCCTACCTGGTACATTTCCAAAAATTAAAAGAAGTACCTCTAGCATTGGATGAAAGAGAAATATTCAGCCACTGAAGTGAGTCATGCCTTTCAAAACACTGAGAATTTAAAACAGAAGACGCAACTTCAAAACATCTATGGTTCTTAGGCTGACAGTAGATTCTCTAGATCCACTTCTTTATAAATCTTCAATTCCAACACCAAATTTTCACAGGAGGAAAACAAAATGAAGGAGGCAGGTTATAAGAAAAAGCTTTTGGGAACAAGACACCCACGTTTGTTTTCTATCATCCAGTATGAGTCAAGAAACAGAATCATCAGTGATTGAGCAATTTATTTTTAATGGCAATGAAAAAGAATTATAAATGTTAAATGCAGTATTCTCTTCTCATGAAGACGTCTTATCTGCCTCTGAGCTCATCTGAGAGAGCAGTAGTGCAATTTTGCAATGTTTACATGATGTACCTAATCTTGAAAGAAAACAATCTGTCTTGGTCAAATTTTCTTGTGGTGACTTAGATTTGGAAAGGATGGATTTTGCATCTAGGATACGGAAAGATGCCTGTTGTGGCAACAAGAAACAAACCATAAGACATGTTTAATGAATTATCCCCAATCAACATTTTTAGAAGATCATAGCTCTCTCTAAAATGGTGGTTATTTGGCTGTGCTTTTGAATCACCTGGACAACTTTTAAGAAACCCTGACACCCTGGTTCAATACTCTTAGAGATTCTTAAGTAACTGAGCTGATGTGCCACTGAGACTGAGAACCTCTCCTCCAGAACATGCTGTTAAAACCTCCCTCATCATGTTCCAGCCACCCAACTGGGAAATTTTAAGGTGTTTCATGATTCAAGCCACTGCATTTGTCTCATTTACCTTCAGGTGAAAAAATAGATGCATTCCCGAGAATAGTGTGGAAGGTGAACTCTGAACTACCAGAAATTTATAGGGCCAAGTTTAAGCAACTCTAAATATTAATAGGCACCCTTAATTCTAAATTCATTACTTCTCTCTCTCTCTCACTCTTTCTTTCTCTCCCTCCCTTCACTCCCACCTCTCTCTCTCTCCCTCTCTCTCTCTCTCACACACACACACACCCACGCATTTGATAAAGAATAGGGAAATGGAACTCCTACATTAGAAACAAAGAAGAAAGGTTAGTTAAGGCACAGAGAGGTAGAAATATCTTGAAACACAGTGTTTCTCATCTTTCCACTCAACTGACTTTGGAGGTAGATGTACTTATGTCCTCCTGCAGCTTGGCTTCAGGTACCAAGGGTAGCTGGTACAGGAAGGAGCAATGGTCATAACAGTCCCTGTGGCACCTGAGAGACACCTCTCAGTAGTACCTTGGAATGTTCAGGATCATGTCCCAGAGCTCTTGTTCTTGGTGGACTCACCCAGCTTCACTGCGTGCCCTAGAGGGAAAGCTGTTCTTTGGAATAAGGTCCCATACCTAAAATTAGACCAAATGTCAATGGGGAAATTCCCTGAGTCACACAAGAGGGACACCACAGCATTTTACTTTACTCCAAATAAAACTGAGAAAAAGTGAAAGAAAGATGACAGGAAACCTAATGTATAATAGGATGCTCTTTGATATCGATATTATGGAAGCCTGGAAGTTCTTCCAATACTCTTCTTCACTCAAAGCTTCAATAGTCAACACCCTTGTTATAAAAAGGAATATGTAAGGCAAACTGACTTTGGAAGATAAGATGCAGATTATACACATTTCTTCTACCACTAGTTTTCTGAAACCAGAATACTCTAATGCAAAAGATCTTGTGAAACAAAAACAAAAACAAAAACAAGGGTTGGCATTTTTCTTTTTCCATGACCTATATTCCTAACTGTAAATGCTTCTGAAATTAAAAAACTATGAATGATAGTCAAGTTGTAAGGCAGAATGCTGTTTTTCAAGACCCAAAGAGAAACCCTTATCTCTCTTTGCATTAATGAGCATAAAATGAGAATTGATATGCTTGTTCCTTTTTTTCCTAATACAGTCATTTAATACGCAACACACTGTTATCGAGCATCTGTGTGTCATGCACAGTACTAACTCCAGGGATTGCAATGACAAGTAAGATTTGACTCTTATGAGAAACAGGCCAGTGGGAGAAACCAATAGACATCATTAGGTGTGTACTAGAGGCGATACTGAAGGTGTGCACAAAATCCTTTAGAGCACAGACTCAGAAGTGACATAAGAAGAAACAAACTGTGTGTGTGTGTCTGTACCTAAGTGATTAAGAACTTGGGAGAGAATGCATACAGTGAGATCTATTTGTCTTCTTCCATAAGAAATCTTAGCACATCTTTCTTTTTTTTTTTTTTTAAGATTTTATTTATTTATTTGACAGAGAGAGAGAGACAGCCAGCAAGAGAGGGAACACAAGCACGGGGAGTGGGAGAGGAAGAAGCAGGCTCCCAGCAGAGCAGGGAGCCCGATGCAGGGCTCAATCCCAGGACTCTGGGATCATACCCTGTGCTGAAAGCAGATGCTTAGCGACTGAGCCACCCAGGTGCCCTGAGCACATCTTTCTTTTAAGACCTACAAGTCATCCTGAAAATTGGAAGTCTAACCACCAGCATTATGCTCACTTTGTCAGGCTGCACAGATGGCTGTTGGGACGTACTAACAAGCTCCTGTTATGAACATCTATGAGGTTTGGTGTTAGAAACCTCAACATAGACATAGTTGTGAATTTTCTGTCTACTGGTAAACATATCTTAACTATGACGTACATATAAAACAGTGCATGACCTTAAGGACTCTCAAAGCACTCTGCCCCACCTTTCTCTCATGTCTGTTTCTTTTTTTTTTTTTTTTTTTTTTTTTTTTTTTTTTTTTTTTTTTTTTTCTTTTTTTTTTTTTTTTTTTTTTCTCTCTATTTTTTTTTTTTTNGGCTCATAGCGGAAGAGCCTGATGTGGGGCTCGATCCCGTAACAACGGGACCACGCCCTGAGCCGAAGGCAGACGCTTAACCGCTGTGCCACCCAGGCGCCCCTCATGTCTGTTTCTTAATCACTGGTTTTAATCATGGTCCTCAGATGCCTGAATGCAAAAAGTACAAAAATTTCAAGACGATTCAATATCTACATGGGGTAAAGATGTAGTTTTCAAACACTTTAAAGCCTCAGAACCCTTTCCCTCAGGCAAAATCTTATGAGGGAGATAAATACACAAAGCAGATTAAAATAGGACTCTGCTGGTTAAAGGCAAGAGGTGGCTTAACGCCCCATCTGTGGATTCCTCTTCAGTTCTCTGTTCTCCAGTGCTGCTTCCTCTCCCTCCCAAACTCCTACCTGAGGCTCTCCACACAAGCCCCCAGGTTCCTCAAGACACAGCCGGCAGACCACTCCTCGAAGGAGAGCAGATATTTCATGCAACACATGCAATCATGTCTTTTTGGTTGAGCTTGACTGGAGCAGAGTTTCAGGCACTAAATCCAAATCCCCTAAAGCTGCTGAGCTTTTGTTCTGTCACACACCAGACACAAACTTTGGCATGTCCCTGCAACTTTGTGAATCGTTCCTCATCTCTACCATGATGTCCTGAAAAGTTGTTTTAACACTTTAAAGAAGCCTTGCAAAATTAATTTGTAACTTTAAGCACCATTCAAATATAAAGACTTCTGAAAATGTGTAGAATTTTCCCTTGATTTAACTGGGATAAAATGAAAACAATTGTAGGTCCAGAAAGGTCTACATTTCAATCTTGGTTCTGCAATTTACCATATATGTGACTTTGACTGAGTCCTTTCATCCTCCTGGGCCCTCAGTTTCCTAATTTTCAAAAATGGAGGTAGTAATGGCAAACAGAGTTATTGTAAAAGATAAATGACAGTAAGAAGTCCCCACCTAGCCCAATGTTTGGTACATGGTAGCTGTCAGATAAATGTTCATTGCATCCAAATGCATTTATTAAAAAAAAAAAGCCACATCATTTCTCTTTAGTATGGATTTTACATCATAGCACTGCACTGTAGCAAATATATTACCAATTGTCTCACCTGAAAAATGGTGCTATATAAATGCAAATTGACTTAGCACAATCACACATACTCATCAGTACAGGCCTCCCCACATCTTTCTTTCTTAAAAGCTATATCTACGTCTTTGCTCTGGATAGCAACTACCCTTAGAACTTAATGAGTAAAATTATTCATTTCTCAGCTTTTTTCTCTTTTTTTGATAGAAAAAGCTCATTTGATCAAAGGTGATTTGATGAAAATTTACAGTCAGATTAAAATGTGGAAATTATCATATCTTTAAAACCAGAACATTTACTATTTTTCTCTGTTAAATCACTACTTTGATAATAGATACTTATATATTTTCTATTATATGTGATATTTCTATATTTTTCTATATTTTATTGACAGTAGACTACCATGGGAATCTTAGAAAAAGGAACATAGAAACCAGAGAAAGACCACCCTGCTATCTAGCTCTTCTTTTGTTTGATGACTATTTTTGAAATTTGAAATATGTGAAATACATGTCTTGCCAAATCTTTATATGTTTTGTCACTTCCAATAAGAAATTAGATCTCACATCTGTTTCTGTTTTGAGAATACATCACATTTTTTTTAACAGATGTGAAAATCAGAAAATGAAGGGATTAGAAATCTGTGTTGAGAATTTAAGGCTCTGGTTTGGAGATGGGGGCAGGGTGGGAGTGTCACGAATTCAAGGTAGGTCTTCCATCTGGTGGAGGTGGAACCAGTTTTAGCCACTCCCACTGCCCCATGCAGGGCATCACAGTTGAAAGAACAGCAGAGGCTATCTCGTCTAAAACACTCATGGACTCTTCCAAACCAGAAGAAAATTACTTAATAAGTTGCTATCTCATGCCACTAAAATGGGGTGATATTAATTCTATTCAATTAAAATTAGTGTCCATTTACTGAAAGTTTATTCTATTAGTTCTGCTTGGGGGAAGAGAGAATTCTTATTCCAACTCACTTAGTGAGGCTGAACTGATCAGACAAAACATGCATCTGGCGTAATTCTTAGTTTCTAGGGAGCAACTGCAGCGATCATAACATACCCCAAGTGGGGGAACAGCACATTAGGTGCCACACAGTGCACCAGCGACAACAAAAACTGCTGTATGAAACTACAAAGGTAGAGACTGTTGACAATGCTAATAACGTGTAGGAAAGTAAATGTACTTCCGTGGCAGGGCCTTGTTATACATATAATTATTGTCTTCATAAGTATGTTCAGTGGAATAATCATCGCTAAAAAGAACACTTGTCCTTTCTGTATTCATTCTTGGAGGAGTTAGTGAAGTAGGTAGGCATCAGAATTAGATAAAAAATCTAATTTTGTAACCTTCAAAAACAAAACTTCCTGAAGCTTGCCTTCTCTCCAGGGAAGTGGGGGATGTAGGAGAGAAATGTGCTTTCGGTTATCACTCCCCAAGTGATGAAAATGACAACCTTTCTCCTGCCCAATGCACTCACATCACTGAGACTGTTTCATTGAACACTGCAGAGTGATTATACTACTGTACTTGGCTCTTTTTTGGTCCTGGAACTTAGAATACTCTTTTTCCAATATCTCTCTTCTAGAAAAAAAGCTAAATAAGATGATTTAACATGGTTTGTTTAAGTTGTATTTCTTTTTCAAAGATAAAAAGAGACAACTACCCACTGGTTGTTTTAATTGTTGGCTTCTTTATGCCTCACGGTGTCCTAAGTAAGCAGTCAAGACCAGAGAGAATTGCTTTACCAATTCCAAATGCCCAGAATAGAGACTCTCTATTTGGATTTGGATTTGGATCCAATTGTGAATAGAAGCTGCAATGGGGAGGGGCATTCTCTTCCGTGGGCTTCATTACTCAGAGAAAGTGACTAGAGTTGCAGGGTGGGTAGATACCCCAAAACATCGTCTACTACTGGTTAAATTACCTGGAGGCTCTACAGAGATTTGTAGGCAGACTTATTGTTGATTTATATTCTCCCTTCGTCCAGAATGAATTTTTAAATGGTGTAGAACAATCATATGAGCAGAAAAGGGCAATTAGAATTGTTTTTAAAATAAATTCTTATGAAATAATGATGACATGTAAAGAGAAAAGAGATTACATTTTTAAGCTCCTGGGTAATCAGTTAGTTAATGCAATTACATGCCAAATTTACATATGAGTTCCCTAGCAACCAAGATAACATAGAAATCTGATAGATTCTAGAGTTCTCCTATCCAGAAAAAGTGCTAAAAGGAAAGAATTTTTTTCCAGGCGTTGAACTTTAGAAAGAATTCATAAATTAGGTGTTTACTTAAGAGATACCACATGAAATAATTGAAAAGGACTTCTATTATAGCTTTTAAAAACATTCTTCAAATAGATATTTCTATTTCATCCTTCTGTGGAAGCTGAAGGAATAACATAAAACTTTAATTCAATAAACTTATGGGGGTGAAAGATTAATGTGGTTCTGTCTGCAAATACCTCTGGGAACTCTTGATTTTTATATCAGAGCTTGCTGTGGGGTCTTCATCAGGCCTGAACTCATCTGAAAGGGTAGGCTGAGAACTACATAGTAATTTTCTGAACACAAAGAAATATAATGTTACATCTTCCAATTATTTTTAATACCACTTTTATTATAGAAGTATGCAACCATCGTAGATAATTAAAAAAAAATCAGAACTTCACATTGTCACCACCCAGTGATCACCACTATAAATTCTTAGGCATATCTTTCCAGATACTTCTGCAAGTGTTAGTATTCTTTTTCAGCCTGCTTCCCCCCCCCCCAAATCACCAATCTCAGTCTTCCTCTTTCAATAAATTTTTATCTCATCTAATACTGAGACCAAATTCAAATTTACCCAATTGTCCCTAAAACACATTTATACCAGGTTAGTACAAACCAGGATCTAAGCAGACTCATTCCATTTGGATATTAGGTCTCCTTCAGTCATGCACTATTTTTTTATTATGACTTCAGTCTGCTGAAGGACCAGGGCCAGTAGTCCTATGGAGTGTTTCACCCTTCAGATTTGTCTAGTTAGCCAGATAATCCTGTAGGGGGTTGGAGGGATGGAAAATTAAGGGACCCAGATGCTATCTCTCATGGACGAGGCAGACTCCAGCAGGTGGAGATACACAAGGTTCTAAATGCCAGTTGGGTTAGTCTGGGCACTGGCTGTTAGGGGAGGATCCCCCCGCCATGAGTTGTGATTAGAACTCAGTCAGCAGAAAGGGGGTGGGGAGCTAGCAGTGGGCCAGGACTGAAGCAGACACTAGGTGGAGAGCTCTTTACTGAAACATGTCTCTTAGAAAACATGAATTAGTGACTGTGCCAACCAAGGTTTGGCTTTCAGCACTATTCTTTAAATGGGACAATTAGCCCATCTGAGTGACAGTCACATTGCAGTGCTCCTGAGAAAGGAAGGAACTTCCCTCTCCACCTATGTTAATGTTTGCATTTTACAGTGGCCTTTCCACAAGGGGATAATTCATTCAAGAATGGTAATATACTCATCTCTGTATCTGCAGTATCTGGCACAGTCCTTGGTACATTAAAGGACAGACTTTGGAGATATCCTTAACATATTACAAGTGTGGCTATTCAGAATTGTGTTAGGCACAGGCAAGAGAAACCCTTCTGTAAATAGCTCTACTCTGGGCTCCTTCAGTCATTGGGGTGAGGCTCTCTGAGGTTAAGGGGTATGCCCATCCGGGGCCTACCCCCATTTCTATACTAACGTATATATATATATATAGGGACCCTGGAATTCACTGTGCAACTGGCTCCAAATGCTTTCTGAAGGGCTTGAGCTGACCTTCTGCAGGCCTGAATTCCTGAAAGTTCCCCTAAACCAACAGTATACGCACCTGTAGGCCTGGGGGCTTGGTCATGGGATGACTATTTGCAGGGGTTGTAGATGGAGTTTGGACCAGAGGGTTAGGGTGTCCACTTGTGAACTCAGGAGATGCCTTGAGATTTGAATGGAGCTCAGGTTGAAAGAGGAGTAAGACAGGCTGCAGGGAGTAGTGAGGGCAGGCCAGAGTCTAGACCAGCTCTCTCTGCACTGCCACATTCCAGCTGGGAACACTGAGGAGTCTAAGAGTGCTGAATTCTAACCCGGCCTTCCAGATTGTTATCAAGGGGCATTTGTCAAGATAGGAGACAAGGACATCTTATTTAGAATTGGCTGCTTAACCGACTGAGTCACCTGGTGCCCCGTTATTTTGTTTTTATAACAGCAACTACTACGGATATATTCCAATGTTTTTGCTCTCCATTGAAAACTATAGCCAAGAGTTGACTAAAGACTGATTTTAGGAGAAACAACAAACAGCTAATAAACATCAAATGTTTAGGAAATCATACACTAGAGAGATGCTTTTGCAAAGGAGAAGGGAGGAAATGAACATTTCTATCTTGTCAGCTGTGCTGTTATTGAAAGAGAAATGAAATATCCTTACTTTCACAAACAACAGTTTTCTCTTTCCAACCCGAATTACACATCTCAACCATATCAGAGACACTTCCTGTAATAATTTTGTAAGGAAAAAAGATCATGTGCCAGCAAAATTCAATCCTTGGTTTGAAATGTATTTATACAGTATAAGTGAGGTCAGAACAAAATGATTCAGAGAATGGAGGGAAAGTTTCCTTTGATGTGTTCTGAGAATAAGAGAAGCCCCAGTGCCCAGATGGAAGGGCCATTTGCTTTGTATTTTCCATTTTTCTCTCTCCTAGGACAAACCATTGCAGTGATCCTCAGACGGATATTCCATAGGAAAGCTCATAAGTGAAAACATCCGAACCTTGGGAACCTGATCTCCGTTACCAATTCTACATTTCCAAAAGGGCATTTAAATACATCATTGTTTGTTCCCAGTGACTAGTTAATTGCATTTTGATTTGGTAATTGCAAACAGATCCCCCCAGTCTCTCAGCTTTTCTATAAGCATAACAATCTTTAATATGATGGAACCAGAGTTATACTCACAAATTCCCAAAGAGGTTCATATTAGATTCTCAGATGATTTTTCTGCTCTTCTATTGTTAATGTTAGATCTGGATTTTTTTTCCTTTAACTTACAACAATGGTCATTATTGATTCAATGTTGATTTGGTCTACTGGGAAATTGCTCAAAGATGGTGGCAGAAAAGACCACAAAAATGCTCTTATTATTGCATTTCATACTATAGATTATTTACATTTTTATGCATTCCAGACCTAGAGGAAGAAAGGATACCTATAAGAAAAGGAGAAGTTTTGTTGAACTGGGAAGACAGGGGAATTATAAGCTATCTCTGAGAACGCTAATTTCTGGTCATCATATTTGTACCATCTCTAAAGTGAGATGCAGATTATTAGTTGAATTAGTAGGATTTTGAGCAAGATGAAACCAATGATAACAGTGAAGGGACTCTCCACAGCAGTAAAAATGAACTACTAATAACATGCAACAACATGGACAAATCTCACAGACATAATGTTAAGCAAAGAAGCTAGATGTAATAGCCTACATACCATGTGATTTATATATGAAGTTCAAGAACAGGCAAAGCTAATCTATGCTGTTGAAGTCAGAACAATGGTTATCTCGGGGATAAGGGCTGGGCATGCCTGGGGAAGAACATGAAGGAAACTTCTGGAGCACGGAAATGTCCTATAGTTTGACTGAGGTAGTAGTTATCCAGGTCTCTACATAACAAAAAGTCATCAATCTGTATAGTCCTAAAATTCATGCATTTTATATACTTTACTATATGTATGTTTAACCTCAATTTAAGAAAAAATGAAGAGAGCAAAAGAGCTAGCTTCTGTTACTCACCTCTCTCTAGCTCCTGCTCTATTTTCTTTTATTTAGCTTCCCTCAGCTCCTTTGCTCTCTTCTCTTTCTCTTCATATCTTAAATAGAAGGTTTTGGGAGATTGAAGAAGTATTTGAGTTTGTGAGAAAACAAACTAGATTCAAATGTTATTGAATTTGGCTTGACACCAAACCAAATTCAAAATTTCTTTAAGGATAAAAGTTTAAATACATAATAAAATTAGCTAACATTTGTTTATTACTTCATAGTTTACAAAGCTTTCACATATTTATTATCTCATTTGATCATGAAACAACACTATAAAATACACATTCAGGCCTTCATGCTATAGATGAAAAAAGCCAAGCTCAGGAAGTTAAAATGACTTGACAAAGTCCATAGTGAGTAAGTGGTACAGCCCTTATTTAAACAGAGGTGTGATTCTTTTTTTTTTTTTTTAAGATTTTATTTATTTATTCAACAGAGATAGAGACAGCCAGCGAGAGAGGGAACACAAGCAGGGGGAGTGGGGGAGGAAGAAGCAGGCTCATAGCGGAAGAGCCTGATGTGGGGGCTCGATCCCATAACGCCGGGATCACGCCCTGAGCCGAAGGCAGACACTTAACCGCTGTGCCACCCAGGCGCCCCTAAACAGAGGTATGATTCTAATTCAGGAGATCCATGAACTTGAATAGGAAAGCCAATTTATATCTTTATTTTATAACTTCCAACTAAGAATTTCTTTTCATTTTCAATGTATTCAATAAACTCAGTAGTATTCATGAAGGTGTAACTATTAGTTCATCTAAGTTTTCTTTTTTTATATGTCTGAGTAACTAACGTCAGTCAAGGTAACTAAATAAAAGTGGTGTGCTCTGCCTTCATTCGGCCTAACCCCTTTGCAAGCTAAATAGTGTCGTTAGTCCTGTGCTGCTTTCTAGAAATGGCAAAGCAGTAGTTTATTTATCAGCCTAAGACTATGAACACTGTGTACAGAGTCTTGGCATCTATGTGGTGGGTATGTACCATCACAGACCAGCGTTCGAACAGTATATTGCAGACGCATGTGGTCAGATAAGAACATGTGTCATCCCCTACCAACTCTGAAGTCATTGCAACAAATAATAATAATACAGTAATTATGCTATCTTTTAATGTAAGAAATGCAAAGCTCTATTTTTTAAAAGTGAATCAAATGCTATTGCTCTGATTATGTATATGATGGAAATGAAAATAAAACTGGTTAATCTGTTTTAAGAAAAACCTCTAAAAATACCCAAAAATAAAGATGATAGAACCAGCAGCATGTGCCCAATCGCCTATTTCTTTCTTTTCACTTTACTGAATTAATAAACAATTACAAGTATCGAGCACTTGCAAATGATAAAATACATTTATACTGAAATGCTGCCTTAAAAATAAAAATAAATCCACAAGTGTATTGCCAAATCCAGTACTTCATTATTATTATTATTTTATTTTTCATGCTAGTGAAGTGTGGTGGTTGAAAATGTAGAGTTTAAAGCCTTACTAAATCTTAGCTCACACACTTTCTACTATGTGAAACTGAACAAGTTTCTTAATTTCTTTGGGTCTCAGTTTTCTCTTCGGAATTTTTTTAAAATTTAAATTCCAGCGTAGTTAACATATGTTATATTAGTTTCAAGTATACAATATAGTGATTCAACAATTCCATATATTACTCAGTTCATCAAGATAAGTGTACTCTTAATGCCCTCTCATTGTAAATTAAAGATAATGTTAGTACTTCTGTGTTAGAACACTGGGCACAGGAAACACTCAACAATGGTAACTATTATAAACCACTCCAACCTTTTAAAAATAGATGCAGATAAAAATTATGTTTAATTTTGTTTCCATATATAACCTGAAAATTTCTATGAGGTCTTTTATATTTCTTTTTTTTTTTTTTGCGATTCATCCTTCTAAATAAAGATTCAGCTGGTTAACATTAGGTTCTTAATGCTTGAATGGAATATCTAAAATAGGTTATTTCTACAAGGGAAGACATGTTTATAAGTCTTTGAAAACTTGATCATTTCCCACTATTTGATACAAATCTTAAAATGACAAATAACCAAAAATATATGATCCACTCTGTCTATACATAAGAAATCATTTGGTCATCTTGGATATTATAGGTATAACCACCTTTCCCAGTGAATTGTTTTTCTAAGGCCACAAACATGTCCTGTCATGACCAATCACAAATCCTCAGCAGCACGTAACAATAAACATTGATTGCTCACACTTCTGGGGTCTGTATCTTAGCATCTCTGTGATCTAGGCAAGGTTCCCTAGCGAATGGCTGATCTGGAATGGCTGTGGCTAGGATGACTGGAATGATTCAGTTCTACTCCACATACATCTTATCATTCAGATTAGCTCAGATGTGTTACTGTCACGGTAGTGTCACAGTAGTGGCATACAAACACGCAAACATCTTTCCAAGTCTCTGCTTGGTTATATCTTCTAAATCCTACCAGCCAAAGCGAGCCTGCACTGCCCATCTCTGAATCAAGAGGCAAGGAAATAACTACACCTCCAGATGACAAGACCTGCAAAGTCATGTGGCAAAGGACACGAACCTAGGGAAGAGTGAAGAACTGAGACCGTTACTGCTCTCAGTGTACCACAACCATGTTCATGTATATCACTGCTGCACAGTCTACCAGGCTAATATAATTGACAACTCGGACCACTAACTTCCAGGCATCATAATATATTAATGTACGCATGCTTGCCCTGTTGCCCTTTGAATGCCACCAGGCACCACTTTCTCCCTTTCCTGCATTTATCAATTCCTCTCACATGTCCTACCCAAATTACTGTTTCCATGTCTTCTTTTCTTCCAGAATAAATATAAACATTGCTAAGCAAAAAATATATGTGTGTGTATGTATGTGTATATATATATATATTCTGTACATTATAGTGTGCCTCCGTTGACTGCAACTGGAACATTTAAATTTTGCACATGTCAAATTTAAGTGCATCTAAAACCCAGATTTATGATGAGTATCTAAGGGCAAATATACCTTCTGTTGGTTTTTACTATTATGAAAGAGTCATGATTGATGGTTTAAACTAGTCTTTCCTAGTCATGATTGTCACTTATATTTATATTCTTCTATAAATACCTCAAATCTGCCTAGAACCTGGTCCACAGCTGACTTCTCTAACATCACCATATCTTGTGCATGATGACCTGGCTAGCAACACCTTCACTTGTAAATAACACATGAACGATACATAGCCTTGTCCTCATGGCAGCATTTTCTACTATTTCCCTCGACATGGGTTTTCAAAAGTGAGTCAAGACTTTCCCCCATCCTGTAAACCTTACATCAAGTTCCTTCATTCTTGGCATTTATGACATTCCCAGTGACTTTCCAATGAAGGTTCTCACAGGAAAATCCTGAGGGAGGCACTTGATGACTTTGAACTTCTTCCTCATATTGAAATATGAGGATAGTTTTGAGATTGGTTGTTTCTCCTGCAAATAATTTTTTTCCTCTTCTTTTCTTGGGACATTAGAAATCACGTATATCTTTTATTCTTAGTCCTTGGTATATCATCAGCCTTACCATCAGATTGCACTAAATATGTTTGTCTGCCTCCAAGAAACATCCTTGAGAGGAAGAATGCTGACAGTAAAAGACAAGTTTTCCAGAAATATCAAATATCAAATATCCAGTATGTTCACATTACAGACCTGTAGTAAAAACTGGAGTGTCATACACTTGGTCAGTTTAAAATGATACAAGCTAATGATAAACAAACTATGACATTTCATTGCCTTTGTTCTATTTTTTTTTTTTTTTTTTCCCCCTTCNCCTTCATCTCCTTCTACTTTGCTTGCACTACTGTCTGCAATCACTACTTAGTATTTTATGTGTCAATGCCAGGAGAAAGTATGTCTAGGGTTTGTATCCACTCTCTTCATTGTGAAACCTTCTGTTTGTTTATTAGTTTGTTTGTTTCTGTTTCCCCATCTGAGTTACAGTTCCTCTGCTCTTCCACTGCACTATCCACTCTAATGACTTTCTGATGGTTCTTGGAAGAACTCTCTTGGGCCTTTTTCTTTTCTCGTTCTTTTCTTTTTTCAGGCTGTCATATATGGAAAGCAAACATATTGGCTTATATAAGGTTAGGTCTCACCCTCTCTGTTTCAGAGAAACTTTTTTTTAAAATATTTTATTTATTTATTTATTTGTCAGAGAGAGAGAGAGAGAGAGTGGGGAGAGGCAGAGGGAGAATCACAGGCTCCCCACTGAGCAGGGAGCCTGATGTGGGGCTCTATCCCAGGACCCTGGGATCATGACCTGAGCAAAAGGCAGATGCATAACCAACCACCCAGGTGCCCTGTTTCAGAGAAACTTAAGTGAAAATTTCACTCTGGGCTGGAAAAACAAAAACAAAAATTGTTTTATGTATATCTTATTTATATGTGTGGCATTTGTTTAATTTTCTTCATACTTAGTTTTGTTGTAAAATGGTCTGCCTGCCATAGGAAACGTTACAGAGTGACTTCTTTTGCCTTAACATAAAAGACTGTTCAGAAATCAAAACAAAAGGAAAAGAGGGCAACTCTGTAAGGGGGGAGCTGATGGCTGAGGGGTCTTGCCAGCAATTTGCTTTTGTAGCCTAAAGGACTGAGTGAGTTAGCCCAGAACACTGATTCTTCTAATAAATAATAAGGGAGTATATGAAATTTGAAAATACGATATGATGTAGTGATGTAGGCACTATCAAAATTTCAATGGAAGTATAAAATTAATATAAAATTTCTGTTCAAATTCCTAGTCATTTCTTTGATATATATTATTTGTCCACATAGGTTGCCCTGGTGATTTTTAGTGGCCTGCCCAGCCTCATTCTTTTCTGAAATAATTAGTTGATTTTTCCTTAAAATAAAGATAATATATGTTCAATCTGGGATATTCAAAATAAAATATTAAGATAAAATTTGGAGTATTCAGAGTAAAATAATAAAATAAAAATTAGCATAATTCTAAAAACCAAAGATAATTACAATTAGCATTTTAGTAATTTTTTAGGCTCTTCATACCTCTAACTATATGACTCATGAGGACACAAAACTCAACATAATCTAAGGAGTACATATTAAACGCCAGGCATTATGTTAAAACAACAACAACAACAACAATACACTGAGTTTGTGTCCTATTGGCTCTTACAGTCTAATGGAAGAGTAATAAGCAAATAGATTAAAAAGAAATTATCTGTAAGGGTCATCACTCCTCCCAAACCTACTTCTCTTCATTTTGGGAGACACTCAAGAAACTTTGTTTTTTCTCACACTCCTCATCCAATCGTTCGTCTAGTTCAATAGATATTACCTCCTTCACGGCCTCCATCCACATCTGATATCTCTCTCTAGTTTCGTTCAAATCTCATCAACTCTTGCCTAAACTATTACAATACTCCCTAAATATGCTCCAAAGTGTGCTTCCTAAAACACAAATCTGGTCTTATCACTTCCTTCCTCTACCTCAGGTTTCAACTAGAAAATACTGCAACTCTAGCACTTCTGATACATGGGAGTGGGAATGTAAAGGGGTGTTTTTTGTTGTTTGTTGTTGTTGTTTTTTTTTATGGATTCTTTTATGATATTCTCGGTCCACAATATTCTTCCTGGGCACATTATCTAAGAAAAATGTGAAGTTGGAGGGAAGATAGTCATAAATTAAATAAATAATAAGTATATAATAGAATAATGTACTAAATAAATAAAAGGCACGTAATTTAGAATAAATAAGAAGAAAAGGTAACAAGGAATCGAATAAAAAAGTAAGCCTAAAGACCCAGGACCTAAAGTAGATAGATCAACGGAGGGGTTTTAGACTAAGAAAATAATCTATGCTATGAAGAAACAAATGGGTTAACCATAGCTTTTATAAAATGAAGGCTTAAAATAGTGTATAGTAAACACCTCTGAGTAGAATGTTCTTTTTCTCACCTAAAATGTGTTAGTCTTTTAAATATGCAGCATAGGCTTGTAAGGCTATCTACGTATTCCCACTTAAACAATAACAAAGCTTTGCAAGCCTGAAAGAAAAAGAATATGGGGCTGGCTTATCCAATTCAAAGGAGGGGGGGACCAACTGGAGTCAGACAAACATGGGTTCAAATCTTGCCTCTGCCACTTATAGCTAGTAAGACTACATAAGCCGCTTAATTACTCTGAGTGCCAATGTCTTCATACAGAAATGGGAACAGTAATATAATATCTATCTTACAGGAATGCTAGAAGATCTGGAAATGCCACATGGCATATGTTTGGCATAACCACTTGGCAGTTTTCTCAATAAATGGTATGTATGGTTAGGATTACTAGAGTCATGGAAAACTCTAGAATCAAGGCAGAGTGATCGCATACCAATGCCAAAGCAATCCTGTGGTTTGAGCTAAATTATATTAAAACTAAAGAAATGTATGTTATCAGAGAAGTCTAAGTAGAAATTACAATGTTATGAAATGGTTTAATTATTAAAGCCTTCACATAGTATATGTTCTTTAGAGAGGAAATGTAATCTTCAGCATTTATCCTGTTAAATGCTACCATTTTTCTGTTGTATTGTTTGTAAAAGTAGGTTGCTGAGAGAAGCCCTGGGAGAAAAGCATAGAATATCTATTTCATTGGAGAATAAGCTAAACACTGAATTTGAAAGACCTCTGCTAAAGTGTTGAAAGCAGGGACTTTGGTGATTCATGCTTGGCATAGTAGCTTAGGTCACTTAGAGGTGTTTTGCAACCTGTGTTTTGGCAGAACCTTAACTTCCAGCTTCATTCCAAGCCCCAGAGAAAAAATATATCCTAACTAAACAATTTAAAAAAAAAAAAGAGGAGAAAACATATTTCCCAGTAAACACTGAATGAACAGATGAGTATTTGTGAGAAACTCACTAACTCGGGGATCATCCAGAAAGTGTGTCAGAACACCAGGTATTTTGTTTCCAAAACATTATGTACTGGCTTTTCCACCTTTAGTAAATATCATGGAGCACCCACTATGCGTTCCAGGTGAAGGACAACACGTATACAGAACCATCAATTTTGTTTCAAACTGGCTGGAAGAGCAGAAGTTTGACTTGATAGGTTCTCTTGGGATGATAATTCCCCCAAAAGTCTGTTAGCATTTCCTTGCTTAGGAAGTGAATGCTGTCTGGAAACTAAACCCAGTACTTTTTACAGCCAGCATACAGCTCTAGCCCATGGGGGCCTGGTCTGGCCAAGACTAGCAATGTTTTCAGCATGCATGTACCTTCCAGTGGCTTTACTCAATTCAGAATCGAAATTTGGAGGCACTTTGGGGAAAAAATAGAACTAGGTTACTTATAACCCCATTTTTCTAAATTTTAATGTTTATAAATTTTTTTTAGAACATATGAATACATGATCATCTGCAAAAACTTAAATCCCAGAAAATTTTTCTTGCCTTTTGTTTCATTTTCTGCTTACTTCTTTGACTAGGTGTGTGTAGATAAAAATCAGCAAATGCATTCTGATCTTTTGCCAATGATATTTAGCATTTTGCTGCTAAGATTCAATAAGTGATTATTCCCAATGACCTATCATATATAATCATTGATAAAGGTGATAATCAGAATAAAATTTTATACATAATACTGTATTTCACAATGAAGTATCCCTCTAACAATGATATACATTCATTAATCAGCCTGTTTTTGTACATTTGTTCACTTAAAAATCCATCAAGCTCTTCATGATTTCAAGGCATGTTTCCCCTAATTGTATCCAATGGGACCTTCTGAGAGATCTTTATAATATACCTTAATAAAATCCAGGTACATAGGTTTATAGCATTTCTGGATCTAGTAGATAAGGAATTCCACCTGTGGAAGGAAGCTAGTCCAATTTGACTTATTTTGGTACTCAGTCTGGTTTCTCTTCCATCTGTTCTAAAACTCACTTCTAATGCCTTTAAAGATTCATTTATTTATTTGAGAGAGAGAGCACAAGCAGGGGGAGGGGCAAAGGGACAGGGAAAGAGACACTCTCAAACAAACTCCTGGTGAGCACAAGCCTGACACAGGGCTCCATCCCAGGACCCTGAGATCACGACCTGAGGCAACGTCAGATGCTTAACTGACTGAGCTACCCCGGTGCCCCCTAGGCAACCACTTTCTATTTCTATATATTTCTACTCTGGACATGTCCTAAATGGCATTATACCATGTGTTCTTTTGTGACTGGCTCCTTTCATTTCATGTTTTTGAAGTCCATCCATTTTGTAGTATGTACCAGTATTTCATTCATTTTTTATTACTGAATAATATTCATTATATGTAAACACCATATTTTATTTATACACTTATTAGATGACAGACATCTGGATTATTTCCACTCTTAGCTATTATGAATAATGCTGCTATGAACATCTGTGTACAAGTTTTGTGTGAGGATGTGTATTCATATCTTCTGGGTAAATAGTTAAAAGTGTAATTACTGGGTCACATGTAACTCTATATTTAACAATTTGAGGAACTGCCAAACTGTTTCCAAAGTGGCTAAACCATTTAATATTCCCACCAGTAGTGAATGAGTTTCAGTTTCTCAACACCTTCACCAACACTTGTTACTTTCTTTTTCTTTTATTATAGCCACTCTAGTGGGTGTGAGGCATTATCACACTGTTTTGATTGGCATTTCCTTAATGACTCATGATTCTGAGCATCTTTTCATATGATAATTAGCTACCTTCTTTGGATTCATGCCTATTCAAATTCTGTGTACTTTTTAAAAATCTGATTGTCATGGGGTGCCTAGGTGGCTCATTTGGTTAAGCAGCAGACTCTTGATTTTGGCTCAGGTCATAATGTCAGGGTTGTGACATTGAGCCTCAGTAGAGCTCTACGCTGAGTGCCCAGTCTGCTTGGGATTCTCTCTCTCCCTCTCCCTCTGCCCCTCCTGCTCATGCTCTCTCTCTCTCAAATAAATAAATAAATAAATAAATAAATAAATAAATAAATATTTTTAAATATTTTAAAAATTTAAAAAATTAAAATTTGATTGTCTTTTGGGGTGTCTGGCTGACTAACTTGGTAGAGCATATGACTCTTGATCTCAGGGTTGTGAGTTAGCCCCACGTTGGGCATAGAGCTTACTAAAAAGTAAAATAAAATGACATGAAATGAAATGAAATGAAATAAAATAAAATAAAATTAGATTGTCTTTTTATTAAGTTTTAAGTGTACTTTATATATCCTAACTACAAGTCTCTAACATGATTTATATACATCTTCCCCCATTCTGCCAGCTGTCTTTACACTTTCTTGGTGGTATCCTTTGGAGCACAAAAGCTTTTAATTTTGATGAAGTCCAATTAACCAATCTTCTATTATTTGTGCTTTTGGTTTCTTAACCCATTCACTAACTCAAGATCATGAAGATTCACTCCTGTGTTTTCTTCTAGTAGTTTTATATTTTTAACCTTTATATTCGTGATCCACTTTGACTTACTTCTGTGTATGGTGTGAGGAGTTTAAATTCTCTTTTTTTTTTTTTTGCATATAGATATCTTGATGTCCCAGCATCACTGGTTGAAAAGACTTTTATTCATCATTCAATTGTCTTGGCCCCTTTGTCTAAAACCATTTGAACACAAATGTAAGAGGTTTTTTTTTTTTCTTTTGAAGATTTTATTCATTTGAGAGAGAGAGAAAGGCAGAAAGAGAGAGCATGAGCAGGGGGGAGGGGCAGAGGGAGAGGAAGAAGCAGACTCCCTACTGGGCAGGAAGCCCCATGGAGGGGTAGATCTCAGGACCCCTGTGATCGTGACCTGAGCCAAAGGCTCACTTAACCGACTGAGGCACCCAGGTGCCCCAAGAGTTTATTTTAATGGCATTTTTATCTAATTCTAATTAGAAATTTTATCAATTTAATCACATATTTTGGGGGAATTGCATTATTTTTGTCTTTTATTGAAAATAGCACATAGTTACTCTATAATTACATACCACTTCCAAATATCTCAGTCTTCTTTACATCCAGAGCCTCCGAATTCTTTTGAACCATTTTGGCCTTATCATAATGTTCTTCAATCCACACTCATGATCACGATCTCTTATTACTGTTAGGCTGGGCTGTTAATAAAATTTCAAAATATGTCCTAAAGTTTTTGACAAGTAGAGGATATGACACATACGGGTCACACCAAACTCTCTGAACTTTGAAAATTCTATGGTCTATTCCAAAAAATGTGACCATTCCTACTGCTCACAATTGCATTCTTTTACAATACGTATTCTTTTCACTCCAGTGCTAGATCATACTTGTTATTAAGATATTTTGTATGACCAAAAAAAGGAACCAAATTTGATTTCAAACCCAACCACATGTGTCAAATGCAAAGAACTTAGTGGAGGATCCTGTGGTAGCAAATCATCACTAATGCATTTCTAGGCATAATTTATATTGGGTCTGGTGTGTGTCTAGAGAGTGTACTTTGTCTTTGGATATTAGACACCTTCCATTTTCCAAAATGTTAATGTATTAAAACGAAAAGTGTGACCTAGAATCAAGAAAATACAATAATCTCTCTTAGAATCTCGTCCCTCAAAGTAGTTTGTGGAAAACACTTTTCTCTCATTGTAAAACAGTAGATTTATACACACAGCCCTCTGTGTTCCAGGATTCTGAGATTGCTGCTCCTCTTCTTTGATGGTTCTCCTTGCACCTTGTGGTTGAATTCATTCTAGCCTGTAGGTAGACCTCCTTAGAGTTGTTAGGGTGCCTCTTAGAATCATTTTGTATATACTGGCCTTATTTTCCCTATCCATATTCATCTCACCATTTTCTATCTCAAGATGATTCTCCTTGATGGAAAAGCAAAACAGAATGTGGAATTCAGCTTTTGTGATCTCCAAAATTGAACCATTGTCCTTGGGCAGAAGGCATATTTTTCCTTTGCTTTTATGGTTTCAAAAAATAATCTAAAGCAAGGTCTTTTTTCTTTCTTTTATTCCATCAACATTTTTACAGTAAAGATAATTCTAATAAGACTATGCCATCCTCTTGCACTTACCCTTAAAGAAGAAACTATATGTGAAATGCTTTGTACAGTGGTATGAAATGATGGCACATGGTCAGCTATAGTAGTAGTCATCGCTGTCCTTATTGTCGTCATGATTGTCATTATTAACTGCTCTTATTTTTCCTTTGGAACTGGCTCCTTTAAAATTTGAAATATTTGTGTGAATTGAATAACTTTTTAAAATAGTACAAACCTTTAATAACTGAAAAACCTCTTGACTCTAACCTTCATCGCTAATTCATCACCATGAATTGCTTGTCTCTGTTCCCAGAGAAATCCAGGTTTCTAATAAAGTCTTTGAAAGAGAAATACTATATTTGCAGCAAACAGGAGGAACAAATTAAAAATTGGCTCCCATTCTTAAAGCTTTAAGTGAGTGCACCCTGTTGCTTTCAAAAGATTTTATGTAAGATATTTAGACTGGAAAGTTGATCTCACAGGTGTGCACACTGGGTCTACTCATGCTTTGACAAAAGGAGTGGGGAGAGGGGTAAGGGAGGGGGATTCCTGAAAAACTGGCAAGTTTAATGCCTAGTCAGAATTGTGGAACCACAGTAAACAAACACAAACTCAAAGCTAAAAAGTAACGATTAAAAGATTCTAACCAAAAAATGATCTGTCCCTTTCTCTCCTGAGCTTGCTTTCTTGGTCTTCACTATTTTATGAGGCTGCTTTACAAGTCAAAAATACAAGTTTTTTCACTATTGGTTTGTAATTTTTTCCATGTTTATAAATTTCTGAATTGTATGCTTTAACGATGAGGACAATATTAATAACAATAATAATTATATACACTCAGCTTAAGGCAACCTTCTGTACAAAGCCCTTTCCAACTCTCTTAGGTAAAGGCAACCATTTCCCCCCTTTGCGCTCTCATTGTAACTGTATACTTGTCCATCTGGGTATACAACACTTCACTGTTTATTTATAGTTCCCACCCCCTACTACCAGATATTAGCTTTTTGTAATGGCAACTGTACTGGGGAATATATGGTAAATCTCCACAAATATTTGTACAATGACTCCGTGAGTAAAGAAATGATTTACCCAACAGTTTACGACTTCTGCATCTGTTGTTGTACCTAGTTGACATTATTTTTTTCATATAAGAAACTAGTGTTTCTTAAAGAGTGAATATTTTACTACTCAGATTGGGATTGGTGTAGCAATTACACCTCCTCTTCACCTTGACTTTTCTATTTCATCATTATAATAATAAGCAGTTAAGTACTAATAAAGCCCAGGGAATAATTCCCGAGTCTCCCTGGGGCCCTTTCTCTGTTACCTACATTCAGAGGAAGCCTCTGAAAATTTAAAAACTCTTGACTGTGCATCTTATGTGTCTTGGAATACTGTCAGACCCATGTGAGGGGGAGATTTTGTGTTTGTGGTCACTCAGACCCTCAGAAACCCCACCTGGAGTTTGGTCTTTTAATAGCATTTTGGAGCTTTGATGAAATGAGGGATATCAAAGACCCAAATTACAGTGTGCTTTGATTTAGTTCTTGGTTGTAAGGCTATCCTCCCCACCCACCCCCTCTGTCTCTCTAGATCATATTTGTTTCAGTCATATCTTCAGGCAGAGGTCCTCAGGATCTTTTAGCCTCCTTCCAGGAACTGGGAAGCCCCTGGTCCCCTCTTTGGCAGAGGCCTTCTAGCCACCTTTATCCTCAGGTCCCAAAATACTGGCTGCCAGGGCTTCAGTCCAGCTCCCATTTTTGCATGTCTTTTCCATTTCTAGTCAAAGGAGGTATTTGTCTTGTTTTTGTGTCTTGTTTTTCTTGTTGTTTACTTGTTTTAAATTTGTTGTTCAATAATTTTTTTCTTCTTTTCAAATACATGCATTCTTAAGGCTATAAATTTTCCTTTTGTACTGCTTTATTATAATCTATTACTTAATTTTGATATATAATTTTCAAATTATTTTTTATTTTAACAATTTAATTTTAATTTTAAAACTTAGTTTAAAATTCATAGTAATTTCTTCCTTGCTCTACTAATTCATATCAATTCATATTAATTCCTTTGGGCCTATGAGGTATTTAGAAGCAAGTTTTAAAATTTCTAAACATATGGAGCCTTTTTTCTTATCTTACTGTTATTGACTGCTACCTTAAAGTTTGTTGTCAGAGAATGTATCTAATAAAATAATGGGTTTGTAGAATAAGACTTGTCTTATAGCCTAGTTTGTGATAAGCTTTTGTAAATATTCCATGTGTGCCTAACAATATTGTGAAATACATTTGGAAGGGTAGGTTTCTGAATATGTTTGTTAGGTCAAATTTTATTAATCACCTTATTCCAATCTTCTATATTCTTGCTAACTTTTTCATACTTAATCTAGCAGTTATAATTTTGTTATCATAAAACCTACTGCTTGGATTTGTCAATTTCTCATTCCAATTGTATTAATACATTTTTTTAATATTTAGAAGTCACATATCTCTATGTATACAAAATTATAACTGTACTATTCTCTTGGTGTAATGAATCTTTTGTCATTATATATAATTCTTTATAATTCATATGGCTTAGTGTCTTAAAGTTTACTTTGTCTGGCATTAATTTTATACTAGATTTCTTTTGATTAGTGTTTGCCCAACATTCTTTTCTACACCTTAATTTTAGCCTTTCTGTGTTCTTACATTTTAGATATATCTCTTACAAACAGCATAGACAGACTATTTTTGAAGCCAATGATAATATCAATCTTTTAAGCAGAGTGTTTGGTCTGTTTATATATATTCTGATTGCTGATCTATTTGTTATTATTTCTACTACCTTATCTTGTACTTATAAATATGTCCTATTTTTCCTGTGATTCCTCCCTGCCAATTTTTCTACCCTTTTGGATTGTTTCTGCTTTTATTTCCATTTTCCCTCTTTCACTATTTTTTTAAGTTACATACAACCTTTGGTACCCCTCAGCTTTGTTACAGTGATTTTTTTTAAGTTAATCATCTCCATCTTCCCCCCATACAATAAAAAAACTTGTAGAACATTAATTCCATGAGTCCAGTTTCATCTTATATTTTATTGTTATTTATGTTTCTACACTTACAGTCTTCTTTTTAAAAAACCATCATTATTGTTTTATATGTTCAATATTTTTTAGGACTTATTCCATGTGTTTAAAAATGTCTTTTGGGGCGCCTGGGTGGCACAGCGGTTAAGCGTCTGCCTTCGGCTCAGGGCGTGATCCCGGCATTATGGGATCGAGCCCCATATCAGGCTCCTCTGCTATGAGTCTGCTTCTTCCTCTCCCACTCCCCCTGCTTGTGTTCCCTCTCTCGCTGGCTGTCTCTATCTCTGTCGAATAAATAAAAATAAAAATCTTTAAAAAAAAAATAAAAAAATAAAAATGTCTTTTGGGGGCACCTGGGTGGCTCAGTCAGTTGAGCATGACTTTTGATTTCCACTCGGATTGTGATCTCAGGTTTGTGTGATCAAGCCCCACTTTGGGCTCTACACTCAGATGGCAGGGCTTCTGCTTGAGATTCTCTCCCTCTCCCTCTCCCCCCCCAACTCATGCTCATGCTCTCTTTCTCTCTCTCAAATAAAGAAATAAAATCTTTTAAAAACAAGTGTCTTTTGGGGCACCTGGCTAACTCAGTCGGTAGAGCATGAGACTCTTGATCTCGAGGTTTTAAGTTTGAACCCCACTCTGGGTCTAGAGATTAGTTAAAATCTTTTTAAAAAATCTTTAAAATGTTTTCCTTCATCTTTCCTTCTTAAATCTGAGTCTTTTGGGGGATTAATTTATTTTTTTCTTGAAGTACATCTTTTAGAAGTTCCTGTTGCTTTTGCATTAATATTCTACTCTCAGTTTTGATTTGTCTGAAAATGGCCTATTTTGCTCTTTAGGCTGAATACCAACAATAACAAAAAATTGACAATAATTTTCAGTCAGCATTTTGAAGATATTATTTCACTACTGCTGTTGAGAGGTGAGCTATCAGTATCACTATCTTTTCTATAGAGCTCATTTTTTCTTTTTTCTCTGACTGCTTTCAAAATCTCTAGTTTGGTTTAAGTGTTCTGCACTTTCACAATGAGTATAGATATGGAGTGTTTAAAAATTCATCCTTCTTGAGATTTATTGAGATTCCTGAATTTTTGGATTGATGTTTCTCTTAATCTCTAAAAACTTAGCCATTTATCTCTAATATTGGCTCCCATTACTTTCTCTTTTCTCTTTTTGAAACTCCAATTATATATCTTTAGATGTTCTCGTTCTATCATACTTCCTATGTTTCTTTAACTCATTTTCATATTTTCCCTCAATATCTCCCTCTTTGATGCATACGCTAGATGATATTCTCAGATTTATCTTCCAGTTTATTAATTCTTTCTTCAACTATATTTAGTCTATTATTTAACCTTTCCATTAAACTTTTATTTTCATTTCTATAAGTTCTTTTCCTAGCCTGCTTCTATAGTCTTTTAGTTTTACTATTTCTTTTTATTTTTTTAAAGATTTATTTATTTATTTATTTATTTATTTATTTATTGGGGATGGGGAGAGAGAGAGAGCATAGAGGGGTAGAGGGAGAGACTCTTCAAGCAGATTCCCCACTGAGCATGGAGCCTGATTTGGGGCTCCATCTCATGACCCATGAGATCATGACCTGAACCAAAACCAAGAGTCAAGATGCTTAACCAACTGAAGTGCCCCTCTTATTTCTTTTTTTTTTTTTAATATTTTATTTATTTATTTGACAGAGATAGAGACAGCCAGCGAGAGAGGGAACACAAGCAGGGGGGGGGGGGGAGGAAGAAGCAGGCTCNAAGCAGGCTCATAGCGGAGGAGCCTGATGTGGGGCTCGATCCCACAACGCTGGGATCACGCCCTGAGCCGAAGGCAGACGCTTAACCGCTGTGCCACCCAGGCGCCCCTGCCCCTCTTATTTCTTTACACATTTAAAGATAATCACTTATGTTTCTTCCATAATATTTCCAAAATTTGAAGTCCAATGGGGTTTAATTCTTCTGCTTGTTTCTGCTAACTTTAAGAGTTTGCCTTGTTGTTTATGATTTGGGTTGTGTGCTCCTAGCTTGGTGACAGTCCTAAGGTCAAGGGGCATTCCTCCAGAGGAGTTTTGCATTTGTTTTTTTGCAGGGTCTCTGGAGCATTTAGGATCATTTTAAATTAATTTCCTATTATGGGTTTCCTGGACTGTACAGGTAGTCCAAATTTAAAACTCCAAACTTGGGGCGCCTGGGTGGCGCAGCGGTTGAGCGTCTGCCTTCGGCTCAGGGCGTGATCCCGGTGTTATGGGATCGAGCCCCACATCAGGCTCTTCTGCTGTGGGCCTGCTTCTTCCTCTCCCATTCCCCCTGCTCGTGTTCCCTCTCTCGCTGGCTGTCTCTATCTCTGTCGAATAAATAAATAAAATCTTTAAAAAAAAAAAAAAAAAAAAAAAAAAAAAAACTCCAAACTTATGTAATGGCTGGCCTAGGGTTACAAATTCTTAGGAGAAATTTTCTTTTTTCCACTGTAAAGACATATTAATTTTTGTCTCCCTTTTCAAAATGGCATAAATTTTTATTGCCTACTCTGCAGCATTCTTGGTGCAATCTTCACCTTGCATAGACCTCTGTATGTTTCTGTCTGACATGCAGCTATTAAATCTATGACCCTATGTTTTGGGTGATGGCAAACCCTCTAGCACTAGGAGAGGCCTTCAGTTCTATTTTCATTTTTAGTCCCTGGGAGTTAAAATACATATTTATTGATATGAAGTTAATATTTATACTGATAGAAGTAAGTATATTCTTCATTTGACTATTGTTGAAGTTCCTTTCTATTTCATTTTTACTTGTTTTCCATGTATATGATCCATTTTCATTTTTTTCTAATACTGTTCATTTTTTAATGGCGCCAGATTTTTGCTGAAGAATAGTGTCAGGAGGGGTGTTTCTGAGTTGGGAATACAAAAGCATCTGCACCCTGGAAAGTAAATGAAGACAGATGTTTCTCCTTTTCAATGCTTTATCAACAATGGACAGTAGTGGTTCTGGTACAAAATAAGTTCTCAGTAAATACTTTTAAAAAGTTTTTATTTTAATTTCAGTTAGTTAACATATAGTGTTATATTAGTTTCAGGTGTACAATATAGTAATTCAACACTTCCATATATCATCCTGTGTTTATCACAACAAGAGCACTCCTTAATCTCCATTACCTATTTAACCCATCCCTCCACCCACCTCCCCTCTGGTAACCATCAATTTGTTCTCTGTAGTTAAGAGTCTGTTTCTTGGTTCATCTCTCTCTCTCTTTTTTCTCCCTTTTGTTCATTTGTTTTGTTTCTTCAAGTCTACATATGATGGAAATCATATGGTACTTGTCTTTCTTTGACTGATTTATTTCACTTAGCATTATACTCTCTAGCTCCATCCATGTCACTGTAAATGGCAAGATTTCATTCTTTTTTATGGGTAATATTCATTTGTATATATATATACACACACACACTACATCTTCTATATCCATTCATTAATTGATGGACGCTTGGGCTACTCCCATAATTTGGCTATTGTAAATAATACTGCTATAAATATTGGGGGTGCATGTATCCCTTTGAATTAGTATTTTTGTATTCTTTAAGTAAATACCCAGTAGTGTGAGTGCTGGATCATAGCATAGTTTTATTTTTAACTTTTTTAGGAAACTCCATACTATTTTCCACATTGGCTGCAGCAGTGTGCATTCCCACCAACAATGCATGAGTGTTCCCCTTTCTCCCCATCCTCGCCAACACCTGTTGTTTCTTGTGTTGTTGATTTTAGCCATCCTGACATGTGTAAGGCGGTATCTAATTGTAGTTTTAATTTGCATTTCCCTGATGATGAGTGATGTTGAGCATCTCTTCATGTGTCTGTTGGTCATCTGTATATCTTCTTCAGAGAAATTTCTATTAATCTCTTCTGATCATTTTTAATGGGTGTTGAGTTTTATATGTTCTTTATATATTGTGGATACTAACCCTTTATTGGATATGTCACTTGCAAATATCTTCTCCCATTCTGTTTGTTGCCTTTTAGTTTTGTTGTTTCCTTTGCTTTGCAGAAGCTTTTTATTTTGATGCCATCCCAATAATTTATCTTTGCTTTTGTTTCCCCTGCCTCAGGAGATATATCAAGAAAGAAGTTACTATGCCCGATGTCAAAGAAGTTACTGTCTGTGTTATTTTCTAGAATTTTTACAGTTTCAGGTCTCACATTTAGGTCTTTAATCTATTTTGAATTCATTTTTGTGTATGGTATAAGAAAGTAATCTAGTTTCATTCTCCTGCATGTTGCTGTCCAGTTTTCCCAAAAACATTTGTTGAAGAGATTGTCTTTTTACCTATGAATATGAATATTACTTCCTTTTTTATCTAAGATTAATTAACCATATAATTCTGGGTTCATTTCTGGGTTTTCTATTCTGTTCTCTTGATCTATGTGTCTGTTTTTGTGCCAGTACCATACTGTATTGATGATTACAGCTTTGTAATAGAGCTTGAAATCCGGAATTGTGATGCCTCCAGCTCTGCTTTGCTTTTTCGAGGTTGTCTTGGCTATTTGGGTCTTTTGTGGTTCCATACAAATTTTAGAATTGTTTGTTCTAGCTCTGTGAAAAATGGTGTTGGTGTGTTGATAGGCATTGCATTAAATGTGTATATTGCTCTGGGTAATATAGACGTGTTAACAATATTTGTTCTTCTAATCCACGAGCATGGAATATCTTTCCATTTCTTTGTGCTGTCTTGAATTTCTTTCATCAGTGTTTCATAGTTTTCAGAGTACAGGTCTTTCACCTCTTTGGTGAGGTTTATTTCTAGTTATCTAATTATTTTTGGTGCAATTGTAAATGGGATTGCTTTCTCAATTTCTCTTTCTGCTACTTCATTAGGGGTTTATAGAAATGCAACAAATTTCTGTACCTTGATTTCATATCCTGTGACTTCACCGAATTTGTTTACCAGTTCTAGCAGTTTTTTGGTGGATTCTTTTGGGTTTTCTATATATAGCATCATGTCATATGCAAATAGTAAAAGTTTTTCTTCTTCCTTACTGATATAGATGCCTTTTTTTCTTTTCTGTTGTCTGACTGCTGTGGCTTTATGTTCTTTTTGAATGAATAACTGGATAACTGTACAACCCAAGTTTATCTTGGACACCTACTCATTGTGTCTGTTTTTTTTTCTTTTTATCTGGGTGCATATCTTTTTCCTTCAAATTTGGCATTTAAACATCCAACCTTCTTCATAGTAAAGTTCCTGGTATGCTAGATTATTTCTTCTCTGTCCTGTCATCTACATAGTCTAGGAGGCTAGAGCAGAGACAATTAACTTCCTGGACATTCTGAGATATTTGTGCTAATTGTCTACAAGGGGCAGTCTTATTTCTTCTAGGTTTGCCCACAATCCAAAGCTCTTGTCTCTTTATTTAAAGGATCATTAGTTGGGCCTTTCAGGACTGTAACACTGATTTTTAAAGAAATTTGTACCTGTTAGATGTCTAAAGAAGCTTGCCTGGGCGCTCAGCTCCTTCTTGTTTTCATTGGTGTAGATTTCTTAGCATTTGGAAGGTTTGCTTTATAATTTGGGGTTTGAGGTTGTGGCTATCTCCTTGTTTTATTAAACATGGAGTGCTTTCCCTTCAAATTTTCACTAATTTATTATTCAACCTACCCACGTATGTCCCTCTCTTTCATCATTGTTAACATCATATTCCCACTTCTAGGAAACACTGCACCTTTTTCAACAACCAGCTCAGACTTTTCCACAACCACATCTCATCCTGCTATCTCTAAGGGTTACTAACTTTAAGTTGGGAACAAGAAAATCATCTGGTGCTTTTTTTCCCCTTAATTTGTGTATCACCACATAATATTTCAGTGATTGAGCTCTGGGACCAGTTATACAAAAATAAATCCATGATTATAGTAATATCAAATGGGCTGCCTACTTGCCTAGATATCTAACTTGAATTCTTTTATATTATTGATTTATAAGCAATAGGGTTTCCAAGTTGTAACAGATTTAAACAATACATAATTTAATAAATTTCCTTTGTGACCAATGAATGTACTGTAACATGGCAGATCTGGTTAGATAAACCATCTGTATCAACAGAAACTAGTTAACTAAGCCATTGGTATCAAACTTACGATCTTTGTCTTCTTAGGACATTGTTTCTACCTAAGTGAACCAGTCAACAATGAGCTCAAGCTCCCCTCCCATAATAATGTGCTCTAATATTCAGTTTATTTATATTCCCCTCTACCTCAGTAAGTATATTTCCTATAACAAAATACTTATAATAAATTTTTAAGTTCTTTTAAAAAAGCAGTGTAAATGTGATTGTTTTCCATCATGTATATTTTTTTCCTCTCGTATACTTGTTAAACCAGAGTATAAGTAAGATAATCAACAAAATAGAAAAAAAATAAATATTTTGCTCCTAGTCTCTTTTCTAAAATTTGACAAATTTATATTTTTTAACTGTTTCAGCCTTAATCGGATACCACCTCAAAACTATCTTTAAATCAAAATCTAGGTTTTATTTATTTTTAAGTTTAATCAAATCTACACTGGGGAAACAAGAGGAAGAAATCTTGCCAAATTTTAACATGCTTTCCAAGTGTAGAAAGTAGCTTGGTGTAGGGTTACGATGATCCAAAGTTTCTGAACTCTTTGATGGCATCCTCTATTGTTTTAAGTGGAATTTTCTTCCCTTTCCAGTAATCACGTGGACATTATGTCACTTTTGTATCCTGAATGTACAATCAGTTCTGCTATAGTACTTGTTTTGAAAAATGAAAATTTGTTTCAAAGCAATTGATATATTGTGAAATGATTTGAGTAAACACAGATTTTATGTTTCTTTCTGTGTAATTTTGACTGAAGGAAACAGGTAAACACAGAAAGCTGGACCTAAGCTCAACAACCAGATAAGTAGGAATATACAAAACATACACATGCACAGATATCAGTTTTTAACCTCTACGAGCTTCTTCAGTTCACTGCATGCGTGAGGAGCCACACCAAAACATCTGGTGTTACCACTTTCCATCCCATGTCAACTAACCTTCCTTCCACCACTTCACAGTAACACAAACTGCAGCCCTTGCAATGCCCACTTCCACAAACCAACTGCAGGTCTTTGTCAGGGGAAAGTCCGCATTTAGCTTGGTATTTATGCACTTCTTAACAAACTTCCTTGTTTTGAGATAATTGTAGGTTCACATGTCATTAGTTGTAAAAAATAATACTGACGTGGCCAAAGTATCCTTTGGCCAAACATTTCCCCGGTAACACCTTGCAAAATTATAGTACAATATAACAACTAAGATATTGTTATTGATATAGTCAAGATATAGAATTATTCTATCACCACAGGGATCCTCTCTGTTGCCATTTTTTTTAGCTCCTCACATATTCCTCTTGTCCCATTTTCCCCATCTTTAGCCCCTGGCAACTACTAATCTGTTCTTCATTTCTATAGTTTTGACACTTTGAAGATGTTATATAAATGGGATCTACACTATATAACCTTCTAGGGATTGACATTTTTCACGCAGTATAATTTCCTGGAGAGCCATCAGAGCTATTGCATGTATCAGCAGTTTGTTGGTTGTTTATTATTATTATTATTATTATTATTATTATTATTATTATGAGAAGAATTCTGTGATATGGCTATACCACAGTTCAACTATTCAGGGTTGAAGAGCATCTGGGTTGTTCCCAGTTTTGGGCTATTACAAATAAAACTGCCATGACATCCCTGTAAAGTTTTTGTGTGAACATAAGTCTTTATTTCTGGGATAAATGCCCAGGAGTGTAAATTCTGGACTGTTTGGAAGTTGTATGTGTAGTGTAAGAAATTGTCAAAACGTTTTCCAGAACAGCTGTACTATTTTATATTCCCAACAGCACTGTGTTTATTTACCATCTATATACCCACTTCAGTAAACCATCTCTTCATGCTTTTTGCTTATTTTCTAATTGGATTGGCTTGTTTGTTTTTTCATTGTTAAGATTTTAGAATTCTTTGTATATTCTAGATACTAGTCCTTTGTCAGCTCGGTGGACAGCAAAGTTCCCCCACCACCCAGTCGATACCTTGTTTTTCCATGTTCTAAACAGGATCAAAAGTTTTTTACATTGATAGAGGATTAATTCATCAATTTTGCCTTTATGGCTCATGCTTTGGTGGCAAGGCCCTATGGTTTCTGTTAAACAATTTTGCATAGTGCGTGGTTTTTAGGCATGCACATGCCACATTATAGCAAAACTGACTGTACTTGGGAGAAAAAAAGAAAAAACTATTAGGGTAGCAAACTTATTTTCTTAAAAAAAGCTGTTGTTGGCTCAGTGAAATTCTAAAATTCCTGTTATATTCTGGGATTCCATCTAAAACAATTTGGAAAATCTGACTTTAAATCTGTTTGTGCATTGCATTAAGTTCACCGGAGATGTGGCAATTATCTGCTTAGTTTGACAATATTGATTAACTCAGGGGAGTAGATCCCCGTAAGTTTCAATGTGGAGACTCATTCTGTTCACAGCAGCACACAGTGTTTAGCCACTGGTCCCAATAATTAGTAGGAAAATATCTGACAATGAGTTTAGTACTCTTGTTAAAAGATCTTTTTATCTCACTGATTTTCAATTAAGCGAGACCTCTATTACAAAAAAAAGCTGAATGTTTTCCAGTCAGCCCCTCAGGAAAGATACCATTTTGGTTCTGAAAGCCATTATGAAAATTTGACCTTTTTACCTTTTCCTGACCAGGGCTTTTCCAGATGCAAATTTAATGGTTTAAACGCTGAATGCTATCAGCCTCATAAAGCATGAAACCTCCTCTCATCAAAGCAGCCATCATAATTTAACTGGCGAGGCTGCCCCTGTGCAGTGGGCTCCAGCCGTGTGCCTGCCAGAGAAACCATCAGATCAGTCCTGTTCCTTAGTCAGCTTTCAGGGGTACTGAGAATTGACCTCGAGTTAGGTCTCTTCCACGTAGAGGAAGGGGAGGGAGGAAAATAAATTATTACATAAAACAAAGACTATATTATTTGGTACATATGTTATGGTTTACCCCCATTTCATCCTCTGAACAAGGGATTGTCTGCCTTCAACTTTTCCAGGGCTCTTAAAATCCCTCTTTATAGTCTGCACAGTCAACTTAATGAGGACCATTTGAGGAGCATAAGCGAAATGATGTCATTTGGTCTCTCTCTTTCTCCTCCTTTTTCCTCTCTAACTACAGGATTTGATCCACCCTGAGTAGGACATAATATGCACATAGTCTCAGAATTATTAAGATGAAAGCTCTGACTTGCTTCAGAGAACCAAACTAATTCTTGCCTCTTCTACCATTCAAGACTATCCTTCTGGATTCACCCGGAATTTATTGAGCACCAGTGTGCTAGGCATTATGCTAGACATTTTCATTTCATATGCCCTCATTCTAACCTCACAACAATCTGCAATGCTCACTTACACGGCTCTGGAAGATTAGTTTTAGACTTGCCTCATTATATTACACCCAGAGGAGTGGGAGCCGGGCTGTGCTTGTAAGAACTGATTGTTAAATTTTCAGGAATTTTGTGAGCACTTATTCAATACAGCCATTATTAAAAGTTATATTAAGTAAATTTACAAATAAATACATTATATTTAAAGCAAAGATGAATAGTCAAAATTCATCACTTCCTAATTATTTTACTATGTTTCACTAGTATCTATGCCCTTCAGGTCATTTATAGCTATTATGCCTGTGTGGTGAAAATACTATCTAATAGTGAGCTGCTGAGCATCAATTCCCAATTCCACTTACAGTGATGTTATGATGGTAGCTTAAAATCAGCATGGGTGGGAGTATTTACATTATGGAAACCAACAAATGCTACAAATCAGAGGTTTTGCCTTCCAGAGAGCTGGTTGCTGATAATTTACCAGCACACCAGTGACTACACTTTTCCATGACTCCTACCTTGTACTATGAATAAGACTTTATTGACTGCAAGCTTTGTGGATAACTGTAACCAAAATAAATTAACCACATGACAAAAAGCCTCTCTGTGTCCTGAACTCTGGTAGAAATCAGAAACATATTTAAGTTAAATGCATTCTTTTCTTGTTATAGAAGAAAAATGTCCTCAACTTAGGGACTGGACTCATGTGCGTTACACAAATCCCACACCTGTCTGAGCACAGTGGGTAGGGCTTCAAAGACAATGTTTGTACAAGAAAATGAAGAACTCCATGTGAACTAATATATCCTAAGAAGAGAAAAATATTATTCATGCAAGCATGGACCAAGGGCAATTGTGTGAACACAACTGGAATGTACATTGGCCTTTAGTTCTTTCCTCCACCTGAGGTTTGTGCCAGAGTTTTGTGCAATGATGCCTCTGAAAGACAAAAGGCAACATCAGGAGCAAATTTGCCATTTCACTAAGATCACTATATGATATTGTTTTGAATGTAGCTGTCCAATTTTCCCAGCACCATTTATTGAAGAGACTGTCTTTTTTCCACTGTATGTTTTTTCCTGCTTTATCAAAGATACATGCAAAAGAATGAAACTTGACCACTCTCTCACACCATACACAAAGATAAACTCTAAATGGATGAAAGACCTTGATGTGAGACAGGAATGCATCAAAATCCTAGAGGAGAACATAGGCAGCAACCTCTACAACATTGGCCAAAGCAACCTTTTTCATAACACATCTCCAGAGGCAAGAGAAACAAAAGATAAAATGAACTTGTGGGACTTCATCAAGATAAAAAACTTCTGCACAACCAAGGAAACAGTCAAAAAAACTAAGAGGCAGCCCACGGAATGGGAGAATGTATTTGCAAATGATGCTACAGATAAAAGTGGTATCCAAGATCTACAAAGAACTTCTCAAACTCAATACACGAGAAACAAATAAACAAATCATAAAATGGGCAGAAGATATGAACAGACACTTTTCCAATGAAGACATACAAATGGCTAACAGACACATGAAAAAATGTTCAAAATCATTAGCCATCAGGGAAATTCAAATCAAAACCACACTGAGATACCACCTTACGCCAGTTAGAATGGCAAAGATAGACAAGGCAAGAAACAACAATTGTTGGAGAGGATGTGGAGAAAGGGGATCCCTCCTACATTGTTGGTGGGAATGCAAGTTGGTACAGCCACTCTGGAAAACAGTGTGGAGGTCCCTTAAAAAGTTAAAAATTGAACTACCCTATGACCCAGCCATTGCACTACTGGGTGTTTACCCCAAAGATACAGACGTAGTAAAGAGAAGGGCCATATGCACCCCAATGTTCATAGCTGCATTGTCCACAATAGCCAAATCATGGAAGGAGCCGAGATGCCCTTCAACAGATGACTGGATTAAGAAGCTGTGGTCCATATATATAATGGAATATTACTCAGCTATCAAAAAGAACGATTTCTCAACATTTGGTGCATCATGGATGGCACTGGAGGAGATAATGCTAAGTGAAATAAGTCAAGCAGAGAAAGACAATTATCATATGGTTTCACTCATTTATGGAACATAAGAAGTAGGAAGATCGGTAGGAGAAGAAAGGGATAAAGAAAGGGGGGGTAATCAGAAGTGGAAATGAAGCATAGAGACTATGGACTCTGAGAAACAAAACTGAGGGCTTCAGAGGGGAGGGGGGTGGAGGAATGGGATAGGCTGGTGATGGGTAGTAAGGAGGGCACGTATTACATGGTGCACTGGGTGTTATACGCAATTAATGAATCAGAACTTTTCATCAAAAAACCAGGGATGTACTGTAAGGTGACTAACATAACATAATAAAAAATATTATTATATATAAAAAAAGATCACTATATGATATTGGCAGCATGAAGCAGACCAGCTTTGTGGCCATGTAATAGTGTAGCATGAGCTAGGGTTGAGAATTCTTCTTCACTTCAGCAAGACGCTAAACCAGGATTTAGGAAAACCAACACAAGATGCAAAGCAGGAAAGGTCACATGGCTTGTCTAGTCTGTCTAGTCTACATCTGGAGTTGGTTGGATGTCCCAGAGGACCCAATGCATTATGGAGAATCAGAGGGGGTCTGAGCAGTTCAACGTTGCTATAACAGACAGACAGAAGACAAAAAGTTGAGAAATGAAGGGTACTTACGAGGTACCAGAACAGCACACCCAGGTGTGTGCAGAGAAAATGGAAGACTCCACCTAGCAGCCAGGAGTATCGTTTACATGACCACATACGTAGAAAAAAACTCAAGGGACTTCTTGAAATAATTGGGTGAAATTTAAGAAGGCTAAAACCTCACTTTTTTTTTTTTTAAATATAGGAACCGACTCAGGAAATACTACCCTGTCGCTTCCCTTCAGATAGAGTTTTCCTCAGGTTGGATTGGCTGCAATGGGACCAAAGTGGTTTCTCATCAGTAGGTCCAATGGCTTATCCATGTGCTAAGACAGGAAGGCATAAAACCAATTAATATAAATTCTAAGTGGTGGTTCCGTTTTATTCAATGAAGACTAGATAGAAGTAATATCAGTATGTATTTAGATAGTTTTTCCAGTGAGAAGAATCTGGTTCATTCTCTTGTCACTTTCATCATGAAACATGTCTCTTGATGAGTTAATAAAACAAAGTGTAACAAAGTAAAGGTCCTCTGGTTTTGAGGAAGTGTTATCAAATATTTGGGCCCGGCTGTGCCACTCTCTCACTGAGTGACCTTTTCCAAGTCAGAAAACCTTTGTGTCCCTCTGCTTACTATCAGCAATTGGAGGATTCTAATATCTTAGGATTCTAAGTGGGCCAATCCCAAGGAAACTATGCCCACAAAGAAATGTGTTTCCAATTATTCAAGTGGTCAAATAGTCAATCACCAGATAATCTTCTTTGGAAGAAATCTTCATAGCAATCTTTGAAAAACATCTGCCCTAGAGGACAGTGTTAATGACTTTTTTATGGCTTAATGTACCAGGCCTCCTTTTCCATTCGCTTCACTGGCACACAGCAGGGAAGAGTACTGCCACAAAAACCTCCCCCGTGACTCTCTGAGGTATTTCCATACAGACATTTCACATCTTTCAGACTGTGTATTTCATGTGTATATGCGAGATAGACATCTATCTCACAGCTCAGGTCTCAACTCTTTAAGTGCACTTTCCCCACTTTGTGATTTAGAATAAATCAGGCATAAACGGAGCATTATTTGCAACTTTTCAAGATCCTTTGCCCACTAAGTGTGTTTAAAAATAAGTAAATAGTGTCTAGATATGCTTAATTACATACTATTTTTAATATAAAAGACAGAACTTATTGTGGAAGTAATTTTTAGATCAGTTAATATTCGGCTGCTGAACCAGGATAAGAAAAGCTCTCAGGAAGCTACTGTTGGTAATAAAGGCATTTTTCACACATCACTACAAAGTAAAACAAATAAGAGGCCTGGTGCTTTTCAAACAGAGAAAAACAACGTTTGTTAAAAAAGCAAAAAATCGAAGGTATGTAGCTGGATGGTTCTGCTCCCAACACCAGGACACTGGGTGTGGCTCATGGGTTAAGCTGCCACTACCCTTACCAAAAAGAATGCCATTGTATACAGAAATTATTTACTGATAACTACACAAGAGAAAAAGATTGTAGTAGAGTGCAGTAAAAAAGATCATATTTATCTTGAGAAATGCAACAATTCATGGTCCTAACTTTGGTTCGAGATTGGCTACCCGCCTAACTCAGCTCTCCCAAAAGACATGCTGCTTTGGGCATAGTTGCTTAATAACCGTGCTGCCCGTGGTCTTTCTATTTAGGTCTGGGTGACATTTACATTCAATCATGTGTGCTGAGAGAAAATCAAGCTGTCTGCCCCTTGATGGAAATTTGAGAGGTAAGGGGAACACTGTTCCCTGGGTCTCAGAGTTCTGATTGTCAGTCATCAAAATTCATGTTGAGCGGTAGACAGAATAAACACTGGTCCTGGCGTCCAGGAACCTAGGTTCTAGACATGTGTCTGCTACTACTGGGGTGTGGCTCCTTTGGCAAGGAGCCAAATCCAACCACTCAGAGTTGGATTAAATCATAATCATGATCCCTTCAAGTTCTACATTTTAGAATTCTTGCAAGAAACCAGGAATATCTTTTGTAGATAAATAATTTTTAAGTCTCTCACTGAATGAGTGTCAATACTTAGACATTTTGGAATGCATATGCTCTGAGGGCAACTGAACTCAGGGTGATTACCCCAGACTCCATATTAGGAATTTGTGAATTGTTAAAATAAATGACTGATGGGCAATGAATCCAGGGCACATTTTGTTAGAGAGAAGGGAAAAAAAAAATACAGCTCCACAGTCCTCTCAGAATAATCCTGATTCCTTAATCTCCTTGTTCTAGTCTTGATTTGAAAAGATAACCAGAATGCAGAACACAGAATATCAATATGGTATGGGGAGGGGAGAAAATAGAGGTGAAGAATGGGTATTTATGTTGGGTCAAATTGCAGTGCTCTACAAATGATTTAGACCAATTCTGTCTAATAATGTGGGCATTAGCCATGTGACTATTGAGCATTTGAAATGAGGCCAGTATAAACTGAAATGAGCTTTAAGTGTGAACATACACTGATGTTGAACACTTTCTATTAAAAAAGATCAATGTAAATTATCTAGACGAGTTTTATATTAATTACATGTTGAAATGATTATATTTTGGATAAAATATATTAATTCTACTTCTTTTTCCTCTTTAAAATGTACCTATTAGAAAACTTAAGATTGCATATGTGGTTCACATTGTATTTTTGCTGGACATTGTTGGTTCAGACATTTTGCTGACCTTTTATGAACCCTGAAAAATTTATGTTCCTCACTGCATAGCCAAGACTAAGAACCCAAGCCTAAGATTGTCGGGTAGGGCTGGAAGTAGATGAAACAGGGAGGCAGGATTGATTGGGAAACAAATTAGCATCGTGCCTGGAGCTATAGGTTTGTCATTTTTTGTTCTTCCCCAAACATCTCCTCTCTCGCTAGGTTTACTTTTTTTTTTAATTTTTTATTTTAACGAAAGATACTTTGACTTATAGACATGAGTATGTCTTCATCTCTTCCTCTTCTATATTTCTGGAGCAGGGAAACTAGCAAATCATGGAGGAAGCACAGGGACGACCAGCACAAAGTGAGCTTCCAAAACTGACATGCCGTGATGACCATGGCAGACACTGGGAGTTACCTAACAATTTCCATACCCCCTTTCAACAGCACCTAGTTTTGGTCAGGTGTTTAACCCACTGAATTATTTATGTCTTATTATTCATTTGTCTAAGATATCTACTCACAGAAGAGAAAGTCTGAATGATTAATAAGCATATGACAAGATGCTTAATACCAGAAATAGTAAGAGATATTTGAATTAAACAAAAAATGAGAAGCATTTCAAATTCATCATGTTAAAATTATTTAAAAGTCTGACAGCAGTAAATGTGAGCAACGATGTAGAGCCATAAGGAATATCATGGACTGCTGGTGGGAGCGTGCATTGGTACAACATAGTAGGGTAATGCAACACTATATAGTGCAGTGGACACGGTGAATATACTTCAACCTAGCAGTTGCTCCTCTGACTATCCTGGACATATGGAGGAGGTGGTTCATATAGCAGTATTTGCAATAGTCTAATCAATATAAAATGTGGTATATTATATAACACAACTTGATACAGCATTTAAAATAATGAACTGGAGTCTCATGTGTTAATATTTATAAATCACCTCAATATAGTAGTGATTGAAGAGAACAGTTGGAGATTGACACTTACATGCAAAACCCTTTATGTAAAGTCTGAAGATATACAAAATAATGTATTATTTACTGATACATGTCTAGCATGTATGTGATAAAACAAATTCAGAATAATTCTTAGTTCTAGAGAGAGAGGGATCAGCGAAAAATACACAGAACCCTCAATTTATATGTAGCTTTACTTCCTTTAAGGTGGGGGACAAATGTGATAAAATGGGCTGAATAAAGACAAGCTAGTCTTAACCTCTGGCTTCGTTAAATCAAAAGTATTCACCAATTTCTCAGTCATGCATTCATGCATTCATTTATTCATATAACAAATCAATCAGGTTTGAGTACCTACTCTGTGCTAAGTGCTGGGGGTGTAAAGAAGAAGAGCACTGGCGAGGGACTGAGAGCAGCAGTGGGGGCATAAAGCACAGATAGTTGGTCCTGCATGGCAGTGGGTGGGGAGGAGCTCAGAGGAGCCCTCCTAAAGAATCAGTCCCCAGAACTGAGCTTCAGTAATAAGAAAGAGTTAGGGAAGAAAAGGAATAGGAGCAGTGAGCTTGGGCACTTGGGGAAAAGAAATCCCAGCATGAGCAGAGACCCAGAGATAACAGCAGCACTGTTTCTGGGCAGAGACTCTAACAAGTTTGCTGTTGCTGTGACAGGAGAGACTAGACTGGAAGCAGAGGAAAGTGAGCAATGAGGTTATAGGTGGGAGAACTGGAGATCGCTTAGCAGCTGATGGGCCACATAAGGATTCTGTTCATTCAGGTCAGTGACGTGTTTCATCAGGGCGGGTGCACAATCAGACCGTCCTGTCCGTGACAGGACAGAATGGGCTGGAAAGGGAGGGCAAGCCAAAGAAGCCAAGCAAACTTAGAAGTCATCAGTTTTGGATGACAACCTGAACTGGAGCGCTGGCACTACAGGGGGATAACAGGGCATGTGGACTCAGAGAATAGTTTAGATGAATCCGTATTTGGAGATGAATGGATGTTAGTGGCTGATGACAAAGTGAGAGGAGTCAGGGTGACTCCTCAGTTTCTCAAAATCAATCCCTGTCTTTACAGAGATAGCACTTAAGGAAGCCAAATGTAATCATGTATGGAACTAATCTGGCCTCAGAATCAAGGGAAGCAACCTCTTTACCACACCCCTGCCCTTACACAAAGGCGATGCATTACAAAGGGCCATCAATATTCCTGCAATCTGCTACTTCTCCCTCAATTCTTTTTTAAAACATGAAGGTGAGGGGCGCCTAGGTGGTTCACAGTTGGTTAAGCGACTGCCTTCGGCTCAGGGTTATGATCCTGGAGTCCCAGGATCGAGTCCCGTATCAGGCTCCCTGCTCAGCAGGGAGTCTGCTTCTCCCTCTGACCCTTCCCCCTCATGCTCTCTCTCTCTCTCAAATAAATAAATAAAATATTTTGGAAAAAAACAAAAAAAAACATGAAGGTGAATGCAAAACCATACATGCATGCTAAGCCTTCCTTACTATAGACCGGTGATGGGCCTTATAGAATTTTCTGAATATATCTGATATCGTGGAAGGGGAAAGAAACCCAAGACATGGGGTGAGTGAAGGCCATTAAATATAAATGGTAGAAAAAAAGTTTAGCTCAAAGTGTCCTTAGCAAACTCTATTTGAGAGTCTTCCCCAGTTCTCTTTGGGAAAACGACAGAGACAAATAATTTTAGAAGGGACATAATAAAATCTTCACAGTAAGATATTATATAAATAAGATATATGCATTTCCAACATGCATGTTTGTTTGCTTGATTGGTTCCTTACAAAAAAAGGAAGGGGGAAATATTAAACTTGTAAAATATTTAAATGCAATATCCAAATCAAATGTGAACACTTGGCAACTGCTTTCCTTTGGAGGTTTTTCAGTTTATTTATCTAAGGTTTGAATGTAAGGTTTCATCAGTCGCTGAGTTGTGACTTGTTAAAGGTTTTTACCTTTAGAATCTGTGCTCCATAAAACCCTCCAACCACTCTCTACCAGAGACATAATATTGTACAGAGCAGCCTTGTGTTGATTTTTTTCCAACCATCATACACTTTGGGCCAAGAACCACACAATAGGAAAAGCAAACCTCCCCAGTACATCACCAGACTATTATTTTTTAATGTTCCACATTATAAGAAAGAGAAAAATGTCTTCATTGTGACTGAATGCATATAGGAACAAAATACGAAGCCTTCTGAACAGACAAACATCAAGTGAATTCTAGCAGGACTAGGAGGAGCCTTAAAGAAGAGACTGAAGCCAGCCCCTCAACGCTCCCTAGCCTTTGATTTCTTTTTCCCATTCCTTCACAGTAAGAGCAATTACTGTGGCCTCTTCTGGCTTGAGGATTGAAATTGGAACTGTTTTGTCTACAATGGAGGGACCTGTGGAAATGTGGACCCATCTGTTAGAGAGAGAATGCTCTTTAAAATGTGAAGGTTTTATAAGCTAAAATGATAGAGCAGACCCTAATCAAAATTAACTGATGAATCTCCAAGAGTGGGAAGAGCAAGAAGTGCTTGAGTAGTCGGTGTTTACAGTTGCCTCCCTATGAACTATCAGTTTGCACATCTGGGATAAAACTTGGACCAAACCATGCACAGTATATGTCTACAGCATTCAAATCACCCATGGCACTTTTCGCTGCCCAGCATATTTTGCCACCCAATAAAATTAGGCACTTGGAAGTTCCATATTTGCTTTGCCACCTCTCAGTTTACCTACTCTGGTTTGTGATAACCCACTAAAATAACGGGGATAATGATGAAACGTTTGGAGAACTGATGTTTTCTCTCCTGTCTCTGGGTAGACTATTTCTCATGAGCCTCTGTGTTTCAACGTCTTTGTGTTTCTCAAATCCATTACAATTAAGCTGCATCTCACCACAGCACCTGAGCCAACACTAGCACTGGGTTTGCTTCTCCCCACTTCTGTCTGGGAACAGAGACTCTCGACTGGCACACTGCTGATCTGGGCTTCCTGCAGATGGCATCGTCTAAGTGCCTGGACAGAGGCCCCCGGACCCGGGGTGAGAAATCTCTGCGCAGAGAAAGCAGTGGATGGAGAACTGAGACTGGCCCAGAGTCTCGTATTTCTTAGCAAACAAACACACAAGAAGTAGGAACTGAAAATTCCTCTCCATCCTCCTTATCTGTGCTACCGCATCTGCAGAAAAACACTTTAGTTCCATACTTAAAGGGTTAGACATAGGTGTGAGAAAAGGTAGAAGCAAGATGAATATTATGTTTATAAGGAAAATAAGTCTTTGCTTCGTCCTGCAACTGGGAGGCCCTGAGCAACCATCTCAGGCTTAGACAATAGAGTGATTAGCTCAGGGGTCACTGCATATGGTCACGGCACAACATGTCACCAACTTGTCAAGTGCCCCCAACTTTTCCTGGGCATCTATCTATACAACCCTCGGGGCTCCATGTCAGCATGCTGCAGGGTCAGAATTCATACTTACACACTGTCACTGGAGCAGGCCAGAAATAGGTGTTCTGCACCTGCCTCTTTCTTGTTGGTGCCTCCTTGGCAAATGTCATTCATTTTCTCATCTCTCAGGTCCCTGCTGCCTAACCGAGTGGACAAGCTGATCAGCCCCTTAGTTCAGAGTTGACAATAGCTTAATATGTTAGTCTTGTTCAGATACTGGTACTGGAAAACCTGTCTTCATTACCTTTCTCAAAGAAAGGAACCTGTGATGGAGGTTGAGGGCCTATGGAGGGAGGGGGCAGAACATCAGCATAAGACTGGTTCTGATAGTATATCTAGAGTGTCCTAAACTAGCGGAATCAACAGAGGTCAGAGTTCATTTGAAGCAAGAGCTAGAATGGGGGAACAGACCATTGAAGAGTCGCCTTCATGGAGTGACCTCTCTTCCTTACAGTTTGTGTCATCCAGCTATTCCACTCATCTTGTGTCTGTCATCTACACAGTTTCCAGTTTCACATCACCACCATGGAACAGACTGTCCCCAGGTCATTCTCTTCTTCACTCCAAGTCCTGCTGTCATCCTGGACAGCTTCCACAATCGTATGCTAGTGGGGAGCACCTCCATCAACCCACCGCGGAGCTTCTCACTTCCGCAAACCCAACAATCTTTACCTCCACTTCACCCCCCTTCCCACTCTCACAAACACCTCCCAGGCTCCCTAATCACTCAGGATTCCTCCATCCAGAAATGCGTGACCACAGCTGAGGCCCCAGCAATCTCATCTTCCTGATTCCCATATAACTGCTCTTCTTTCTGAGGCCTTCAAAGCCTCCCCCTCCCCCTTCTCCTTGACCACAACCCTCCTGACAGCTTTGTCTCCTTCTCTACTCTCAGAGAGCTCCTAACATCACTTCAACCACAATCCTTGGGGTCCTTCTGCCACACTGTCCTCCGCTTTGGCTCAATCTCATTATTGACCTTTTTGTTTCTATACACAGAATGCTAAGTATTATTGTGTAAATACACAAACACACACTCACACACACACACATGTACAGATTGAGTCCATGAGAAATATGTCATCCGAATTAACTTGAGACCAGCAGCCTGCAGTCCAGCCCCTGGCCATCATCTCTCTGCCATCTGTGTTCTTTGTTCTCTTCTCAGCTTTCTCAAAACCAGGACTTCGCCCTTACCTTCATTTTGTCCTTCCCTCTTCACTGTTTTCTTCCCCGGAGCCAGTAAGCAGACTCTCCACTACATTATAGATTTTTGAAATGCTCTCCCTACTCCATGTCAGCTTCTAGTTATTTCCCTCCTCTCTCTCCTGACTTTTATAGGCAAGCTCCTCAAAAGAACAGTCTAATAGACCAACTTACTCACCAGCCAGTCACTCTTCACACCGCTGCCATCTGGCTTGTCCACATGACACCACAGAAAGAGCTCTGAAAAAAAGAAATAAAACTTTCAAATTTCACCTTGCAGCATTTGATAACGTCAGCCTTTCCTTCTTCTTAGACTCTCTTGTCCACTAATGTGTCTGGGCTCCTTCTCCCAGTGTTTTTCACCAGTTCCTCTTTTGTTGTCCAATGCCTAAATAATGCTGTTTCTAAGGAAATAGCAAGGATCCAAATCCATCACTTCTTAGTTGTGTGACTTTGAAAGGATTTCCTAAACCACCCCAAGCTTTGATTTGCTCAGCTGTAAAATGAGAATAATAATAGCACCTACCTCCAAGGATTACTGTGAAGGTTAAGTGAATTCACACATGGAATGTGCTTACAATCGTTTCTAGCAAATAGCAAATGCTCAGTAAACATTAGCTGTGGTGGTGGTGGTGGTTGTTGTTATTGTGATGATGTGCTTGGCATTCTTCCCACCCCATAGCTCATATAGGAAGGTCTCACTTCCATTTCCCCTACAAATATTTGTATTTGATGATTCCTCTCAAGCTCATTATGTTAAACACTAAACTTGTTTCATTTCCTCCTAAAAATTTACTCCTCCTCCATTAGTAGGAATCTCAATAAATCACACCATTATCATTTATTCATTCTTTTAACAAATATTTATTATGTGTCTGCTTCATACCAGGCACTGTTCTCTTTCCTGGGTATAGAGAGGAAGGTAAAGCCCCTGCCCTCAGAGGTAATAAATGAGTGAACACACAAATGTTCTCTCAGAGAGTAATGACGTCTATGAAGAAAATACAGCAAGATAAGGGACAGAAAGTGACTTGGCAAAGGTGGAAGACATTTTTTTAGAAAGAATGGCCGAGGGTGTCCTCCTGGAAGAAATGACATTTGATTGGAGAGGTACCCAATCCAGGACACCAATGGGTAAGTAAGTTCTGACATTCTCGTCTTCTTAACACTCAGGTCAGCTCTCCACTTTCTTTCTTTCTTGCTGCTGTCTCAGGCCCCCATTTCTCATGTCAGTTATTTCCAGAACTCCAAGATTCTAGAATGTCAGGGTTTGCACAATGAAACCATGATTCTTTCCTTAGGTGATATATATTAGCATGTTCAAAGTGCGTTTCATGGAAAATTCCCCTAGGATCTGTAGTCAGATAACTTTGAGAAACATTGGGTTAAAGTTATATAGATTTCTTTACAGCAGGACTCATCAGAGTATTTAATAAGCTAAGATATATTATGAATTTCTGAAGTGGAATGATAGTGGCGTAATAGAAATCACTATTTCACAAATGTATAGGACCACAGAACCCTTTTTTAAGGTGCATCTCATAGCACTAGTGGTCCACAGGACAAACTTCAGAAAATGCTTATCTAAATGTATATCAGGTATCTACTTTACTAATGTAGACCAGCATTTAAGAAAAATCCATATCATTCTCCATATTAAACTCATTCTTTCCATATTAAACTCTTATTACTTTATCAATATTTTTGCTAAAAATGCACAACCTAGTTAATTTGATTTCTTCCTAAAGACTATAAATCCATACCCCAGAGTGCTGACAATAACAGGTTCCCCATATCTGTCTCTTATCAAATGTGGTTTTTAAATATGCTAACTCTTTTCTAATCCAGCTCTCTCTGGTAATATCACATCATTAGAGAGTTAACAGTGCTGTCTATTTTTTTTTAAGAGTTTACTTATTTATTTGAGAGAGCGAGAGGGAGAGAGCACAAGCAGGGGGAGCAGCAGAGGGAGAGGGAGAAGCAGGCTCTCCACTAAATAGGGAGCCCTGAAGTGGGCCTTGATCCCAGGACCTTGGGATCGTGACCTGAGCTGAAGGTAGATGCTTGACTGACTGAGCCACCCAGGCACCAGAGTGCTGTCTATTCTTAATAGACACATTTCTCAGACACAATTTATGAAAAATTTCATTCAAATCCTCAGAATTTAAATAGATACGGATAACAGCTAACATCTATTAAATATTTTGTTAATTACTTTATCAAATGATCACACCGCCCCTATGAAATAGACAGTATTATTGCTCCCATTTTATAGGGCAGCAAACAGAGAGGAGAAGTAACACACCAGTAGGAAGTGACTGAGCTGGGGTATGAATCTGGTTCCAGACACTGCCTTGCCCACTGCATTATACTATCGTGTGAAGGGAAAGCTAATGAGATTTGTAGGAATACATCTAAACACAGACAGCTATTGGCACAGTCTCTGTTTCTTGAATCTCTGCCACGTAGGTGTTGATTGGAGCCAATGAACAGTCTCTGATATACTGGTACCAAGAGTTTTCTCATCCCCCAGGAAAGAGCTGAGCAAAGCCTGTTAACATAATGTTGGAAGGCCTAGTTCAACTGCATGTTCTCATCCAACACTCTCAACTGCCTCATCCCATGTTTAGAGTTTGGCCGGACTTAGTGCACACTGAGCCAAACTTTCTTCTTTTTAATGGCTAAACCCATGTTTATTTGAAAGCAGACTTAATCCATGTATTTCTGATTACCCATCAGAACTCATCAAAATGAGGTCCTGAAAAAAGCCCGTTTGATGTTCAAAAAATAATCTGAAGGCATTGCTCTTGTGAACAGGAAGCTGGACTTTGCCAAAAGTGAACTGCCCTAAATTCTGAAAGACCAGCTTGGTCTGATGTTTTATGAGATATTTAAACCTCTTCACTGTAGACTTGGCCCAACCTTCATCGCACTTTTTTCTTACCCACAATCCATGCTTTTAGTTATTTAGCGTGTGATGGTGATTTCTGTCATCAGAGATGAGACCACTGCTAAAAATATACTGTGTAACTAGTAGCAATAAAAACATGTTATTTCCTTCATATGCCAATCCATGGTTTCCACTTACTTGGTAGATAATTGTTCTTTGAAGTCCCTTTTACTTCTCTTGCTTAATATTATTTTTTCATCCTGGTTAAAACTATCAACTAGTTAATCAACAAATATGAATATAATAAAGTATTCGACTTGTAGGATATTTTTTAAAGTAAAGAAAAATCCACTAACTTCAATTGAGGTTTCAACTCACATACACATACACATTACATGTGTATATTTACTTCGGGACATCAGTGTTTTTTTTTTTATATTAAAAAAATTAACAACATGATCTCACTCTTTGGATCCAACTTTAAAACTCTCTGTTCAAAAATTTTAGCAGATATTACTACAAAGTGATGAGACATAAGCCACATCTGAAAATTGCTCTCAAATAAAACATTTCAAAAATCTTCTACAGATAAAATGTACAGAATGGATTCAGCACATTTACATGATTGGTTTGGGGATAAGAAGTTTTGTAAATCTCTTATAAGACTTATAGCATCCACATACATCACATACATTGTGTAAATTTCTGTTTATTCTTTCTTCATTAAGAAATTTACATCAAATGCTCTTGAGTACAGTACTGCATTTGTTCCCTTAGTCATAGGACCTGTTTGGTGGTTTAATTTAAGGAACATGAGAGTAGAGAGAAGATAGTGCAGGTGTATTCATTTTCTTCCTTCACAGAATAAAAGTTTCTTTTAGTTCAGTCATCTGTTCCATGGCGTGGGAAGGAACTTAATTCTCTCACATCTGGATATCTTTATCCTGATGAAAACTGCAATTAACTTTCTAACCCAAACTCCCACTTTCACAAAGACCCAGTGTGCCTATGCACTTCCTGGTAGTGCCCATCGCTTTGCAGTCCCTGGCGAAGGAGGGGCCCCGAGCTCAGAGGGGGAGGAAAGGAACCCACCCAGTGGATGTCCTCATTCAGTGACACCCTAAATGCTCTGGTGCCTCACGTGTCCCCAAGTCCTGAGGACACGGATCTCGTGCGGCAAGGACGATAAGAATTAGGCAGGACTTTTCTTGTCCAGGCCTCCTTACTCATCAGGGAAACACAGCTCCCAAGCCTTACGGAACTTGCATGGGAGCGTAAGTTGAAGTCTGGGAGGCAAGCAGGGCTTGCAAGTGCCCAGATGGAAGCACCCGGGGGATGGGAATGGAAAGGACAAGCAGTGCCAATCCAAATGTCTGCAATCAAAACAAAAAGCCCCTCCCTGTTGAGCTGTGGTCTCCACTGATACATAGCAGGGCTCTGACTGAGACAAAAAAACAAGGCACACATGCAACCTTCTTCAGGCCCTTTTAGTCAAACAATAGGCAGAAAACTACCCAACAAGGTCATTAGTTGTTTTTTTTTTTTTAACATAGCTTTTTTTTTTCAGTTATGAAAGCAGCATGCTTGTTATAGAAAAGCCTGTACATACAGAAAGATGTAAGGAACGAATTAAAAATAACTCCTAATCCCTCCAAAAGGCAGAGACAAACCTTGTAATGTTTTTGGAATATTTTTCTCCACCATTTCTTCTCCGTGCATTTATTTCACCAAACTGGGATTATGGTCTATATAGAGTTTGGGAATCTGCTTTTTCACTTACTGTAATATGAGCGTTTCCCGCAGATCATTAAATGGTCTTCAAAACACAATTTGGGATGGCAGCATAGTCATTTTCTCTAATGGACCAATGTTGAAATGTTTTTGGCTAGACAAGATCATTGGCCTTTTCTAATAGGCACAAATAGTTCTTAGATTTTGTTTTATGTATTACACTCCCCATTTTCCATTAGGATTTTTCACGGGGCGGGGTGTCAGTCCAAGGACTGATTCAGCTGGTTCCTGAAGGACTAAAAGAAGCAGATGTGTAGGCTCTTGGAGATTACAGATCTGGGCTCACCAAAAGTGGGGTCCACACACAAGTCATTGTCTCTGAAAGTAAGAAGTAGCAAATGCTGTACCTCACGATTTCTCCTTTCCTAACGTGTTTCTGAATTTCTGCTTTCTTTTCAGGTTATTAGCGAATAATGGCATGTAATGACAAATAGAAGCAATAAATAAAAGAGCAATAAGAGAATTTACAAGAACTGAATGTACGCTGCTATGGAGAGATGATGACAGACTTCGATTACACTGATTAATAAATATGCACCACGTAAAGATTAAACAGAATTTCTGTACCAGAAATATAAGAGAGACAAGAGAAAGAACGTAAGATAAGACATCACAGGGGAGATGAAGAGAAGAGAAAAAAATTATAAGGATCATATTGGCCAAATTAAACTCCATGTATGTACTCATGGATGGGAAAGCTACATATTAAAAAAGAAATGCAGGGCGTAATTAGCACAGCATTGATACAGAAGTTACCTTTTGGGAGGTAGGAGCTTGTAATAAAGGAGAGTCCCACAAAGAGCTTTTAATGTTGGCAATGTTTGGATTTCCTGACTGAGAGGCTTCCTTGGTATGGTGATTAATCTGTAAAGGAGCTTATGTTTATGCACTTTCTTTATGATAAATTTATGAGACAAAAATCTAACCAATTTCCAGAGATACTTGGAAGAGTATGGAATTTGTTTGTGTTTGGGCTGGAGGAGAATAATTGTTTAACAGAGGAGTATACAGAAGAGGAACAGCCTTTTGTTTAAAAGGGAAAAAATGGACAAAGAATTCACATGTGGAAATTGAGATTGGGACAGACAGAAAGATGCTCCGAATTTACAATCAGTTACTTAGGTAACAAAGTTGTACAAGATTCTTAAGGTTGAGTAAATTAAACTCCTGGCAAAGGTCTTTAAGAATAATACAAGATGTATATACCGCATGATGGCTGTAATTAATAAGATTATATACCTGAAATTTGCTAAGAGAATATCAGTCTCAAGTTCTCACCACACACACACACACACACACACACACACACACACACAAGGGAGCTATGTGATGTGAAGGATGTGTTAATTAACCTAATTGTGGTAAATATTTCACAGTGCATACATATATCAAATCACCACGTTGTACATTTCAAATGTGCAAACATTTGTCAATTCCATCTCAATAAAGCTGGGAAAAGAAAGAGGCGTTTAAGACATGAGAAAGGGGCAGGACAATGAGCTAAAATTACTGATTATATGTGTGTGCACATGTGTGTGCATGTATGTGCATGTGTGTATAAATATATTTAAAGTCAGCATGTATTGCTATTGCTTCAATCAAATCATTAATCATAATCATTAATCATCAGCAGAAGCCCGGGAAGGAGAAAATCTGGGTTGCAGTTCTACCAAACTGCCATGTAATATTTTGCCAGTAATTTGATTTAAAAAATGAAAGGGCGGTATGATATAGTCGTTAAGCTTTTGTGGTTGGACACATATTTCGGAGATCAAATTCTACTTTTGCACTCATGGGTTTGTGTGACCCTGGGCCAGATTCTTAACCTGCCTGTGCCTCAATCTGCTTGCTATGAAGTGGGCATGATAGCTCCTACCTCACAGGATTGTCATGAGGATTAAATTAAATAATCTGTGTTATTTGCTCAGCACAGTACCCATAAATGTTGGCTGTGATTATTATACTTATTGCTCATAAGTTTTATGAGTCTTTGCTCTGAAGGAAAAACAATGGACTCAACAATGACTAGGGCCCCCTCCTATTAAAAAATGACAGGATTCCATCCCTATGGCTGTGGCTTTGATGTGTTAAACTTCCTTAGAATGTCAGAGAGCCAAAAGTGATCAGTGAAATTGTGCCCCTGTGCAAGGAGTTCAGGAAATATGAGGTGAAAATGACTCCCATTATTCTGAGTCCACGATGACATATCCACCAAGAAGAACCAGAGATGGTAAGCGAGTTGACATCCTTCTCCTGCTGACACCTCCAACAATGCTAACAAACTGACCCAACTCATCTTTCAAAAAATCCTGAGATAATGGAATGCTTGATGTTCCCTTCCCACAAAAGGTCTGCCGAGTAATTCTTTACAAATATATCATTCAAGAAAATAAAGTATATATATATTTTAATGTTTTAGCTTGATGAAAAGTGCCATTTTGAGTACTGACTTTGCTTACATTTGCTGATGACTCACCTGATCCCATCGTATTGAGATGTCCCAGACACTTCCAGCCACTGACTTCCCACAATACCCTGTAGTCATTGCCATGATGCTTTTTAAGGCTGGGTCAAAAACTAAATTGGAGATAATTTTCTGTTCCCTACTCTCTGAAAATGCTGTTGAATATTTTTGTGACAGTTATGAGTATCTTATATCCTAAATCATCCAAAGCTAGACTATATTCAAACAGCTTGTCATCTACCTTTTAGGACAGAACAGGAAGGAAAATGTTTATATCTTTTACTTAGTTACCTTGAAGTCACCCACCTCCAACCCATCCCCTCCAGCCCACAACACTCAAAAAGCCTCTTACCATATCCTTATGTCTGCAGTTCTTTATAGCCCAAATTAGATCTGTGAGGAGCATTAACTGATTTGGGGCTTATTCCCAATACACCACGTGTAATACAGAACTGTTTTTTTAAAAAATTATCATGTATATCTGATTTTTTTGAAGGTGAAAAAAGTGAATGTGTCAAATTTTGTGAATACTGTTTATATTCTTTTGTTACCATCATGACAAGTGAGATAGAAAAGAAATAGTGGTGAAGATATTCCACAAAATATAATAAAGCCCATTTTCAGGAGTATTTAAGTGTCTTCTTATTTTTCTAGAGTATATTACAAAGTTTTCATAAATGAGACAGAATTTTTTAAGTGGTAAAAAATAATTTTTTAAATGAAGATCATTTCTACTAGATTACTATTCTTCCACGTAATTTTAAATTGAATCTTGATCATTATCCAAAAGCAAAAATACTGTAATTTCATAAATGGAAATGCTCATGAAATACAATATAGTCTATGAAAACAATAGCTTCAGTGAAAACATTTGTAGAAGCTAATCCAGGGAGGCACAACTGATATTTTGTAGGTGTTGGATAGAGATTTTGAAGGCTGCTGGGCAAATCCCGTAAAAATTCAAAAGATTCATAGTGAAACCTAACAGGGTGAAATGGAATAATCCTGACAAAGGACAAGTGTCGGGGAAGGACAATGAGAGCCCTGATAGAAAACCCCCATGAGAAAAGGCTGACCATGCACCAAGTAGGAAGGTCAAAGTAGGACGGAAATCCCACATTTGTGAACTACTGGCTCCTAGAACATGTTCCAAAACCCAGAAGGGAGACAGCTTGTTCCCTGACAATGTGGTTGTGCACCTGAGAAAGAGCTACATCACTGTCCAAGGCCAGTATCATCTCCTCAAACCCCTGGCACTGAGGAAAGAATTCACACATCCTCAATGGCCATCACTGGAACAGAAAGTTCAGCCCTGGGATTGATACTTAGGACTTAACAGGAGGCAGTGGTGCTTTTCAGTGTTAAAAGTGGTCTTAAGTACACTTTTTGGTGACAGAGGGTAGCTACACTCATGGTAAGCATAGCATAATGCACAGACTTGTCAAATCACTATGTTGTACATCTGAAACAGATGTACCATTGTATACCAACTATATTTCAATTAAAAAAAAAGTGGTCTTAATGGACAATTCCATGACTACCTGGGTTTCTGGGTCTGACCTGAGAGCTTCTGCTTTCGTAGCTCCTTCTGAAGCAACTATCATTAGAGAAAACTGTGAAGTTCATCAACCTCATAGATTCACTGACTTAACTGAAGTTGGAACCTGCACCAAGGCAAGGATGTCTTTGTAAGACATGAGTTAGTACCCTGATGGATTTTTGGAGATTCCAGGGCAAGGTTTGACAGGAGACTTCTGCAAGACCTGTCCACATCCCCAACTGCAAAAAGGGACCACCATGTTACATAACACTAAAAGAGTCCTTAAAGGGGCACTTGGGTGGCTCAGTCAGTTAAGCTGCTGCCTTCCACTCAGGTCATGATCTCAGAGTCCTGGGATTGAGCCCCGTATCGGGGCTCCTTGCTTAGCGGGAAGTCTACTTCTCCCTCTTCCTCTGCCCCTCCCCCCTGCTCATTCTCTCTCTCTCTCTCAAGTAAATAAAATCTTAAAAAATAAAAATAAAAAAAAAGAATACTTAAAGTAAAAAATAATTGTAAATTTAAAATGTTCTTGGCATCACACCAGGAGTCATATTAATTGACAGTTTTGCTGAAACTAGTTTTTTTTTAACTTCCTACTCTCGAGTCAACATAAACAGTATTCAGATTCTCAGTCCAAATATAAATACCTGTTCTTATTGAAGTGAAAATTTAATCATAAACTTCTTTTGATTTAAACACTGATTAACCAACAAGACTACATAAACATTTTAAGTTTATTTTACGCTGCAGGATAAATACATTTGAAGTGCAAAAAAATTTTTGGCTAAAAATCAGTTTATTAAATCCGTACTAAATATGGTTTTTCTATAACAGTGTGCCAAAAAATAATAATGTGAAAGGCAACTTTAACTGAACTTTAATCACTGTTAGAGTTCATTACTATGTTCTGCTGCCACTAAAATCCCTCTATGCCATTGTACACCATTTTGTATTTGACTTGTTATAAAAATAAATATGGTTAGATATTAGAATTTCATTTTATTCCAACATTGCACTTGAGTCTTTGAGTGGGTTTTCTAATTTCAAAATTCCAATTATGTTTTCTCCAAAATGAAGATTATTTTCCTCTTTAACTCATGAATTCATTTCACTTAAGGTTAACCTTGACTTTTGCTTTAAAATAAAATACTCCTTCACGTATTTTTAAAAAGCCAGAAACTGTCCTTCTAGTATTGTCCAACATACATACATTTACATCAAATCCCAGGTAGCGATGATTCATGACTTGGTAAAGTTCTATAGAATGACAGCTAGACAGGATGAGTTTGTGTAGTGCATTTAAAGATGCAAAATGGGGAAGAAGGGCTTATTCAGTTCCAGTCCATCAAGCTCATAATAAGCAATTAAATATCTGTAATTAAATCTCCATTTACTCAGCAGACCAGAACAGCATGTTCAAATCCAGTCTTCAGGGTAAGTAATTTTATAAAACTACATTCATTAATTCTGAACGTAAAGAATGTAACAAAAACAATAAAAACTAAATGTGTGTTTAAGAGATCTGGTGGCATTTAAGGTCTAGACAGGCTTAACTGGACTTCAAAATTAATACACACCTGCAGAAATAAAATAAACAACACTAAAAATTAATATGCATTTATTTCAGTACTGGGTAAGGGTAGCAATTAATATGGGCAAGAAAGGAGTTTAAGAATGAAACACCTGTGGGTATTAAAAATAGTAACATGCCCCTTTAAAATGATTTCTGTTGCTATGAACAATATTTAAGACATGTGGAAGAGGGAGATTTATAATATCATAAAAGTGTGATTGCTGGACTCTAATAACATTCTGGGGTCTCAATAATACCCTTCTTCTATATATGACAAATAGGATTATACAGTTTTACATCAAAAATAATAAATATGAAATAAAAGTAGTTTCTAATTGGAGTAAAAGTATTGCAGATAAATGATTACAAGAGTCACTGAATCAGAGTTTATCGTGCACTTTATGTTTTCAGAGATGTGAATTAGCAACACAGGGTCCAGAAAAAATGAAAACATGACTCCTGCTTTTCAGAAGCTTACATCTGGAGACCCAAGACATACTCAAAAGAAAAACACAATCACCAAGATGAGCACACACATCCATTCATAAGACACTTTCCTCACATTATTTCACCAGATCCATGATAATTTGATGATACAAGAAAACAGAAGGGTCATTATTGTTATGTGAGGGCTTTCAAGTTTGAAGAACTCCAGTTCTGTCATAAAATAATAATATAACTAAAGAATTAAACACTTCATAGGTTCAAGTACTGATACAAGCAGCCGCCAACGATATCAATTTATACCTCACAACAATCCTAGAAGACAGAAGTATAATTACATGCCCAATTTAGAAATTGTGAAAATAAAAGTTATTAAAACAATTTTCCTGAGGACACACAGTCAATAAGTGACAGCCAGGATAGAGTATTTGAACCTCCACCTGACTGACTCAGAACCCATGGTCTTAACCAGTACATTAGCCCACCCTCTTCCATTAACCTAGCTCTTTGAATTTGACTGGTTACTTGACCTCTCTGAGCCTCAGGTTCCCCATGGATAGCATACAGCTAGTAACATCATTCTCTACTGTGTGGATTAAATGGCATGACTTTTGATAAATTCTTGATAAATATCTTAGGGTATTTGCCAAAGATCACACAATTAGTGAATGGCTTATCTAGGACCCACACCTGTGTCCTCTGTCTCCCCGCTCTCAGACTACCTTAAATCTCCTTCCAAAATGGCCAGCTCTGTGCTCTGTCCACAGTAGGCATTTTATTCTATCCGTGTTACTGCAGTTCCATTACTTCTATGTTCAAAGTCCATGTTACATAATAGATAAGAGCCAGCAGCTGGTATTCCTCAACTTTCCCTTGGCTCTCATCCGAAATGTTGGTTTCTCTCTAAGCTTCAGAACAATCAATGACCATTCCACTTTCTTCATTGTTTTGGAGGGAAAGGGTGAAATGTGCTAATTAAAATAAAACAAAGTGTTCTCCAAACAAGGAAGTCATGGAGCTTAGTTATATCTACACAGATTTAAAAACCATGCTACAAATATATCATTAAAACCATAAGGCAACCAGCTGACAAAGTAGTATCACTAAAGGAGCAATAAACTTCAATTGACTTTACGTATTCATTGTGGTTCCCTCTTCTTTGGGTATGACTTACTGTTTTAGCACTCTTTATTATTTGAAACAAATTGTTTAAGAAAGCATAATTTAATTGTTAAGCTTGTATGAGAGCACAAAGATAGTCTAAGACAAGCACCATCAAGTAGTAATTTACTGAACAGTCTCATGGGCTAACAGACATTAAGATGCAGTGAGTGATGTTTTGAAATGCATGAGTTGTGTCTTGATGTCTGAAGACCAGATAATTCAGAATCTTAATAATTACTTGTAAGAATAATCACTTGTAATCACAATAATCACTTGCAATAATGTTAATAACAATAATATTGCAGGATGACAATTCTTCCAGCTCCAACGGTAATAGAAAGCCATCCTCCTTTGCTGAGGAACAATAGAAATCAGAGGTGAGAATTCACAGTAGATCTTTGAATTATTTATGAGCTCATACATGTCACTTGCATCTGTATGTTAAAAAAAAACCACGAAAGTATAATAGCTCATTAGTGATGCAAATTACAAAAAGACAGACTTTATTCTGGTTTGGTGATGATTTTCGTAATTCGGCTTTCTTACCAACAGTGAAGTGTCTGCTTTCTATTCTTTACTATTACTAGGATTCATATTGCTTGGCCAGGTTAACATTTTGAGAACCTTTATTTCATTCACCTCTGATTTATCCATTTTTATCAGCTCCTAATGCACACCAGCAACATTGATTAAATCGCTGTTGTAATTTCTCTGAGATGCATTTAGAGTGAAGGTACATCATTTGTACACTTAAAATATGTAGATTTAATAATGAATGCACAAATGAGGGAGAATTTTTTTTTTTTAGATTTTATTTATTTATTCGAAAGAGACAGAGACAGCGAGAGAGAGAGGGAGCACAAGCAGGGGGAGTGGGAGAGGAAGAAGCAGGCTCATAGTGGAGTAGCCTGATGTGGGGCTCGATCCCAGATCACCGGGATCACGCCCTAAGCCGAAGGCAGACGCTTAACCGCTGTGCCACCCAGGCGCCCCGGGAGAATGATTTTTTAAAACCTACTGCAGGAAATACATGAGAGAGAAGAGAATGAAGCAAATGTGTCTAAAATGTTAACAGTGGGGAATTCTTTGTACTATTCTTGCAATTTTTCATTAAGTCTGAAATTATGCCAAAATTAAAAGTTAAAAGAAAAAATTATATTGGAAGTCAATTTGTCATTCCACTTAGTGAGCTTAAGCCACAGAATGAAAGAAAGTAGTACATGAAACTCTGAGCTAGCCTCAGTTGACACAACCCTCAAGATATAAGCATCGTGCCATGTGGAGTGTGGATCTAGTGTTTTACTATATGTATTTCTTGTGTAAAACAATATTTTAAAAATTTTGCATTTGGGATTTTATTATATGTTACATACTGTACATTTATGCATACACATTGTTTTAAACAGGGCTGTAGAACCCTATATGCTATATTTTAAGGGTGATTTAAGATTTTCAAGAGTGATTTTGACTGTGTGTGATTTTAGCCTTATGTGCTAACTTTAGGTCTTGTCCCCAAGTCAGCTGTGACTCTACTGAACTCTCGTAAGTACAGAAAGAAGTTACATCAATTAATAAGTTAAGATCTTGTCTTGATGGCTGCTCTATAATCATAAAATCAAGAGAATGAGAATTTGGTTCAGCAATCCTTTCCCCTTTCTGTGCTCTTTGCCCCCTTTTAGTATCTCAGCTATCGATGGAGGCTAAACCCTTAGAGTGCCCTGCTGGCCCTGGTCACAGAATGAAAGCATCTAATAAACAAAATGTGCTATGCATGTCCCAGGAGTGTTTTATTTGGGGAAGAAAATGCTGTCTGGGAAAAGTAACAAACAAAAGGGACTCTGACAAATCCAAGTCCTTTAGTGGGGAAGAAGTCTTCAGGCACAGGGCAGTTCCCCTGGCTCTGTGATTATTAATTATGCTGACATACTTATTCCATTTATTTCTTGATCATTTTAATCTCTACCACCACTGAGTTCAAGTTACATTTACCCTAATGTGCCAAGCTTATTATAACACAGGACAAATTTAGCCAAGGAGGTTTTCTTTGTATGTCAGAGTATGCATCTTTTGGAGATTTGGTTGTTGTTATAGCTGTAACTTTGATTTTGAAGTAAATGTGAAATGTAGTCAAAAGAGCCTGAGACTGAGAGTTGGAAGACCTGATACAAACTGTATGCTTGGCAAGTTACAAAATCTCTTTATGCCTCATTTTCACAATCTGTAAAAAGCATGAAGATCATTCAGAGTCTTAATTACTTATAATCACAGTAACCACCATGTGGTAATGACAGGATGCCCTACCCAGCTCACAGGTTTGTGGTAAGGAACGAAAGAAAGAATGTTCATGGAAGCACTTTATGTCTCTAAAGCATGAAATAAATATGACAGAAGAGACTAGCTGCGATGGTTAATTTTATGTAACATTTGAATTAATAGCTTGAATAAAGTAGATCACCCTTCCTAACGTGGCTATGCCTCACATTCATTCCACTGAAGGCTGAATGAGACAAAAAGACTGAATAAGGGAGAATTTGCTCTCTCCCTCTTACTGTCTAAGTTGGGACATTGGTCTTCTCCTGCCTACAGACTTAGGCTAGGACTAGAACTTTTACCATTGGCTCTCCTGTTTCTCAACCTTCAGACTCAAACCAGAACTCAACTCTTCTGGGTCTCCAGCTTGCTGACAATAGATCTTGGGACTTCTCAGCCTCTACAATCAGCTGAGTCAATTCTCCTCATAATAAATCATAAATACATATGATATAATATATGACATACTCTCTTGTTGATTCTGTTTCTCTGGACAACCCCAATATACTACCTATGAAAAAGATTCATTCCTTATACCTATTACTTGGGTAAATTTACAGAACAACCAGTGAATAGTTGTGTCAACCAGTTTCATCATAATATCTATGTCCAATGACCAGTCTGAAACTTCTGTACTCATCTCCACCACATCTTAAAATTCATAAAAGGGCTAAAGATTCTGAGGTGATGTAGGACCATTCCAGCCAAAACAGTGCTGTGTTTATTTCTGGGGCAATCTATTTCCACACAGTTTGTCTTCTTGGTCTTTAGACTGTTTCATACTCACATAAAGGAAAAGAAATGAGATTCATAGTTTAAGAAATGAGAAATTACTAAGCACCATATTGGGCATAAACTGGTGTTATGAATCCAGTGTATCTTACTATGACGATGTCTCATACATTTTCTGTTCCTTTGGAAAAGGGTCTAGTATGTACCTGCTCATTACCACCTTCTCATAGTGATGCACGCTTTCCATGAACACAACTTGCAATAATCATATGCTATCCACTATTTTCACAAGCTTTTTGTTGTTTTTATTGTCCTTAAATCTTACCTAAGTGAAACATTTAAGACATTAAACGCCTTAGTCCAAAGTTAAATAAGGGAATTCCATCGGAGGCACAATCTCCATGAATGATAATGAAACACTGCCACAATTTTAATCCCTTGTAGGACCCCATTTGTATATTGCATCATGTCAAACACAAAGGATTAAACTCTCACTGGAAGGAGAAAAAAAAAAAAAAAAGTCTAGGTTAGTCTGCCCTCTAGTGTAGCTTACTGGTTCCTAAAATAAACCAGAGAAACGTGTCCTGGAAGCCAATTGTGCAATTCCGTCAGGATGGCAACTTGCCATCGTTGCCAGCGCCGGATTTTCACAGCTCTCCTCTTTGGGAGCTACAGACTTTTCTAGCATTAGGTCACATTTCTAACCTAGTTTTCAAGAGAAATACATACGGAGCCCCACCCTCCTGGACCTATGCCTGCTTGAAGTCAATGTTACATGGATAGCCTTGACCATGGTTTGTGCCATTTGCTACCACTTCAGGAGAACAGGGATACAAATAAATAAAAAGACATATTTCTGAGTTCAGAAATGAGTGCATTAGGAGAGGCTTCGGAAAGGAAGAGATTTGGTCTAAGAACTGTTAGTAGTGTGAGTCTCTTAGGGACAACCTGGGCTATCTACATAACAAAACACCTTGTCCTTGGCTGGCCCTTCTGAAAGTTCCTTTGCAGAGGCAGTGATCCTCTGCCAGACTCCAAGGCCTATGTTTGCAGTAAAGAAACATTTTCATGTTCCCTGTTTCGTAATTTCCCTCAAGTTCTGCTTTAGAGTTAGAAAGTAAAGTGCTTTAGGGGATAGTTTTTTAAAAGTCCACAGTTTATACTCAACTGCATAAACACTCCTTTGTTTTTTAATTCTTGTAACTGGTGGACTTGCGTAGCTCTGAAAGCTTTCCTGTTACACATCAATTCCAAAATTATTTCAAACAAATGAATACAAAGTTGAAATTACTTCTTTAACAAAAATTCAAGGCCCCGTGCATATATTTACCTGGAAAACTCAAATTTCCTGATCCAAAATCTGGCCTATATTTCCTTGCTCTTTCCACACGCCTTTAGTTCGTGTAACAAAGATATTTAGCTAAGGAATGATAGTTTGTTTCTAGGCACCTCCAATCACTACCAATTTCAGGAAATATAGGTCCTGACCTTCACAAATAAAAAAAGACAGAAATATCCTTTTTACATATAAATTACACACACACACACACATTCTAAATCTGCAAAACACAAAAATATCCTCCTATTTATACTTCTGTCATCATACCTAGCAGTTCAGGTGGGCTAATGATGAACCAAATGGCATTCCAGACCCTGAGTACACTATCACAGACCACCTGATTCACTGTTGGCATAAGGGCTTCCTTAAGCCATCAATTTGGGCTCCTTCACAATAGCAGTGTAAATACAACTTTGATCTTCGATCTATTCTCAAATTGTTCATCCCTGACAGTAAGATAACCACAGGTGTTTAGGCTCTAAATACATGTTTCAAGCTGAATGGAGAGGAATTAAATAGGAGAGGGGATGTGAAGCAGTGGACTAAGAGAGCACTAGGAAACAAGACACCTGATTCTAATTGTGATCTTGTCACCAGCTAAGCTGCTAACTTGAACAAGTCACATCACTATTTTGGAGTCTTCTTTTAATCATCTGTAATATGTAATAGGTGTGGGCTAGAGTTAGATGAGATCGGAGGTATCTAATCTTTCATCACCAGACTGCCTGTTCTAATTACATCAATGCCATCATATCCACATCTGTGTTTCAATGTGTTTTAGACTAAAAATATTACAAATCTAAGTTTACCAACCCAGAGACAGTGTTACCCAAATACCAATACAGACGCTGGTTCTCAGTCTAATCCACACCCAGGGCATGTTTGTCATTTGCTGTACTGATTTTCCTGCTAGTTTTCTTTGCCTAAGTCTCTGAAAGATATTAGAAGCTTAATCACTCTCATAAGGAGAAGATGAAAGATTGAAGGCTCTCTGATTAGTGTTTTGCATATTTTTTTCTGAGAATTTTCAGAGCACATAAAACTCACTTGTTCCCTATCAGCATTTCCCTTTACCCCTTTAGTTTGCTGACATGTGATTTTTCAAGTCATTTTTGGAAATCTGAAACCTGTTAGAGATCGCAGATGCCAAGATCTGCATGACTGCTATAGTTTTGGCAGAATCTGCTTTTTTAAGACAACAAAGGCAATAAATAGAAATCTGCTTTCCTCTGACTCTATTCTTTTCCAAAAGAAAAAATGTCTTTGTGGATGCATGTCATTTAATAAGGTTTCTAGACTGTCTTGGTTTAGACTGTTTTTGTTCTCAGCTTTGACTCAAAATAGCATTTGGGCTTTTCCTCTTGAGAATTACAAGCTTATTCCTGTTATCAGCTTCTACTAAGAGCATAGCTTCATATTCCTTTTAATGTCTGTGATTCCCTTTAATAAAAGTAATCATCTAAGCACCAATGGCGGGCAGCAGTAAAAATATGTTTTTGCCAATACAAGTAAGTAATTGACTCATTTGAACCCTAACCCTGGCCACGTTTCTTAGTCTTCATGCCATTTAAGTCAGCTTTTCAAGAGAGGGATGGGGGTGGTGGGCTGAGAAAAGAGGTAGAGACTTATAAATAAGCACAGTAAATGCAAAGGAGATGTGGCACCTGACTCAAGGCTTGGGTAAAAGGAGACATCTGAGAATTCCAAGATCGGAAATTTTGATGGAGAGAAATGGGAGAGAGAGAAATGGGGCAGGAATATTAAAAGCAAATGTGAGATGAGAAAGGGACAGCCATGTTGAAGAATAGCCAGAGGTTCAGTTTCATTATAGACGTAAGGTGTGGTCACACAACAAGCTGAGAGATGGCTCTGGAAAGGTGATCTGTGGTTAGACTGGAGAGGATGTCAGAGTGGGCCTGGTCCGCCCTTCATCAGTGAACAGTGGAGATAGCGCCCCAGGGAGAAACAGGCTACACTGGACCTATCCCAGCCATGAGACATCTTCCAGAATGGTGCTACTAGAAACTCCAGGCCAGCCAACCCCAGGAGTCAGAAATGGACTTAGAAAAAGAAACTGAGGAAGTCACTCCAAAGCATAAAGTCCCTGAGATGTGGGAGCCCGAGCCCTGGTCTAAGAGCGGTAACTTTGAGGGATGTTCTAAGGAACAAGCAACGGGTTCTGAAGAGTACACACAGAGTAGAGAGAGGGCCACAGATGATGGGATCAAAGTTCTGAGCCTGGGGACTGAACTTACTTGTAAGGTCCTCTGTCCAGAGCTGCACTTTCCTTCATAACAATATTTTAGGCCCACTGCTACTTCTGAGAATTTTCAACAAAATAAAATAGCGTAGATGTGACTAGGGCAAATTACTTAAACTTTCTCTGCCTCAAGTTAAGCTTATACCTGCAAAATGGGAATAATCAGGCTTTACATATTTAATAAAGGCATTGAGTTAATATTTGTAAATCACTTAGAACAGTGCCTGGCACAAAGTCAGTGCTATTTAAGTGGCTGTTACGTATATGACTTCTTGCTTTCTCAGAATGCTCCTTCACATATAAACAATATAAATGGAGGGGAGCTGAAGAACCTCACAGGTTATCAAAATATTAGAGTCTCAACTCCAATACAACTCAACTACCTTATTCTTCTAAAAGCTCCTTCTTTCCCCCCTTGGGAAGAGGAGGCTACAGGGAAATGAAATTTTATTCTGCCTTACATATCTTCGCGCAAATTTGCATCACCTCCAATTAATGTTTTGGCAGAGAGCCAAGTTCAAATGCATACTCTCTCCTACTTTCTCTGCTGTTCCGACTCAAATCTAGAGCTCTGGTGTGTCGTTTGTGTCTGTGATGGAACACACCACAGTAGGGATTGCACTTGACTGTAAAGAGCACACCCACACACATGTCTGACCACCCTTGTTAGATGCTGAGCTCCTTGCAGCGTGGGGCTGTGTCATTCCCATCTTTGTATTCCTCAGCAGTGTTCAGCACTGTGTTTACACAAAGTACATAGTCGCTAGTTCTTTGCGGAACAAAACTGATTCAGGGAAAACACACAAATGACATGTGTGTACAAACACTTTCAAGTCGATGAACAACTAGTTTTCTTGTAAAAACCAGAAACAGTCTGGGTGAGAGTATCTGGCTAGGACCTTCACTGTGACAACATCTGAATCACCTGTTTTGTCTGAAGACTCAACTTTTAACCTCAGCCCCACATCACGGCCCACTGTAACGATGTAAATGAAGCCATGTGGTCCAGCAGGCCTAACAAACAGCAGTCCTATTTCTTCTGTTGCTTTAAACTCTTGAAGTTTCACATGACTGCAGACTGTTAGAATTATGTGAAATATGTTTCCAAAGTCTTGCCTCTGCCCTCTTTGGAAATAAGTCATAACCAGCTGCAGTTCCTGCCACGTCGTAGTATAGATGAAACACATTCAACTTTGTTTTCTATAAACACAGAAAAATCTGAGCTCTGAATTCTGAACAAGCATCTATAATATCAAAGGGAGTTAAAGCAGAAAAGACTTCAGAAATCGGCTGGTACGGCTCCTTACTGTTCCTGCTGAAGATCTATTAAACAGAAGGGTAAGGGAGCTAAGCTATTTATTGGTCTAGCTCAGTAAATTACATTGCAAGGACTATGCAGATGACTGAGAAAATGAGTTTTCAGTTCAGATATTATATATGGGATTTTTCATCTTGGGATGAAAGTGTTAATATTAAACTTTGTGGGTTTCTGTTGTTCAAAGTCCCTTTTTTATTGGTTTTCTGCCATCTCATTTTCTCCTGGTTGTCCTCCAACTTTTGGCTCCTTTTCCTAAGTTTGTATCCTCTTCTTCCTGGTGTCCTGTGAATATATTTTTTTAAGATTGTATTTATTTATTTGTCAGAGAGAGAGCGAGCACAAGCCCAGGAAGCGGGCGGAGGCAGAGAGAGAAGCAGGCTCCCCACTGAGCAGGGACCCCGATGTGGGACTCGATCCCAGGACCCTGGGATCATGACCTGAGCTGAAGGCAGACGCTTCACCGACTGAGCCACCCAGGCATCGCATGTCCTGTGAATACTGATGATTCCAGGGATGTGTCTCTATCCTGTTCTCTTTGTGTCCACCTTCCTCTCTCGGTGAGCTGGCCACGCCCATGGCTTCAACAACCACTGTATTTTGATGTCTCCCAAAAGTCTTTTTCCAGCCCAACACTGCCCTCCTGAGCCACAGTCTCTTCTGTGTTGAAGAACATTTCCACCTGAATACCTTTCCAAAATGCCATTCAGGATACAATGAAAAGACCTTTAACATGGCATTGAAAATTCTCATAAATTGACCCTGGCCACTATCTGTGCCCCTATCTCACCTCCCTTTAACTCACGCCTACCTGACCATTCATAACAAACTGCCTTGCATTTCCTTGAACACAGGGTGTCCTTCTACGCCCTAATTCCTTTGTATCTGGTGCATCTCCCACCTGGAAGGCTCTGTACCTAGTTAACTCCCATTCTACTTTCCAAGTGCAGCTCAAAGGTCATCCTCTCCCAGCCTCCCAGATCTGCACGGAGCCTCTCACGTCTCATATGTTATCCTGAACCAACTCTGCGACATCACTCATCGCAGGTCTATATTTAGTAGGTAGCAAACGTCCTGACATCAGAAACAACATATTAAGCTTTGCTTCTGTAGAGCCGACTGAGCTTAGAACCATATCTGGCACATGGCAGATTTTCAACTGATGGCTGTCAAATTAAGAGAATGAAAGATGAATCTACAAAGAAACCCAGACCCTTTCAAACCAGGTTATTTTTTTTTACATTTTATTTTGATATAATTTAAAGCCTACAGGAAAGTTGTAAGACTATCACAAAGAACTTCCATGTATCCCTTATTCAGACGCACTAATTGTTTATACGGCTTTATGACTCTCTCCGTGTATATTTATGTTGTTTCTAAATCATTTGGTAGCAAGTTGAAAATATCATGCCCTTTTACTTCTAAATACTTCAATGTGTATTTTCTAAAAGCAAAGCTATTCTCTTACATAACCACAATTAAGTAATCAAAATCAGGAAATTTAGGGACTCCCGGGTGGCTCAGTCAGTTAAGCGTCTGCCTTCTGCTCGGATCATGATCCCGGGGTCCTGCATCAGGCTCCTTGCTCAGTGGGGAGCCTGCTTCTCCTTTGCCTGCTGCTCCCCCTGCTTGTGCGCTCACTCTCTTTCTCTCTGACAAATAAATAAATAAAACCTTTCTAAAATTTTTAAAAAGAAATCAGGAAATTTAACATTGATATAATACTATGTAAGTCATAGTCTATATTCTTTTTTTTTCTTAATTTCTTTCTCTTTTTTTTTGAGAGACAAAAAAGAGAATGTGAAGGGTTGGGGGGGAGGGACAGAGAGAGAGGAAATGAGAGAATCCTAAGCAGGCTCCATGCTCAGAGTGGAGTCTACCACGGGGCTCGATCTCACGACCCATGAGATCATGACCTGAGCCGAAGTCCAGAGTCAGATGCTCAACAGACTGCACCACCCAGGCACCCTAGTCATAGTCTGTATTCAAATTGTGCCTATAAGGTCATTTGCTTATAGGTACATAATAGCTACTATTTGGCCAATAATGTCTTTTATAGCTATTTTTTTTCCTGACCCAAAATCCAATCCAAGATCAAAACTTGTATTTTATTGTCATTTAACCGAGACTTCCAGTTTCTCAGGCTTTCTTTTTGTTTTTGACCTTAAGATGTTTAAAGAATGCACCTCCGTTTTTTTGTTTTTTTGTTTTAGACTGTCCTTTAATTTGAGTTTATCTGATAGTTCCTAATTACTAGATTTGGGTTATGCATTTTTGCCAGGAAGACCAGTGAAGTGATGCTGCATCCTTCTCAGGAGACAGTATCAGTAGACACATGATGTAGGTTTGTCCCAGTATTGGTGATGCTAGCTTTTATCCCTTGGTTAAGGTGCTGTCTGCTGTTTTTCTCCACCATGAAGTTACTATTTTTGCCTTTATAATTAAGAATGATTAGAATGGGTGAGACACTTTGAGAGTATGTAAACATCCTATCTGTTGTAAGATTTTAACCTACTAATTGTACTGTTCATTGAGGATTTTCTAATGCCATCATTCCTCCTATACTTGGATGTCAGTTAACTATAAGGAAGAGCTTTCTTTGCTCCCATTGGTTTATTTTTTCATTAACTTATTTGTAACAGTGTGGATTTTCACTTTATCCAGTGAATTATAACTCATTTTATCATTATTCATTTTGATTCTCAAATCGTCCTTGATCTGCTCAGGAGCAGCCTCCTCAAACTGGTCCCTTTGTCCTTTTGACATTCCCCCATTATTCAACACACACTTCTCAACCTTATAGCACAAAAAGAGATTCTAGGTTCATTCTATAATTTCCCTTGCATAGCACTGGAATCAGCCAGTTTTCCAGGTTCTTTTTTTTTTTTAAATCAGCTTTATTGAGGAATACTTTACCTACAATAAAGTCGACATTTTTAACTGTGTCCAGTGTGTGTTGTGTATGCAGTTTTGTAACCAATGACATAATCCAGTAATTTTCATCATCTCAAAAGTTTTCCTATACCTCTTTGCTGATAATTCTCTCCTTTCCTCCTCAGCCCCCGGCAACAACTGATCCGTTTTCTATCACTATAGTTTTGCCATTTTTTTTGTTTTTCGTTTTTTAAAGATTTTATTTATTTGACAGAGAGAGACAGCCAGCCAGAGAGGGAACACAAGCAGGGGGAATGGGAGAGGAAGAAGCAGGCTCCCAGCGGAGGAGCCTGACATGGGGCTCGATCCCAGAACGCTGGGATCACGCCCTGAGCCGAAGGTAGACGCTTAACGACTGCGCCACCCAGGTGCCCCATAGTTTTGCCATTCTTAGAATTTTAGGTAAATGGTATCATGCAGTACCCACTCTTTATGTCTGGCTTCTTTCACTCAGCGAAATGCTTTTGAGATTTATCCATGTTGGACATTTACATCAGCAGTAGAGACTTTTTCTTGCTCAACTGTATCCCATTGTATGAATATATCACAATTGGTTGAAGATTATTATGAATAAAAATGCTATGGACATTCAAGTCTACATATGTCTTTATATAGACATAGGTTTTTATTCCTCTTGGGAAAATACGTACTGTAAGTGTTTGCTTAACTTCCTAAGAAACTACCTAACTTTATCCATTTTGCACTCCCACCATTTTGCATTCCCACCAGTGATGTATAAGAGTTCCAGTTGCTTCCTGTCCTATACCACAATGGGTATAGTCAATCTTTTTCAACTTTAGCTACTGTAGTGCATGAGAAAGGATATCTTATTGTTGTTTTAATTTGCATTTTCCTAATGATTAATGATGTTGAGCATCTTTTGATATGCTTATTTTTCATTTGTATATCTTCTTTGGGAAAGTGTCTGTCCAAATCTTTTATCCTTTCTGTAATTGGGTTGTTTCTAGTCTTGTTATTGAGATGAAAATATTCTTTATATATTCTGAGTGCAAATCCTTTACCAGACATATGTCTTGAAAATATTGTCTCCCAGCCTGTGGCTTACTTGCCCATTTACAAAACCATAACTTCTTAAGAGCAAAGTTTTTTTCTGGTGACGTTCAATTTATTCATTTTATTTTGCAGCTGATGATTTTGTGACCTAAGGCATTTTTGTCTTACTTTGGTCACAAAAGTTTCTCCTACTTTTTTTTTCTAGAAGTGTTATATTTTCATGTCCTCTGTTTAGGGGTATGATAAATTTCAAGTTAATATTTGTACCTCATGTTAGTTTTTTGGTTTTTTTTTTCTTTCAATTAATGATACATGTGTCTGTATCTGGATTCTATTTTGTTCCATTAATCTATATATCTATCAAGAAACTAATCCTTCATTGTCTCAATTACTGTAACTACCTAGTAATTCTGGAAATAGGTAATATAAATCCTCCAGTTTTGCTCTTTTTAAAAATTTTTGGGGGTATACTACATCATTTACATTTTCACATACATTTTAGAAAGAGCTGGTAAGTTTCACATGCAAAGAAAGATGGTGAAATTTTATTGGAATGCCTTTAGTTTATACATCAATTTGAGGAGAATTAATACTAAAATTTATTTAATCTTCTGATTCATGAATATGGCAAGCCTCTTCATTTATTTATGTTTTCTAAACGTTTCCTCCTCATTGGGTTTTATTGTTCAGTGTTGCAGGCTTGTACATAATTTGTTAAATTTATCACTATTTTAAAGTTTGATGTCATTTATATGGTATTTTAAAATTTCAATTTCCAATTGTTTGGAACTTATATATAAAAATTAAATTGAATTTTCAAAAATTTATTTATCTGTTTGTTTATTTATATTTAAGTAAGCCCCACACCCAAGAAGTTACATGCTCTACCAACTGAGCCAGCCAGGTGCCCCAAAACTAAATTGAATTTTATATATTGGCTTTGTATCCTCTGACCTTGCTAAACTCAATTATTATTATTTTAAGTAGCTTTTTTAAAAAAGATAGATTCTTTACTTATTGTCTGTGAATAAAGACTTTTATTTCTTTTTTGACTATACATACATACAGATTATCTGTTTTTCAATTAATTTCACAGGAACCTGATATAAAGTGGTAACAGTACATATTCCAGCTTTGTTTCTGATCTTAGTGGAAAAGTATTCATTCAGTCTTTCACAATTGAATATTATGTAGCTGAAGTTTTTGTGTGGATGCTTTTTAACAAAAAGGCTAAGTAAATTCCTATCTAATCTTAATTTGCTAAGAATGTTTTTTTTATCACGAATGAATGTTGAAATCTGTCAAATCCTTTTTCTGCACCGATTGAGATTACACACACACACACAAATTTATATATAATAAATTAAATCAATTAATTTACTAATGTAAATACCAACCTTACATTTCTGGTTTAAAAATCTCTTAGAGGAAAGAATATACAATGGAAAAAAGACAGTCTCTTCAACAAATGGTGTTGGGAAAACTGGACAGCCACATGTAGAAGAATGAAACTGGACCATTTTCTTATACACAAAAATAAATTCAAAATGAATGAAAGATGTAAATGTGAGGCAGAAAACCATCAAAATCCTAGCTAGAGGCAAACAAACGCAGAAACCTCTTTGACCTCAGCTGCAGCAACATCTTACTAGACATGCTGCCAGAGGCAAGGGAAACAAAAGCAAAAATGAACTACTGGGATTTCATCAAGATAAAAAACTTTGGTACAGTGAAGGAAGCAATCAATAAAACTAAAAAGCAGCCTACAGAATGGGAGAAGACATCTGTATGTGACATATCTAATAATGGGTTAGTATCCAAAATCTATAAAGAACTTATCAAACTCAACATTTAAAAAACAAATAATCCAGTTAAGAAATGGGCAGAAGACATGAATAGACACTTTTCCAAAGATATCCAGATGGCTTACAGACACATGTAAAGATGCTCAACATCACTCATCATCACAAATCAAAATGATGACGAGATACCATCTCACACCTGTCAGTATAGCTACAATTAACAACACGAGAAACAACAGGTGTTGGCAAGGATGAGGAGAAAGGAGAACCCTCTTGCACTGTTGGTGGGAATGTAAAATGGGGTAGCCACTCTGGAAAACAGTATGGAGGTTCCTCAAAAAGTTAAAAACAGAACTACCCTATGATCCAGCAATTGCACTACTAGGTATTTACCCAAAGGATACAAAAATACAGATTCAATGGAATACATGAACCTTGATGCTTATAGCAGCATTATCATCAATAGCCAAACTATGGAGAGAACCCAAATGTCCATCAACTGATGAATGGATAAAAAAGATATCATTCAGCCATCAAAAAGAGTGAAATCTTGCCATTTGCAAAAACGTGGTTAGAACAAATTGAGGGTTGATGGAGGGAGGTGGGTGGGCGATGGGTAGATGGGTGATGGGTATTAGGAGGGCACTTGTTATGATGAGCACTGGGTGTTGTATGTAAGTGATGAATCACTGAATTCTACTCCAGAAACAAATATTACAATATTTAAATAAAATACAAATTAAAAATATCTCTTAGTTACGATATATTATCCATTTTAAATATTTCAACATTCCATTTGCTAAAATGCTGTGAAGGGTGTGTTGTTGTTGTTGTTGTTGCCATATTGTTTTTTAACATTCATATGGATATTGGTTACAGTTTTCTTTCCTTGTATTGTTTCTTGTCTGGTTTTAGATTTATTAGAGTAACTCCAGCCTCAAAAAATGAATTAGAAAATATTCTTTACTTCTATTTTCTGGAAGATTCAGTGTAAAAACAGTAAAAAATAGTATCATCTCTTCATTCATTTTCAAGTAAAATTTACAGTGAAATGATTTGAGCCTGGGGATTTTTTGATGGGAAGGTTTTTAACTATGAAATCAATTTATTTATATATTATAGGACTATTTAAGTTATCTATTTTTTAAGTAGGCTCTAGTAGCTAGTATATTTAAAGGAATTGGTTCATTTCCTCTAAGTTGTGACATTTATTAGTATAATTTTCAATTATTCCTTTTAATTAAATTCAACAGGATCTGTGATCCGGTCCTTTTTCATTCCTGATACTGATACCCGTGTCTTCCGTTTTTTGGGTTTTTTTCTTCATCAATCTGGATATCAGCATATCAACTTTATTGATTTTATTGACTTTTCAAAGAATCAGCTTTTTATGGTTTCTACTTTGTTCCATTCTTTATTATTTCTATCCTCCTGCTTAATTCACATTTAATTTACTCTTCATAGTTTCTGGAAGTGAAATCTTGAGTCATTGATTTAAATTTTTTCTTTTCTACTAAGATTATGTAATCCTATAAATTTCTTTTTTTTTTTTGAGGGGGTGGGCGGGGGGAGAGAGAGAGAGAGAGAGAGAGAGAGAATCTTTTTTCAGCATGTATTTATTGAACATCTGCCAGATACTAATTTAGATGCTTGAGATACATTAATGAGCAAAGAAAAATCTGCTTTCCAAGGGGTGGAGAAAGTGAAGAAAAATAGTAACAGTAAGTTAGAAAATAACTTATGGGAAAAATTGTAGGATAAAGTAGGTTGTGGGGTAGTCTAATCAGATTGCTGATTACTACAGTGGTTAGGGTAGAGAGAGAGAGAATCTTAAGCAGGCTCCATGCTCCAGTGTGGAGCCCAAGGTGGGGCTCGATCTCACAACCCTGAAATCAGGACCTGAACTGAAATCAAGAGTCAGGCACTTAACCAACCAAGCCAAACAGGCACCCCTCCTATAAATTTCTTTCTAAGTGCACAAATTTGGTATGTTGGATTTTTATTATTGTTCAGTTATAAGTTTTCTCTGATTTTTGACTGAACGTTTATTTTGAAATGTGTTGTTTAATTTCCAAATATTTGGGGATTTTTTTTTATACATCTTCTTGCTAGCAATTTCTATTTAATTCCACTGTACTCAGAAAACATACTCTGCACAACTTAATCCTCTTAAATTTGTTGATTTGGTTTATAAATCAGCATATGGTCTATTCTGATGAATGTTCCATGTGTACTAGGAAAGAATGTGTGTGGCTTGTTTTTTGTTTTGTTTTGTTTTGTTTTGTTTTTTTGCTGTTGGGTGGAGTATCCATAAGTGTCAGTTAGGTCAAATTCACTGATAGTTTTGCTCATGCTTTCTTTTGCCTTACTCAATTATTCTTTTTGTTTTGTCAAATTATTAAGAAAGAAATGTTGAAAAATCCAATTATAATTGGGATTTTCCTATTTCTGTTTTCAGTATTATCAGGTGTTAGTCCATGAAATTTGACATTCTTTCAATTGGTGCACATAAATTTAGGATTGTTATTCCTTCTTGATACATTGACCTATTTGTTAGTATGAAATGTCCCTATTAATCCTTGGTAATATTTCTTGTTCTGAACTCTATTTTGTCTAATACTAGTATAGCCATGTTGAGTTGTTACATTTTTTTAAATTGTTTGCATAGTCTCTTTTCTATCCTTTTACTTTTAAAATGTGTCTTTATTTATAAAGTAGAATTCTTTTAAACAGCATATCTTTGGATCTTGCTTTTTTTTTTTTCCCGAAATGACAGTATCTGCCATCTACTAGAGGGGTGTGGGCTATTTTCATTTAACACAGCTATCAATATGGTTAAGTTTAATCTACCATCTTTCTTTTTGATATATATTTATCTCATAACCTCTTTGTTCCTTTTTTCCCATCTTTTCTGTCTTCCTTTGTATTGAGTATTTTATGATATTATGTCATTTCTTTTGTTGACTGTCTCAGCTATAGTTTTCATTGTGTTACTTTAGCAGTTTCTTTAAGGTTTATAGTATACATCTCTAACATATCACAGTCTACCTTCCCATAATATATCAGTTTCTGTATACTGTGACAAACTCATAACAGTATACTTTCCATTCCCCCTTCTTCTCTTTTATGCTATTGTTCACCTATATTTCAATTCTATATATTATAAACCTTGCAAAACACTATTATTTTTTCTTTATCTAATCAATTGCTTTTAGTCTTAACAAGACTAAAAATGAGAAGTAAACTATCTTAAAACATACATACATACATACATAGTTACTATTTCTGCTGCTCTTTACTTCCTTGTGAAGATCCAAGTTTTCATCTGGCATCATTTTCTTTTTTCCTCAAAAAACTTCCTTTAACATATTTTATTAGAGTCTACTTGCTATGAATTTTCTCAGATTTTGTTGGACTGAAAAGTCTTGATTTTGCCTTCATTTTTGAAGGATATTTTTAGTGGGTTTAGAATTCTAGGTTCAAATATTTTACTTTAGTATTTTGCAAATGCTGTCTCATTATGTTCTTGCCTGTATGTTTTGTGACAAGAAGTTCTGTAACTCAATACAACTCAGCACTGGGTTTATTAGACTTGGTCATCATGTGCAGAATGGTGATGAAGAATAGTTCAGAGATGGATTATGAATCCATATCTGAAGTAACTCTGTTAGTAAATATAGGAGTGATCAGAAATTGGTTTATGAGGCCAGGGGCAGTAGAGTGGTTGAGACATACAATGATTTCTTTCATCTGCAGCCCCAAGTCTTAAAAATTTTCTTTCTAAGGACAGGTCCTCTCATCAAGTAACAAAGTATAATCACCAGTGTATATGATAAGAATTAACTATACATGGTATAAAGAAAAAGAGCCTATTGATGCTTCTAATAGGTACTGCTAAGGACAGGTCCTCTCATCTAGTAACTGAGTATAATCACCAGTGTATATGATATGAATTAGCTATACATGATATCAAGAAAAAGAGCCTATTGATGCTTCTAATAGGTACTGGAGACTTAGCCAAGAAAGGAGGAAGGCTAAAAATGTGGCTGTAAAAAACTAAAATGAATTATATCAATTTATGAAGAGTATTTATGTATAATAATCTCCATGCATCCTTTGCATCAGATTAATATTTTTGAAAATTCAATTGTTTGTAATCATCAACTCTTTTCATGACTGCTTATTATATCACTGTTTATATTCTAATACCTTATATCTAATACCAATATTAAAACAATATGGGAACAGAAACTTCCTGCCTTCAAACAAAAATATGATGAATATCTACTAGGTATTTACCCAAAGAAAATGAAAACACTAATTTGAAATGATATATGCACCCCTGTGTTTCCTGTGGCATTATTCACAACAGCCAAGATATAGAAGCAACCTACCCAATAAATGAATGGATAAAGATATGATACACACTCACACACACACACACACACACACACACACACAATGGCATATTATACAGTCATAAAAAATAATGAGATCTTGCCATTTGCAATAACATGGATGGACCTAGAGGGTATTATGCTAAATGAAATAACAGTCAGAGAAAGACAAACACCACATAATTTCACTTCTATGTGGAAACTGAAAAACAAACAAATAAACAAATGAAAACAGAAACAGACTTACAAATAAAATATCAAAACAGAGAACAAACTGGTAGTTGCCAGAGTGGGGCCAGAGTGAGAAGGTGGGGAGTGAGGGGATCAGCAAAATAGGTGAAAGGAATATAGAGGAACAAAATTCCAATCATAAAATAAACCACAGAGATGAAAAATAAAGCATATATAAATAAATCAATAATATGATAATACCATTGTATGGTGACAGATTATAATTCTACTTATCCTGATGTGCATTGGGTAATGTATAGAATTGTTGAATCATTATGTGGTGTACCCGAAACTAATATAACACTGTATATCTACTATATTTAAATGATAAAAATTTTAAAAATAGGTAAGGGAGGATTTTAAAATAAAGTTCTGCCTAAAATGCCCTAAAACACATGCCAAAAAAAAAATACAGTGAATATATAATGACCCTTCTTTGCTGATTTAAGATATTATTATATCTTAATGTTTATAATGCCAGTAGACATTCTCACTAAAATAGTTCAAATCTAGATGTTTAAGGCAAAGGTTCTCAAACTTCAGTGTTCATAAAATTACCGGGAGAATTTGTTTAAAACGCAGCTTCCCTGCCCTTCCCCAAACATTCTGATTCAGTAATACAGAGTGAAGCCCAAGAGCAAGTGTCAACAGGAATCCTTCCAGAAATGTTTATGCAGCTGATCTGAAGAGGACAGTTGGAGAAACACTTGTTGGGTCTGAAGTGACCAAAGAATACATGCAGAGATTCAAGGGATGCTAAGAAGTACTTCTCTAAAAAGAAGTCAAAAGCAGGATTTGGGAAAATATTTAAGTAAAGCTTAGTTTATCATCTTTTATCCAGAGAAGCATTTTAAGTGACTGGATATATTTGTGATTAGATAAACTATCAGACTCTCCACATACATAATCTTTGAGTTAGAAATCATTACCTCATTTTATGGTAAAATATGTCTGAGAGATGTGAAGTAACTTGTCCAAGGTTAGGCAGCTAATAAATGTGAGATCTGGAATTCAGACCCAGAGCTTCATAATCCAAAGCCCATACCATTCTGCAGCCTCTGCCTACCCCGCTCATGTTCCCTCAGTGCTGTTTCCACAGTCAGTGAGCAGAAACTTCTGAGTTACTGCTGTAGGAGTAACCCCATATCTAGAAAGTCCCATATTCTTATCTTGGAAAACAAAATAAATAAAACCAAGAAAAACATGGCTGTTATTCTTTGAAGCTTCTAGGAAAGAAAGAAAACTTTATAGAACTGTCTAGAATATGCTGATTAATACTTCTCTCCCAGCAGTTATCACTCTGTATTGTCATTTACTGTGTGACATATCTTTCTTTCCCACTAGAAACTGAGTTTCTCTAGTTCAAGGTATATGTCTTATTTATCTCTGTAACTAGTCACCACTACCAGAATCCCATTGACAAGCTGCCCTGTGGTGGACGCCAATAGGTTACAAGAAACTTGTCTACAAACTTCACTATTTATGTTTACTAAGAGATGTGGTTGAGGACATTATTACTCAGTATTCTCTATATGATATTTCATCATTTGTTTTCAAATTGAAGTGTTGGGACATTTTTTGCCTTGCCTCAGAAATTGGTATGCTTTCTCCTTATGAACAATATGAATCATATACCTTTAAAGTTCATTTTTAGTATTGCTTTGTCTCCAGAAACTCAAGAGCCAAATTTGTGGCTCTACTTTATAATCATGTATAGCTGGAATATTTCTGCTCTAAATTGCCATTGATCCTGGGTTATGTTTTAATTTATGTTTTTCTATTGCTATTCCTTTTTTGCTATTTAAATTTATGTAATCTTATAGGTTATCTCAAATATATTGTGAAACTAATTAATTACAAATAAAACCCCAGTGCCTAGCTATATTACTTAAGATCACACCAACTTCACTACTGGATAACCCCTCTAATCTTAACACAACGAAGCTATATTTCTCACTCACATTAATTTCGTTGACTAGCAGCCTTCCGTATGGTTATTCAGGATCAGGCTCAGGCTCTTTTCACTTTGTGGATTCTCCCTCCTCCATAATCTTATGAACATTCTGATTCAACCAGTATATGGGGATGAGACTGGAGAAAAGTACCTTCACATCTAATCATGTTTCATGGTAAAGAACTAGAGACTAGTCCCTACCTATGCCAAGTTTGATAGAAAATCAAGATCCTAGGTTGGCAGCAGCTTCCTGGGATTCAGCTCTTTCCAAGGAGAAGGAACACACATTTTTGTTGATCACATAACTAGCCCTGTTTCCTACTTGAAAGATGTTACAAGATACCCATTGGATGATTTAAAGGGATGCTTACACAGCTAGAACCTCCTTATTTGGCAAAAATAAACAAATAAATGACCTCCTTATTTGTATATACCTGTCTATGACCTTGCGTTAGTATTATTTAATCAACACATATATAGTGCTCATATGGTAGTGCCTATGAGTAGAATTTCTTACAAAAACATAAAAAAGTCAAGTGTCTTGTATGACCTCAAACTGCCAATCGAGGTTTCTTGGTCATGGTCATGTAAGCCAACAGAAGGTATTTGTTAATGACCAGCTTCCAGTTGCTTAATGGAGAACTATGGCCAGTAGGCTGAGCAGATGGCTGAGGGGGGGTGGGACTACATGGACCATGAACACGGTTGGCAGCTTGGGGGTAGGAGCTGTATAAAAGTCATCCTGATTCCTTCTTATTCTGGAAAACAAAACAAAACAAAAAACAACAATAACAAAAAACGCCACAATGAGGTGGAGGGCCTGAGGCTGATCAGCAAAATTAGGCCAAAAAAACATCAAATTACAACATGAGAAGGGCTAAGAGTCCTTGAGTTTTAATCTCCGGCAAAGTTAATTCTCCAAAATGTCAGACTTTTATATTTCAGGTCAGATTCCAAATATACAAAGGTACAACCTTCTGTGTCATCAGGACCCTCAACATTCCCTAACACTTCCCCAAACACAATCCTCTTCTCATATTACGGTCTACTTCTTGTTAAAAATTGTATTGGTTTAAAGGAAAAGACTATCAAAAATAGCCCATCTTAATTTAGTTCAATATTCCCTTAGAAACCCCAATTTTATCTGTTTATATCTTCAATCGTTGCTTTCAAATCTCTGCTCTCAATCCAGAAGACCTACAGGGATGTTTCTCTGAGAGTTTTCTCCAGCTACAGCTGATAGAATATATTATCATGATTTCACTTGTATTGTATATGGTTTCATAGTTCATAGCTCACAAAGCACTTGCACATATATTATTTCATTATACTCTTACAATAATCCTATAACATAGAGAACTTGTTATTTCCCTCTTATATTATTATTATTGTTATTTCCCTCTTATAGGTGAGGAACTAGAACCTTAAGGAGATGAATTAGTTTGCACAAATAAACAGTAAGTGGTAGAATGACAATGTATCCCAGTTTTCCAAGGACAGTCTTGGTTTATGCCTGTTCTCCTGGTAAAAATTATTAAGAGCAAAGCTTTTACCCTCAAAGTGTCCCAGCTTGAACAATAAATTATTGTCAGTGGTGAATCCAGGACTGGAACACAATTTCTCACATTTAAACATCAATATCAAGGGGGTGGTGGACACAACACATCCTCCCTCCTTCTGGGTTACTAGAAATTTATGGAGAAAAATGTTTAGTCACATCAGAATGGAGAACTGGGATAAAGTAAGCAAATTGAGATAAAGAAAGTAAGGCTGTCCTTTCTTTAACCTCAAGGTAAGCGCCGACATTTATCCTCAGTTTGGAAATCATGTCAATTCAATTTACAACCAAATTGAAAGAAAGTCCAGAGATTTTCCCCAGGCTCATGAATCCATTGTTATTATTCAACCCAGGCCTTTTTCCACAGAACTATGCAAGTACCAGTCTCACACCACTTCTATCATATATTGAGAAGATCCATTAGTGACACAATTTCCTTACTGTTCCCTATAATGTTGTATAAGGCCAGAGCATGGCATATTTTTCTTTCCCCAAATAGTTAGCCAGAGTAGACAATTTAATGCCAATTAATAACCAAGTCATCTGTTGCCATATATGAAAGAGAATGTAGCTAACCATCTGAAAGTAAATATCAGAACCAGACTATAGTGATCTGGACGCTGAACCCAGGCAGTGACAAGGCAAATAGGAGGAATGTGCCCTACCTTACCACACATTTTCCTTTCATTTCTTAACGCTTGTCACGGATTAAATGTCCTAGAGTTCAATTCCTCTCTTCATCTGTGCCCCTTCAGGAGGAAGGGGCTCTCCATGAAGTGGTGGGCAGTGAAGTACTGGGGGGGGGTAAGGGGGGCGGTGGGGGAGGAACGACCATCTTAAACAATTGGCAAGAAAAAGCCACTTCACATAGCCAGAATGGATTTTTGTCTGAAGGAAATGGCAGTGCTTGGGCTCTTTTATGAAAAGTACCTTTGTTCCAATAGTTTTTCAAGAACAAAAATGTATCTTCACACTTTTGTCATTATATTTATGAACTGTAAATCCTCATTTTATGGAAACACTGCAGGGTTTCAAACTCCTAAATCAACCTGGTAAATCTCCAACCTCAGGAGTTCAATTCAAGGAAAACCCCTTCAAAGATACTGACACTTTATAGGGAACTTCAGGAAAAACAAACAATGAGAGTTTTCAATGCACATTTTTTTGTAACCCTGAAGGCTTGTCATGGGAGACAGTGAACATGTAAGGAGAATAAAGCGTGCTGCTGAGATTGCATTTTCTGAGCCCCAGGTCAATATGACTTAAACAATAACAGTAAGATGGTCTCTTGGGAAATTTGGTCTGGGGCCCCTAACAAACCACCATTGTTTCCTTAAAGGAACATTTTACTTTTATATCAGGGTCTCATGATGTTGGATATACAAGTAAACTTTTGAAAGGGAGAAAAACGACTCTTTAGAAAACCCATTTGCAATTGCAAAGCACTTTATAAACATTGTAGGCTTGAGGCTTCACCTTCCCTTTTACAATATTTCCCATTATTTGCTAGACACAGTCTTGTTATAAGGTTGTATCTCGGTGAACCGTATGCCAATTTCCACTAATGACGCCACTTCAATACACCCAGCTTTACCAATGTTTAGCCAGCTGGTAGTCCACGTCAGCCAATCCAAATATTTCATTGTTGGATGAAATAGTTTCACAGGCAACCACAGTTCTTAGGCATGTGAATTTTATTAAGGCTTATTCCATAGACTAGGACAAAACAGAACACAGAGCGGTTCACTCCGAGTTGCTGAGTGAGACTCATTGCAAACAATTTCCACCCATTCACTGAACAATGTCCAAAAAATTATGGTCTCATGGAATTGTGAGTTGTGGAAGTATGTGAAAGCGCTTAGGGTCCTGAGAGCCAATAGAAACCAAGTCTCTTTTTGCTAATGAGAAGGCCTTAGTTCGTGAGTGCTTAACAGAGGTGGAGGCAAATGTCTCTTAATCCCCTAAATAGAAAGGATACATAGAAACTATATAATAAAATATGTCATCTTTTTCTCTCCAATGTATGGTGATGCCTGTGCCAAGCAGTAATGCTCTATTTCTGAAAGTCTATACCAAGGATTTTTAATGGCATTATCAGCAGGGTGTCCTACACTCTTGCCTACATGTGCCATTTTCTTCAACCTTGAATGAAAGACTTCCCTTTCATATGCCACTGTGGAAACACATCATTCCCCACAGCTTGTGCCTCTCCAGGCTGTCATAACTGCTTCAGGGAATGTCTTTATCAGCCACTAGAGAATCAGTGCTGGGAAAAGAATTCCAGGGCTGTCCTTAGGTTTACTTACAGAGAGGGTTTTAATGTGCTCAGTGGGTCACTAACACATAAAAGGGGTCAAACGCTTTTACCAATTCTTTTGGAAAGGGAGTAAAGAATGCTGCAGGGAAGCTGGGCTCAGACTCAGCCGATTTAAATTCAGGAAGTACACAGACTCCACTGAAACGAAACACTAGTGTCAGCTAGGAGGGGCACAGTCACAGCAAAGATGACTCAAACAATAAAAGTGGTTTTGAAGAATCAGTGAGACATTGGCTACAGAGAGAAACTCAGGCCAAGAGTCAACTGTTGGAGATTGTGTTTCCCTTTGCCACGACTGACCTGTGAGGTGTCTGGGCACACCCAGCAGGATTAACCATTCCCCAAGCCCATCCAGAGTGATGTCTCAGATGTGAAAACTTGTAACAACGCAGACATATACCCTATATTCTACTGTTCTCTGATTTTTATTATGTGTTCAAGAATCTCATCCCTCCACCCAAATTATAATCGCTTTAAGGTCACAAACTACATAAAATATGTCCTTGGGATCCCATATGAAACTTTTCAGAGTACTGAGCATAGAATCAGTATTCAATAAATACTTATTGAAAACTTGAATGTAATGATGCTAAAGGAAAGAAAAGGGCAAGAAATCCATGTATGAATATACTGTGAGTGCCATGAGGGAGCTCTGCTCACTGTTCTACCCCCAATGCATGGAGCAGATAGGCTCAGGGCATTTTTTTGTGGAATATGCAAGATTTGCTGAATGAATTTGTGAATATTAACAAATATTTTACAATACTGATGTATTTTAGTTCTGTTTTAATGGACTAATACCTAAATTTTTCCAGTTAGTAAGTATTCTTTTATAGCTTTGTAATAGGTGCATTTATTGAAATAATGGAAAATGATCGAGACATTTAAGTGCTTTCCTTTTTATTTTATTTTTTTCATCTCCCTCATGTTGCTTTCTCTTTCCTTTCTTCTGACAATCAGACTCAAAAAATTCACATAGGAAAGGCTGGAGCCCTTTGACTAGAAAGAAAGCCAAATAGCTCCTGAGGACAGTTGTGGGTTTTTGTTGTTGTTGTTGTTGTTGTTGTTGTTGTTGTTTTAAGAAACAAACTGTAAAACTTTAATCATTTTTTTTGTTTTACATTATGTAATTAAGCCTTTTTATTTTAACATAATTATAGATTTGCTGGCACAGAGAAAGCCTGTGTACCATTTCTCTAGCACCCTCTCCAATGATAACATCTTACAAAACTATAGTAAAGTATCACAACCAGGATCCTGATATCAATACAGTCAAAAACGGGACACTTCCTTCAGTCCCTCCTGTTGTACTTTTATAGCTGCATCCTCTTCCCTCATGCCCCACTCCCTCCTCAAACCCTGACAACCGCTAATTTGCTCTCCATTCATGAACATTAACTTCAACGGTATTATACGATATGTATACTTTTGGGATAGGCTTTTTCGTTCAGCATAATTCTCTTGATATTCACCCAGGTTACTGCTTATAACATGTTGTTCTCAGTACTCTTACTGAGTACTATTCCATGTTATGGATCTACCACAGTACGTTTAGCTATTCACCAATTGTAAAACATCTGAGTTGTTTCCATTTGGGGCTGTTGGGAATAAAGCTGCTGTATTCCTTGTGTACAGGTTCCTCTGTAAACCTGTCTTCTCTCTTTGTTATAAACAGAAAAGAGAGCAAAATGCAACTGCTGGATTGTGTGGTAATTGCATCTTTGGTTTATTAAGAAACTACCAAATTGTTTTCCAGAATGGCTGTATCATTTTACAATCCCATCAGCAATGCGTAAGTGATCCAGTTTTTTCACATTCTTGACAGCATGTAGCGTTGTCGTTTTTTAGTTTAACCATTCTGATAGGTGTGTGGTGATATTCCCCTGTGGGCTTTTTCTAATTAGTAAATTGTATTTTTTAGAACAATTTTAGGTTCACAGCATAAGTGAATGGAAAATACAGTTCTCTATACCCTTGTCCCTACATTTGCACAGCTCTCCCCGCTGTAGACACTCTGCACCACACGGGTGCATTTGTCACAACTGATGAACCTGGGCAGGCACAGCCTTCACCCAGAGTCCATACATGACATTACAGTTCACTCTTGGTGTTACACATTCTAGGGTTTTGGCAAACGTATAATGACATGTAATCACCACTGTGGTATCAAACAGAATAGTTTCAGGGCCCTGAAGGTCCTCTGTGCTCTGCCTATTCATCTCTTCCTTTCCTTAACCCCTGGTAACCACTCATCTTTTTACTGTCACTATAGTTTTGCCTTTTCCACAATGTCATATAGTTGTAATCATACAGTGTGTGGACTTTTCAGTTTGGCTTCTTTCACTTAGAAACATGCATTTTAAGTTTCCTCCATGTCTTTTCATGGCTTGAAAGTTTTGTTTTGTTTTGTTTTTGGATAGCTTATTTCTTTTTAGCACTGATTAATATTTCATTTTCTGGATGTACCACAGTTTATCCATTCCCTTACAGAAGGACATCTTGATAGCTTCCAAATTTTGGCAATTATGAATAAAACTTCTATAAATATCCATGTGCAGGGTTTTGTGCAGACATAACTTTTCAATTCATTTTGGTAAATACGAAGGAGTAAGATTGTCGGATCATATGGCAAGAAACCACCGAACTGTCTTCCAAAGTGGCTGTACCATTTTGCATTCCCATCAGCAACAAATGAGAGTTTCTGTTGCTGCATATCCTCACTCACATTTGTTTGTCAGTGCTTTGGATTTTGGCCATCCTAACAGGTGTGTGGTGGTATTTCATTCATTGCTGTTTGAACTTGCATTCCCTGATGACATATGATGCGGACTGTCTTTTCATATGCTTATTTACCATCTGTATATCATTGGTGAGGCCTCTGTTAAGGGCTTTTTTGGCCCCCTTTTTTTTTTTTTAAAGATTTTATTTATTTATTTGACAGATAGAGACAGCCAGCGAGAGAGGGAACACAAGCAGGGGGAGTGGAAGAGGAAGAAGCAGGCTCATAGGGGAGGAGCCTGACGTGGGGCTCGATCCCATAACACTGGGATCACGCCCTGAGCCGAAGGCAGACACTTAACCGCTCCGCCACCCAGGTGCCCCTTGGCCCCTTTTTTAATTGAGATTTTTGTTTTCTTATTGTTGAGTTTTAAGAGTTCTTTGAGTTTTAAGAATTTTTAGATAAAAGCTCTTCATTAGATGTGTCTTTTGCAAATATTTCTCTCCCAGACTATGGCTTATTTGATCATTTCCTTAACATTGTCTTTCACAGAGCAGAAGCTTTTCATTTATTGAAGCCTAGCTTATCAGTTATTTCTCTCATGGCTCATATTTTGGTACTGTATCTAAAGAGTCATCGCACAACCTAAGTCATCTAGGTCCACAGGCTCTGATAAAATCTCAGCATGTTAGGCTCTGAAAATAGTCTCTCCTAAAGACAAGCCTTGTTAAGAACAGAATCCTCTGGCAATGCAAAATGGTGACTTTTTCCCTTCTCCTGCCGGAAGTATGAGGGGATTTTTCTCTGATATACACTGTGAGAAACTGGGAGAAAAACTCATAAAAGCATTGGGGCACTTCCAATGGGCTGCATCAGAGTTTTTAACTCTCAGACTTGCCCACAGTGAGCCTCCAGCAGCTGGCCTATGAGTTCAAGTTTTTCTACCTAAGTACCGATTCCCTGGGAGGTTTCTGATTGTGGATCTCTGCTACAATAAGTTGCAATTATCTGTACCTGCTTGTCTGTCTCTCCAATACTGGAGGGCAGCAGCTTTTCCTATGATCTCACTTCTCCGACAGATCTAACAGAAGCTGTTGATTTTTCAGCATGTTCAGGCTTTACTTTGCATTTCCCTAATAGCTAACAATGTTGAACATCTTTTCATGTGCTAAGAACAGTTTAAACCATGTTAACTTGTAGTGATAGTTACCTTTTCCAACTAAAAAGAATAACTGCACTCTCAAAAAGCTTTCACCTAAAGAAACTAGGTGACTCAGAGATCTAGAGTCATGAATCTGTGGGAAATTCCTTGTTACTGAGAGTTTCCTGAGGACAGGAATGGTACCTTCTCCAGTGAGCACAATGATGTTCACTGAATTGCACTGATCTATGGAATAGCTGACTCAGAGCTTGGCCACAGAACTCTAGATAGGAAAGTATATTATTTCCGGGAAGTAACAGAGAGACATCAAAAGGCAAGCCAATGAAAGGTCCCTAAAATTTCCAAGTAAGCACATAACTGTATGCCCCATCATGACACAGTTTACTGTTACATGGATCAGGACGTTGACAGTGGAACAGGAGCTCCAACTGCTACAGATTTTAAAAGCTAAAAATTATTGTATAAGGAGAATGTTTGTCCTATCACAGCCTCAGTGAGCATTACACATAGCTCTCTGTGTACATAAAGCCAGTATGGCAAATGCTGCATCTAATTACATCCAGGAAGTTCAGTTTTCCTGATGCTAATAACCTAATTCCCATTTTACCTGGACTTCCCAAAGTTGCATCTTAGCAGTGAATTTTTTAGTATGTTATGTTTTTCTCTGACCCTTGGAAATTATTTAAATCTTTTTGTTGTTATTTTGGAATTAGTTTTAGCTCTTTCATGGATATATACTCATTGGCTTGAATTTAACAACTTGAGAGAGATCCAATCCCTCTAGAGAGCTCAGGAATTACAGCCTGCTTTACCAGACACACAAAAGCCAGGCTAACCCAAAACACAAACAGGGTCAAATCAGAAGAAGCAGAAGGGACAATAGATACAAGCAGTTACCTCTGTCCCCTACAACCCTAAGGATATTTCTGAGGGCTCTGGTAGAGCAATCTGTTGTGTATACAAATTAATCCCTCATTTCCCACTGCACACATAATATCCAATACAGTGGATGCATTTGGTCCCCCTGCCAATTGTTTCATTTGTGACTAAACATGTTTGGTCCTTCTCCTTTTCAACCAAAGTTCTGTATTTGTTTTGTCTTTGAAGGTTTTGAGGATAACATAGCTTATAAACATGGGGGCAGTAGATTTTAGTAAGAAAATAAATATATAAGAATAATGGAAAATATGGAAATTAGTTTGAGTAAGGGCTCTGGTAGAATTCTAATATCTATCGAAGGTGTAAATAGAAGAATTACCATCAACTAAGACTGAATGGGGTGGTAGAAACACTATCCAAAATAATACCTATTGTTCCCTTCTTTTTTCTTACAAATAGTTTATTTTCCTGCTTCCTTACAGATAAGGTGGCAAATGAGATACAAGCAGAAAGTACTGAGTAGTCTTTTGGATAAAACATTTTTGCCAGGAAATGGAAATTATCACAGGATCTCCAGCATGTATCTTGGACTCATGATGTGAAAACAAAAAGAATCTTAGAAATCTGGGCCAAGACATCCTAGAAGTGCTGAACCAAGCCACCAAATGTCTTCCTGGACATTTGAATGGAACCTAATCCTTGCTGAGACTGTTCGTGATACAAAGGGTTCAAACCCCATTGGCAGAAACTGAGGAGAAAGTTTAGTTCTCACATCACGGCAACCGCTAATAATTCCATACTTACCTTCAATGGGGAAGAGTATTTCTCACTAATACGTAAAGATATAATAGAGATGTTATATGTTGACATGTACAAATTTAGAAATAGGAATGAGGGTGAAGTTAAAACTGAAAAAACATAGTGGGAGACTCATGAGAAGTCCTGGGAATGAACGATGGACTGACTTGTTGTTTTGACCAACTGGAAGAGGCCAGTCTGGTTAGAGATTATACATGGAATTTCTGTTTCAGGAGCCCAGACTAAAACTGCTCATGATGAAGTCAACATAAACCAAAATGAAATTAAAATTCTATGTTACTGATAGTGTTTATGAAATAGTCTTATTGATCATTATGACTAACAAATGAGGGTATTGTCAGTATTTTTAAAAAGGGTAGCTCAAAGCTGATTCTTTAAACTTCCATGGTAACTGGTAACTATTGGGAAATTACCTTTGAAATGGCTTTAGTTATGTTAGTTAATGTCTTGTGTTGGTTTCATCTAGTCTGTTGGAAGTGAAAAAGAAAAACCATATGTTGAACATTTACCAAAAAAAAAAAAAATTAGAACTTTTATTCAATTACTGGATATATAGCAGGGAGAGAATACAGTCTGAATTATGCAAATATGCACTTCAATCTTCCAGGCCAATATTTTCCTTTTTGGACAATTTTCTTCTTAGCCTTTAAAACTTTCAATACAAGATGAAAATAAATTAAACCACAGAATTCATTTTAGGAAAAACAAAATAAAACAAAACAAAAAGGAAAAAAAATTCCATAGCCACAGGAGGTAAAGGTAATTTCCTTTGGATAACATTTTCAATGGACTCTTTGTTTTTTGATATAATAAAAAAAAATGTTAAATCTAAATAGGCAACTCTGCCCTTTAACTACTATTATAATTTGTGTAGAAGTATAAAATTCAGGTTAAATTATCAGCAATTAATTCTTTGAGCTAGATACCACATCTGTAATGAAATACAGTTTCTACAGCAAAGATTTCACTTTTTTTTCTTATTAATTGGGAAACTAATAAGCGAGGGGAGGGAAGATTGTGGTTAAAAATCATTATTCTCGCTAATAATAGCTATTTGTATTGCACATGTACTATTCTCCAGGCATTGTAATAAGGACTACACTTTTAAAAATCCAATTAAAAAAAATCTAATATCAACACCCTTAAAAAGTAGGTAATATTATGATCATCCTCATTTGACTATCGAGGCAAGCACCTGAGGCTCAGATGGACTTGGTATTTTCCCAAAATGTCAGAGGGGGGTACTTAAGTCCAGGCTGTCTGACTCCAAAACCCTGAACTAATCACCACATGATACAGCTTAGACTTTAAGGGAATGTATGTTATAATGGAAAGTAGGTTTAAAATTTCCACAAATGGACAGGAGACCTTAAATAAATGAAAAGGAAAACTTGTGGCTGGGTGTACACACTTCAACCTGAAGGATGACTGAAAAATTAGTTTGTATTTTAAGGCCATATTGAATGAGCCAGGGCTTTCTAGTTTCATGAAGAAACTTAGCATGCTCCATCATGGATGAAAGATAATATCTAGTTTACAGAGGAGATAATATAATATGTGAGATGTAGACATTTTTTTTATTTCTTAGTAAGTTCACCTATGGTCCTCTCTTCCTCAACAGAAGCCATTTTAAAATATAGTAAGATGATAAAATTGAGGTTTTATCTCCTACCCCATGGTAGGGGGTAGGATTAATTTATATAAAGACCAATTCCTAATTGTTTTTCTCTTGATCAGTATAAATAATTTTTAACATTAATTTTGACACATTATGTTGTCTACTCTATAGCCCACAGTAAGATCTTATTGAACAGTATAGTGAGTACAAGGAGATCTGTACAGACTTGGAGATGAAGCTGTAGCCCCACTTCCATACTAAGTAGTTATTTAGCCTTAGGAAAGTAACTTAATTTCTCTGATCTTCAGTTTTCCTATCTATCAACAGAAATCACTGGACTGCGTGAATTCTCCTCCCTCCAGCAGTAAGATTTTATACTCTCTCTGAGGTGTCACTTAAATTTTCAAGTTATCAATGTGGGATAGAAAAAAATTTTCATCACAAACTTTTCTCGTCTCGGAGAATGTGTGACCATCCCTCCTAACACTACCTTCCTAACACAGCCCTATCTGTACATTCAACAGTGCCCTTCTCAACCCCTTGAGATGACCATTGCCCAACTACCTTGTCCATAAGTTCAGCCCCTAGAAAAAATGGCATATGGTTTGGTGATCTGGGCAGCACTATGACTAGAACTCATTGGAACTGAAGTGGAGTATTTACAATCCACAGTACATTTTCTTCCACAACTGACACTGATTTTTGCAGAAGCATGAGAAATGGTTAGCCCCCTCACAAAATCAGGTGTCCTTGTGATTTAGTAGTAAGTTTAACTACCTCTCAGGGCTCAGAAAAGAACTGTATCACTGAATTCCCATGGGGAAAGAAAATCCAACTCACACGATAAAACAGACTTTAATAAAAGACCAATCACAAAGAGGTAGGCAGGACTAAGAAGCCCAAAATGATGTTGGAATCCCCAGGAACTAGCAACACAGGAAGCCATCCATTATCATGTATGGACCTGAAAGGGCAGGAGAGACATCAGCATTGAGAAGTCGAAAGAGAGAAAGAGTCAGAGAGGGAGGTCCATTTAGCAGAACCTCTAGTGGTAGAGGAGTGCACCCAATGCCAGGAAAAAAAACATCCCAAAGTAGGCAGAATGCAGGGGGAAAAATGTCCTTTCTCATGCTGCTTTCGTATCTCTTACTGGTGCCTGTCATTGGCTAAGGCCATTCATCAAGGAGACCAGCATGCTTAGGGGTCAGTGTTTTGCAGCCCAAAGCAGAGCAGAGAACAGCAGAAAGTTGATCTGTCTTAGGGAGGGGGCTGGTACATAAAAAAACAACAGTATAGGTACTCAGATTTTCCAAGACAAGTTTTAGTATAATTGGACTATTTTTCATACCTAATGGAGAGCTGAGTATAAAGAAATGACAATATGATTTAGCAGACAGTCCATATCTCCCTAGTAATTTTTATAGGCAGACAATTTCCTTTTGATTCATTGTCATTTTGATTTTTCATTTTTATTGGCACTTAGCTGTTAATGAGGAATTGCCTCATTTCCCTCTAATTCTTGCTTTGTCTTGATTGATACATCTCCACATTAGGATCCTGTTAACCACTGTGTAGCACTGGCAGTCACTGGCCAAATTAAACACTTCTCTTAACTCTGTTAAAACTTAGCATGTGAAACTGCAGACTGCCTTCTATCCTCACATTTTGAGTTCTAAAAGTTAACAAATTCTGATTTTTAGGTTGAAGTAACAGTGAATTTTGCCTAAGAGAATGACTACTTAACATTTAGGGTGGACACTATTTCTGAATTTCTATTTGCTGTCTCTGAAGCACTTATAATGCCTTGCGGAGAACAATAATTAAGACATGGACATACCCATGTCATTTGGGAGATGCTATTTCCCAGTGAACCACTATATAGACCATATTGCTCTTATTAAGCCTGATATTTTGGATTATTCTAAAACATGACACTGAAGTGTTAACAGACTAAGAATAAAACTGAACCCAGTGTGTGCCAAGTCTGGGCAGTTTTTAAACCCAGTGGAGCTTGCTGTTAACATGTAGCTTGGCAAAGTCACTCATAGTCTGAGCTGCAAGTTGGGCTGTTTTCTACCTCATTGTAGCCCTTAAGATTCTGGGATCAGACCAGAGCTGTCAGCTTGGTTTAGTGAAACAGAATCCAGCTCTCTCTTCCACGCCTTCAGTTTCTTAGGAGAAAATTAACCATAATTTAAACTATATATATTTACATATATGTATCCAGAATTATTAAATGCAAAGAATTTTCAGAGTATAGTTAAGACTTTAAAATCACCTTTGGATCATAAAGTAGAGCTATTTGGTTTTATATTTTACCACTTTTCCCCTCTTTTAGTCTCTTTTCATGCAAACTTACTTCTAGAAATATATTTCAAATTCCGGATAACAAATCCAACAACAAAGATAACTTAAAAGTATAGAAAAATATTTATTTTTTTAATTTATAGTTTTGTTACTTAGCCTTATTTGTATCACTACAGCTAAATGACTCTTAGCATAGTAGCACAGAAATATATACCAACATACAAACAAACATACAAACATATGAAAATTTGTGTTCTCCAATTACTGAGAGAACTTTCAGAATAAATATGAATTCTTGTGTTTACCATCCAAAAGAAGAGAAATAGAAGAGTTAAAATACCATGGGATGAGGGCTATAAAAACACATTTCTGGAGTGCTTGGGAGGCTCAGTCAGTGAAGCATCCAGCTCTTGGTTTTGGTTCAGGTCATGATCTCAGGGTCATGAGACTGAGCCCCAAAATGGGCTCCGATCTCACAGGGGAGTCTGCTTGAGATTCTCTTTCTCTCTCTGCCCCTCCCCCTGCTTGCACTCTCAATCTCTCTGTCTCCCAAATAAATAAATAATAGATCTTTAAACAACAACAACAATAAACACATTTCCAAGGAGTTCTGAGGATGAAGGCTGGGGAATCAGAAGTGGCTTCAGGGAGGTAATTTCTTTTGGGATGTGCTTTAAAGGATAAGTAGGAGTTCATTTAGTAAACAGGAGAGAAAAGGCATTCAGACAGAGGGAATAGAATCTTCAAGAAATAGTTCTCACACTTAGAATGTGGCCTTTGTAGAGAGGTTATTATGAAAGATAAGATCAAGTTTTGGTGGAAGCCAGATCAACAAGTGTGTTTTGTGTCTGACGGAGGAAGTTGAGATTTACCTGTTAAAAAATGTTTAGGCAACTGTGATATTTTTCAATTATATCTTTGTTCTGATTAATTCAGAACCTACAAAAATCTCAAAAGTTTCAGAATAGTTAAAGGAAAATGTGAAAATTCACTTATTACAATCCCCATTGTTTAAACACTAGTATATTCATCCAGAGTTTTTCAATACATATTTTAATTTGAACAAAGTCACCTTCTGTATATTATTCTGTAATGTACTTCCTCTATCATGTATCTTGGAGATCTTTCTTTGTGAGTACATATAAGTCAAACATATTCAATTTAATGCTCATATAATTCCATTTAAAACAATTGCTTAGGAAGGATGTATGGGCATGCTCACATTTGCTGTGGAAAGGTAAAACTGTCCATAGTGTGGGAGATAGGGATTCAAGCAAATGCATATTGTTCAAACATCTGGCCTTATCAATGGTTTTTAAACTCTCTATAGTCCATGTCCCTAATAACTGATATTCTTTCTGGAGAGCCAAATGCCAGCACAGGACTCCTGTTGCTAGAATCATACCTGGAGACAATCTGGATTAGCATCCTTATTTCCCCATGAGCATTGTTTCAAGAACTGAGGGGCAGCTGGGTGAATCACAAACAATCTCTGGCTAAGAATAGATCACATATGTAGCCATAAAACCAGCCTCAATATAATTACAAAGATTGAAATCATATCATACCTCTTTTTCGATCACTATGGTATGAAACCAGGAATAAATCACAAGAAAAAAACTGGGAAAAAACCAAACACATGAAGATTAAACATGGTACTAAACAACCAATGGGCCAATGAAGCAATCAAAGAAGGAATTTAAAAAATACATGGAGGCAAAAGAAAACAAAAACATAAGAATCTAAAATCTTTGGGACACAGTAAAAGCAGTTCTAAGAAGGAATTAAATAGCAATACAGGCCTACATCAAAATAAAGAAAAAGATCAAATAAATAATCTAAACTTATATCTAAAGGAACTAGAAAAAGAAAAACAAAAAACAAAGCCTAAGGTGAGTAGAAGAGAGGAAATAGTAAAGCTCAGAGCAAAAATAAATGACATAGAGACTAAATAAATAAATAAATAAAGAGAAAAAAAATCAATGAAGCCAAGTGCTGGTTGTTAGAAAAGATAAACAAAAATGACAAACATTTAACCAGATTCATCAAGAAAAAGAGAGAAAGGACCCAAGTAAATAAAATCAGAAATGAGAGAGAAGAAATAAAAACCAACACTACAGAAATACAAAAGACTATAAGAGAATATTATGAAAAATTATATGTCAACAAACTGGACAACCTAGAAAAAATGGATAAATTCTTAGCTCCCAAACTGAACCAGGAAAAAGTAGAAAATTTGAACAGACCAATTACAAGTAATGAATTTGAATCAGTAATCAAAAACCTACCAAAAAATAGAAGTCCAGTACCAGATGGATTCACAGGCAACTTATACCAAACTTTTAAAGAAGAGTTAATGACCATTCTCCTCAAACTATTCCAAAAGATAGAACAGGAAGGAAAGCTTCCAGATGCATTCTACAAGGCCAGCATTACCCTGATACCCAAACTAAACAAGGACAGCACACAAAAAAGAAAACCACAGGCCAATATCGCTGATGAACATAGATGCAAAAATCCTCAACAATATAGTAGCAAACCACATGCAACAATACATGAGAAAAATCACTCACCATGATCAGGAAGGATTTATTCCAGGGATACAAGGATGTCCCAAAGTTTGCAAATCAGTAAATGTGATATACTACGTCAACAAGACAAAGGATAAAAATCATATGATCATCTCAACAGATGTAGAAAAAGCATCTGTCAAGTGTCAACATCCATTCATGATAAAAACTTTCAACAAAGTGGAATTAGAGGGAACACACCTCAACATAATTAAGGCCATATATAAAAACCCACAGTTAACATCATATTTAATGGCAAAAACTGACAAGTTTTTCCTCTAAGGTGAGGAACAAGACAAGGATGTCCACTCTTGCCACTTTTATTCAATGTAGTGCTGGATGTCCTAGTCACAGCAATCAGACAAGAAAAAGAAATAAGAGGTATCCATATTGGTAAAAAGTAGTTAAAGTCTCACTATCTGCAGATGACATAATATTATACACACACAATCCTGAAGACTCTACCACAAAACTACTAGAAGTAATAAATTCAGTAAAGTGGCAGGATACAAAATTAATACCCAGAAATTGTTAGTGTTTTTGTACACTAATAACAAAGTAGCAGAAAGAGAAATTTGAGGAAAAAAAAAACAACACACCACCACTTACAATTGCATCAAAAATATTAAAGTACTTAGGAATAAACTTAACCAAAGAAGTGAAAGACCTGTACTTCTAAAACTATAAAACACTGACAAAAGAAATTAAATAGGACACAAATGGAAAGATATTCCTTGCTCACAGACTAGAAAAATTAGAATTGTTAAAATGTCCACATTACCCAAAGAAATCTCCAGAATCAATGCAATTCCTATCAAAATAACAACAATAGTTCCACAAAACCAGAACAAGTAATACTAAAATTTGTATGGAACCCCAAAACACCCCAAATAGCCAAAGCAATTCTGAACAAGAAAGAAGGACAAAGCTAGAGGTATCACAATCCTGTATTTCAAGATACACTGCAAAGCTGTAGAAATCAAAACAATATGGTAGTGGTACAAAAATAAACACATAGATCAATGGGACAAAATAGAGACCCCAGAAATAAACCCATAATTATACGGTCAATTAGCCTATGACAAAGGAGACAAGAATACACAATGGGGAAAAGACAGTCTTTTCAATAAATGGTGCTGGGGAAACTGTACACCTACACATAAAAGAATGAAACTGGACCACTATCTTATACCATACACAAAAATAAACTCAAAACGGATTAAGACCCAGCTGTGAGACCCAAAACCATAAAAATTCTAGAAGAGAACATAGGCAGTAATTTCTCTCATATTGGCTATAACAACATTTTTCTAGATATGTCCCCTAAGGCAAGGGAAACAGAAGCAAAAGTAAATTACTGGGGCTATAGCAAAATAAAAAGCTTTTGTACAGCAAAGGAAATCATCAACGAAACAGAAAGACAACGTACTGAAAGAGGGAAGATATTTGCTAATGACATACCCAATAAAAGGGTTAATATCCAAAATATATAAAGAACTTATGCAACTCAACACACAAAAAAACCAAACAACCCAATTAAAAAATGGACTAAGGACCTGAATAAACATTTTTTTAAAGAGGACATACAGAAGTCCAACAGATACACGAAAAGATGCTCAACATTGCTAATCATCAGGGAAATGCAAATCAAAACCACCACAAAGAAATATCATCTTAAACCAGTCAGAATGGCTAAAAATCAAAATGACAAGAAATAACTAGTGTTAGCAAGGATGTAGAGAAAAAGGAACCCTCATGCACTGTTGGTGGGAATGTAAATTGATACAGTCACTGTGGAAAAGAGTGTGGAGGCTCCTCAAAAAACTAAAAATAGAAATGCCACAGGATCCAATAATTCCACCATGGACTATTTGCCTAAACAAAATGAAAATACTAATTCAAAAAGATAGATATACGTAGATTTATGTTTATTGCACTATTTACAATAGCCAAGATATGGAAGCAATCTAAATGTCCATCAATAGATAAATGGATAAAGAAAATATGGTATATATACACAATGGGATATTATGCAGCCATAAAAGGGATGAGATTGTGCCATCTGAGAGATGGATGAACCTAAAGGTTATTATGCTAAGTGCAATAAATTAGACAGAGAAAGACAAATACCATATGATTCCACTCATAAGTGGAATTGAAAAAAAAGAAAAAAAAAAGCAGAATCAGACCTATAAATAGAACAAACTGATGGTCACAAGAGGGGAGCAGGATGGGGGGGTTGGGCAAAATGGGTTAAGGAGAGAGGAAGATACAGGCTTCCAGTTATGGAATGAATAAGTCACAGGAATAAAAGGCTCAGAATAAGGAATACAGTCAATGATACTATAATAGCAATGTAATGAGACAGATGGTAGCTACACTTGTGGTGAGCATAGCATTATGTACAAACTTGTCAAATAACTAAGTTGTACCCCTGAAACTAATGTAACATTGTGTGTCAACTAAACTTAAGTAAATTAAAAAAAAAATCTCTGGCTAGATTTATTGCAAACTTTGAAGTATAAGTAAGTATTAGAAGGAAGTGTAGAGAAAAAAAATTCATTATATTTCCAATATAGGAGATAATATTTAGATTAACGGTATAGTATTATTTTTAGAGAGTAAGATTAGATCTCATTTCTCCTCAGCATGACTTACAGTAGAAATGTCTTTAACTGAACATAATAAAAAAATTTTTTTAAATAAAAAAAATGTCTTTGTGACTATTTTTAGCAACAACTGAACTGAAAAATTGAGGGATTAAGAAAGTGGAGATCAAGTGAGGAACTACCTGTTCCTCTAAGTATGTGCCTTCTGATGCCCTACCATACCATATCATCAACTAAAGACTAGCAGCAGCCTGGGAGGTACGGAATTCTACGAAGTGAATGAGCATGGAAGCAGATCTTTCTGAAGTTGAGCTTTTAGATGACTACATCTGAGACCTTGATTGCAGTCCATGAGAGAAGCAGAGGGGTGAGCTAAACCCTACCTGGTTCCTGATCTACAGATATGGCAATAATAAGTGCCATTGTTTCAAGCCATTAAGTTTTGGGGTGACTTGTTACACAATAATGTATATCTCTAATACACATTTCTACTTCCTGCCTAACATTCTCACACCAATGGCTTGACTCCAGTTGCTGCTATGGCAACCAGCTTTTCACAGGTGTGAGCTGACAGTAGCTTACCTTAGCTGTAGTTTGTTTCTCATTTTGTGCCCTGAACATTCTGACACTACAGGTATAAGACTTCTGTGAGAAGTTGTTCAGCACTACATATGAGCAAACCTCTGTAGGGGAGGAAAAAATAATTTTCCTCTACCTTTCTAGGTTCTGTGACTAAGACCCCCTTATAATAAAAGACTGATTAACAGGAGAGAAAAATAATTTTTGTTCCAATTTTAGTATATGTGCTACCGAAGCGAGCATGAAAAAAATAATTTTAATTATGTTCACCCCACAAAAATATGAGATACCAAAGGTGACCAAATGATTGAGGTTTATGTACCATCTTAAGCTAAGGAGAGGGATAAAGTCTGGAGCTTCAGGAGGTGGAAATGAAAACAGGAAATGTTTGGTAAACAAAGGTTCCACCACTATGCAGATAAGTCTCTCAGGTGAAAAAATTATCTCTGGTAATAGCTCTCTTCCACATATATGCCCCCTTTCTAATGTCAATTTCTCTTACAAAATGGTAATTGCTACCCCTGTTTCAGAGCTTCTCTTCCATCTGCAGTTTCTCAAAATAATCAGTCCAAAATATTCCTTATACCAAAGAGGCATATTTTGGGTGGTAAATTCTGTTACCCTTCATAGGGAAGTACAGGAAGTTACTTCTTGTTGGACACACCTTGATTAGTGAAGGACAGGAGCCAGTAGAAACATCTTCCCTCTTCTGTTGCACAGATGGACAATTCTAATAGTCTACACAGAGCCTCAGAATGCCCCAGTGTGATGAAGCACCAGTTGCTTGCAGCAGTGACTCAATTATGCATCCTTCTTTGGCTTTCCTCTTATCTGCTAACCTCTTATCAGAGTAAATTTATTTTGCAAAATAAACTATCTGCACTCAAGCCCTTGTCTCAGGCTCTCCTTTTGGCTGGATACTGGGAACCCAAGCTAAGGTACTTTGTCTCCTTTTAGCATGGTGTTACCAGGTCAAGGAATTGCTAAGATATTGGTGGCTCTCTGTTTCTTATATATTGAAGCAAATTTATAGCATATTATAGTAAGCACATACTCTTTCTTTGGCTTAATATTATACATGGTCTCTTACTTCTTACTCATACCATTTCCCACCTCATAGACACAAAACCTGTTTAGCCCAAAATTCTCTCTGATAGACATCGCCATAACAGCATGTATACTCATTCACAATTCAAATATACTGTATCCTTCCATCAAGATGTAGTTGTCTGACTTGAAATGTTTGCAGTGCATCAGCCTGTCATGTACACCAACAGAGAACCCCTAGGAAATACATTTGTTTAAGCCGATTTCACAGTGTGGGTTTGGCCTCCAGTTAATTATTTTGTTATTTTTACAGAAATATGAGTAAAAGAGCACCCTGATTCCTGCTTGAATCAGATACTTGCACCAACTGCAACCAAACCTCAAGATCTCCAGCTTATCTCAGATAGCATCCCAAACAACACTGGTTCCTATAGGGCTTGTACAATGCCTGACAGCTCTGTGCAGAAAGAAGGTCAAATCCTTGATCCTAACCCCATGGTCTTTGCCCCAGAATCCAGATAATATTTTTTGCAAAAGCTGTCTGTGTCTCTGTGTGTGTGAGAGAGCATTTTACAACTGACCTTTCAAGAAATTCCACAGATCTATTTTTTAAGAAGAAAAATGTAGTGTCTCCCTCAGCATTTCCTAATTTAGAAAGAAAATTCGTTTTCATTTAAAATCATTGGCAAAATTTCTAAGAATGATAAAAGAGACTCCTAAATAAAATGCATTTATTCTTGGATTACATAGCTCCCTCTTTCCCTTCCTGATCTCGTGCTGCGATAAAACTTCTAATGCTCTCTCTCTCAGCTCTGGAAGATAACTCTTTTGGGATAACTCTTTTATCCCCAATACCAAGTTGATTGGCTCTCAACTCTACTTGGTTTTTATCCCAAGACTAATGAGGGATGAAAGCAGAAGGGAGAATTGAGGAGATTTTCCAAAGTAGCCTAAAGAGGCTATTGAAATTGCCTCCGAGCCTTTCAGGGCAACTTGGGGCCTTCTAGAGAATTTAAGTATAAATAAGCAATTTTCACATAGCAACAACTTTGCTGTGGAAACTAAATGAGTTACACAACAGCTTGTGGTCATGTATAAATTTGTTCTCTTATCTTTCTTTGTCCTTTGTCTAAAATAGCCAACTCTTCCTTAAAGGGCCAGACACTAAAAATGGCTTATGAGCCATATAGTCTCCATCACAAATGCTCAACTCTCCCTTTATAGAGTGAAAAAAGCCAGAGACAATACATAAGTTAATGAGTGTGGCTGTGTTCTAATAAAACTTTATTTATAAAAACAAGGCTAGCCTGCCAGCTGTATTTTTCCAAACCACGGTGTAGAAAAAGAAATTTAAAGAACTATGGAGTGATTTGTATGTCTTCTCATAATGAAGACATACAAATGGCTAACAGACACATGAAAAAATGTTCAAAATCATTAGCCATCAATGGCTAATTCAAATCAAAACCACACTGAGATACCACCTTATGCCAGTTAGAATGGCAAAAATTGACAAGGCAGGAAACAACAATTGTTGAAGAGGATGTGGAGAAAGGGGATCCCTCCTACATTGTTGATGGGAATGCAAATTGGTACAGCCACTCTGGAAAACAGTGTGGAGGTCCCTTAAAAAGTTAAAAATTGAGCTACCCTATGATCCAGCAATTGCACTACTGGGTATTTATCCCAAAGATACAGACATAGTGAAGAGAAGGGCCTTATGCACCCCAATGTTCATAGCAGCATTGTCCACAATAGCTAAATCGTGGAAGGACCCGAGATGCCCTTCAACAGATGACTGGATTAAGAAGATGTGGTCCATATATACAATGGAATATTACTCAGCCATCAAAAAGAACGATTTCTCAACATTTGCTGCAACGTGGAGGGGACTGGAGGAGATAATGCTAAGCGAAGTAAGTCAAGCAGAGAAAGACAATTATCATATGGTTTCACTCATTTATGGAACATAAGAAGTAGGAAGATCGGAAGGAGAAGAAAGGGATAAAGAAAGGGGGGGGAACAGAAGGAGGAATGAACCATGAGAGACTATGGACTCTGGGAAACAAACTGAGGGCATCAGAGGGGAGGGGGGTGGGGGAATGGGATAGGTTGGTGATGGGTAGTAAGGAGGGCACGTATTGCATGGTGCACTGGGTGTTACATGCAAGTAATGAATCATGGAACTTTACATCAAAAACTAGGGATGTACTGTATGGTGACTAACATAATATTAAAAAAAATGCCACGTCAGGGTAACTCATTAAAAAAAATAAAGAATGAACTATGGAGTGAGGTTATATCTTTTTGTTTCTATGACATCCTCTTGTCCCATTTCACCACTATATTTTAGTTTATTAAAATGTGTGGAAAGAGGAGAGATGCCTTTGTGGTACATATGGAAATAGGAACATAACTTTGAAAAACTTCCAGAACAGAAAACACAACTGAAAATAATAAAGGGCTAACTACACTGATGGATCATCCAAGTTCAGCTTCACAGTATGTCTGCTGTACTTTGAAAGTTCAAGAAAAATGCTACTCTGTGTAATGGATAGTTGTGTCAAACACAGAAATAAACAAAAATGCAAATAGGCCATTGATTCATGCAGATAATGGCTAAATAAAATTATTTCTAAAATAAGTATCTCCTTGACCAAAATAGATATGTGCACATCTCAAAGTAATGTGCACTGTCATACATTCTATAATACAAAGCACAACTCAGTATGTCTGATATGACATTAAAAAGCTGAGGTAACATTCAAAAATTCCTCCCTCTCTGCCTCATTGAAAATTTTGTGTAAGATCTTATAAGGTATGAAAACCTCAGAAATCATAAGTGAAAAGTGTTATACAAATGTTTCTCAGGTATGTTATATAAATTTTTCTCAGAATAATATCCATAACTATCAACAGCTTCTCACAGAACTCCATGATCCCAAAGTAAGAAAAATCACCTTGTTGATGAATAAATGAGAAAAATGAAACTGTTCACTCAACCTAAATTTTAGTCCAGGTCATATGGTATGACTGGAAGGACAGTAAGGAGTTAAAAAGTAAAATAAAATTCAAGTAAAAAAATGTCCTTCCATTGAAACCTCAAATGTCACAGTTCCTTGATTCCTTTGTGTTCATGATTTGATTTTATTTCAGCTCCATTTTTAAAATGTCTTTTGTTTTAAAATGTTCTTCATACATGAAACTTCTTGTCAAACACACATACACACACGCGTGCGCACACACACACACACACACACAAATGATGTAATTTGTACTTCTGTACCATGACTCAGGGAGCTCAAAGTAGGGTTACCACCTTTAGGAAAACAAAAGTATAGAACACCAGTTAAATTTAAATTTTGTATGAGATATATTAAAAAATTACTCATTGTTATCTGAAATTCCAATTTCATAGGATATCTTGCATTTTATCTGGCAAAGCTGGAAGGAATATCACTCCCAACCTTACAATGAAAAAAGAACTAAAGTAACTTCAAATTTATGACATTTTTTGAACTCCTCAGAGAACTGAAGTTGTAGAATACATAAGTGGCCCAGAATTTGATGAGAAACAGGCACCTACTGAGAGAGAGGAGATGGAAGCACTCACTTACCTGGGTTAAAAGCAACAGAAGACAAGTAAGATTCAGCTAGAATAATTGATGAATTGGCGAAGGCCAACGCAGAATGGGGAAGACAGCGTGAAAGCACTGAGAACCACAGAAATTGGAAAAGTGCATAACTTCAGCCATTGCTTCTCCACAAACACCACCAGATGCTCACACACACACACACACACACACACACACACACACATACACACACATACACACACACACACACGAAGAAATTTTAAGAACTATCAATTTTGATGCAAACCTGGTGAGGGGACAGCATTCATGTGGGGGAAGCAGGACACCTCATCTATTTCCCTCATCTCCCCTGACAAATAAAAGTCTTAATCTTTGGGGAGAGGGGAGGAATAACAATGACACCATCCTAAGGGCACAAGTGAAAACTCTTTGCAGCTGGGGGAGGAAAACAGAAAAATAAAAAAGGTTAGTCCTGTGTTAGGGGGGGCATGAATACACACTGGGCTCAAAATTATGGCCAAGGAAGTAAGTGAGGAATTGAGAAAGTCATACTCCCAAGACTCTACCTAGGACTGAGATTTTTTTTTTTTAAGATTTTATTTATTTATTTGACAGAGGTAGAGACAGCCAGCGATAGAGGGAACACAAGCAGGGGGAGTGGGAGAGGAAGAAGCAGGCTCATAGCAGAGAAGCCTGATGTGGGGCTCGATCCTAGAACGCCGGGATCACGCCCTGAGCTGAAGGCAGACGCTTAACCGCTGTGCCACCCAGGCGCCCCTAGGACTGAGATTTAATCATAACAATAGAGAATGTTCCATTCTACTGTCCTTTATCACTAAGATAAATGTTCAAATGAGTAACAAGAACACTTGGAGAGAGGGAGTAAGAATGTACAGAGGGGCAAGAATGCACAAAGAGAACCTCTTTGAGGAAAATAGAAAGATAAGGCCAAACAGACACTGCTCCCCAAACAAACTCTCATCCTAAACACAAGACACCCCTAAGAAATGTGAAGCCCTTGGAACACTGAGGGTAACCATAGCAACAAAACCCCTGAAAACCAGCCCAACTACTAACAATATTACCTCCAATCCCCACAATAAAGACCTAATGAAAGGAAAGGTGTGTCCATTTCCAGGCATTAAAAACTACTTACCTCAGTCTCTTCTATCATATACAAGACATCCGGCTTTCACAAAATATTATGAGGTATATGAAAAGGAAAGAAAGAGACACAAAGAAGAGCAATCATTAGAACCAGACTTAGCTATGACACAGACATTGAGCTATCTGACAGGGAATTTTAAATTAACAATGAAAAGCTCTAAACAAAAATCAGGCAACATGCAAGACCAGATGAATAGTTTTATCAGAGAAACATGAATCAAATGAGAATGCTAAAAATGAAAAGCACAGTAACAAAGCTAATGGATGGCACTGGCAGGCTCAATGAACTCTACCAGTGAAAGTATCAGTTAACCTGGAGATAAGGCAATAGAAATTACCCAAAGTGAAACAGAGAGGGAAAAAAAGTGAAAAATAAACCAATAGCTGTGGGGCAATGTCAAACATTTATAACTTACACATAACAGGAATCCCAAAAAGAAAAGACAGAAGAGTATAGAAGAAATACTCGAAGGGAAATGGCCAAGAACTCTCCCAAATTAATGGCAGATGCCAAAGTGCTCAGAGAAAAGCAAGCAGGATAAATACTAACACACAACACCTTCAAATGCTGTATTCAAACCACTGAAAGCAACAGACCGACAAAATTTTGAAAGCAACCAGAAGAAAAAGAAACATCACATGCAGGGGAAGAAAGGTTAAGTATTACAGCAGATTTCTTACCAGAAGAAATGAGAGAGATGAGAGAGTTGGTTAAAACGCTTGTGTGGGGGTTGATCAACCATCAACCCAGACTTCTACAGCCCATGAAAACAACTTTCAAAACTGTAGGAGAAAAAAAAAAGACTCTCAAACAAATGAAAATGAATGGAATCATTGCCTGCAAATCTATTCTGCAAGAAATCTTAAAGGAATTTCACCAGGCAGGAGGATATCAGACTGAAGCTTGGATATGGGAAAGGAAATAAAGAGCACCAAAGACTGGTAGAAAATATCTGCAAATCATACATCTGATAATTAACTTATATAAAGACTTCTCAAAACCCAACAATAAGAAAACACACAACCCAATTTAAAAAATGGGACACATTTCTGAACAGATGCTTCACCAAAGAAGGCATATGGATGGCAAATAAGCTTACGAAAGGATGCTCAACATTGGTAGTCACTAAGGAAATGTAAATTCAAACCACAATAAGATAGCAAGACACAGCATAGGTAACATTAGGGAAAATGGGGTTAAGGGCAAACAGATTCAATGGCTGTCTTTGCAAATCTTCTAGGTATCATATGATTTCAAACTAAAAAGTGGCCAGGGGCACCTGGGTGGCTCAGTTGGTTGAGCATCCAACTCTAGATCTCGACTCAGGTCTTGATCTCATGGTAGTGAGTGTGAACCCCACGTTGGGCTCCATACACAGCATGGAGCCTATTTATTTATTTATAATATAAATAAATATATAAATAAATAAAGTGACAAACAATGCATGGGATGATTTTCCATTCTTGAAAGTCCAGTAGCAAAGGATCATGGTTACTAGTAGGGAGGGCATCGGAAGAAAGAGGACATCTTTAGGAGTAGTAAAGACATACTCTGGCCTGGGAAGGTTCTGTCAGAGGATCCGAAGTTAATTCTTCTTAAGTGGGCCTTAAAGGAAACCTGAATATGTAACCCTAAAATATCCCTCTTTGACATAAAAATTATTTTGAACTGAAGTCAATTAAGCTACAACAGTAGAAGAAAAAAAAAAAAACTACCTCTCTTCTACTTAAAGGCAGGATATAAATTCTTTCACTGGAGACAGACTCTTATCAGCCCAGAGATGATTATAGATGAATCTGCAAATAAATCTTACTCCATTAGTTTCCTCCCATATATCTACCTTTCTACAGTTTGCTGCCCTTGGAAGCCAAAAACTGCTTTCCTTTGTCCTGTCATTTCTCTACTAATGTATTGTTCTTTATTGAAGATGCTGTGTAATATGTAAGCTGAAATTCTAAGTTGCCATTTTTAGGTACTTTTTTTAAAAAAATAATTTTATTTATTTATTTGACAGAGAGAGACAGCCAGCAAGAGAGGGAACACAAGCAGGGGGTGTGGGAGAGGAAGTAGTGGGCTCCCAGTAGAGCAGGGAGCCCGATGTAGGGCTCGATCCCAGGACCCTGGGATCAGACCCTGAGCCGAAGGCAGACACTTAACGACTGAGTCACCCAGGTGCCCTGCCATTTTTAGTTACTTTTGGCTTAGGTTTCTCTAACGTGATGTGCACTGAATGCGTTAATAAACTTTGTTTTCTCTTATTAATGTATCTTTTTGTCAAAGACTATCAGCTAAAAACCAAAGGTAGACAGAGGTAAAGTTTCAAAGATATCCCGGCAACTCTAGCTGACAGCCAAGTATATTCAGGGCAATCATAAACCTACAAGTTTTGACAACCACTAGGATGAAATCCGGAGTGATGAATTTTCCTTCACTGTTTTCTGCAATGTCCCCCACATTAGGAATGAAGTATGACAGAATGGAGAAGAAGACAAGGAGTTTCTCAAGAAGTCAACTCTCTGGTACATTTAAGTGATCTCATTGTTCAGTTCGGGTTTATTATAGTGTCCAATGATGAAACACATTTAAGTTAAGAAGTGGTCTATTTTCGTGGTGATTGTGCCTGCCTTAATGACTACTTCCCCTTGCAGTTATGGGCAATTTTCCCTTTCATTTAAGACAATTCTAAGACCCCACCAGGCAGAAGTTGATTTGGGGGCTTCATGCTGACCTGGCTTCACTGATTGGGTCTTGGTAAGCTCGCCTCCTAAACATTTTCATTCTTTAGTCTTAAGAGTCTTTTTAAGAAAAATTAAAAATGTTAATGTTCTGGATTCAGACTTTAGTATTCAAAATCCTTTTCAGGTGTGCTCACATATAACCACATAACATCTGGTGAATTTCTCAGAAAATGTTGGCCTACATAGTCTTTGAATTTAGTTCATGATGCTATCAATTAAATTTAAAATAACCGAAAATATGACTTAAAATTTCCTCCACTCAGCTTCACACATGATCACTTTTAAGGAAGCCAAATACAACCTTATTTTTGGCTGATGAACCATACATAGAAAACCACATTTCTGCATTTGTATAAAATAGAGACCTATGTGAAGAACTTGTAGCAAGTGCTCCAAATGATACTTCTCCAGGAATAAATATGTAGAAAATCACTCTTTGCTTTGTTGAACTAGTTAGGTTTTTTTTCTGGAGACACCAGTGGCTATATTTTACTCTTCTCTTTCTGTTAGTTATTCTAGCTCCAAAAATGAAAATTACACCCTGAGAACGGTTTCTCTTATCATTCATTTTTCTCTGCACTCAAGGAACAGAGAAACAACCTCAATCATAAAGTTTCCAGAGGTATTGCTTATCTTTCTCATCCTGCCTAATTGCCTTAAAACGGATGTTACAATGCTCCACCTGCATGCCACTCTGACTGCAGCCACTCCAGCGGCTTTCCTGCTCCAGACAGGAAAAGACTCTGTCCTGGGGAAGACATCTTCTCACTGCAGGCTCCTACATCCACGCCTTACTGAGAGCCTGAAGAACACCTTGCACATCAGGTCAGTTTCTTTTTCTTACCCCTAACCCCCCTTTCAATCCCCTTTCCCACGAGAAGCATCCTTTCACAGGGAGACTCTGTCTTTGGGTGTATCATTTTTGTGTGAAGCAGACAGCTTCACTGATATGAAAGAGGAGGAGCCAACATCAAGGGCAGGGACCATAATACTTATCTTGCTGTGTGGTGTTTATTTCCCTGTTTCTCCCTCTGGATTATGAGAATCTTGAGGGCAGGAACTATGTCTTGGTGTCCCTATATCTGACCAAGAATAAATGTCCAATACATTTAAAAAATTACTTAATTAATCATAGTACTCTTTAATCTTGCCTCTAACAGCAATAAATATAAACAAAGTAGGTAGATGACCCAGCAAATAGTAAGTCTAAAGACAAACTAATTGGAGCTTACCTGTACTGGGGATTAAGAATAATGAACATTTTGGATCTCTGAGAAAATTTTTATTCAGATATATGAGGTAGGTTATCTATACACAAGGTTCTAAAATCCAGCAATGGAAAAGAAGCAAGAAAACAAAGACTGAGGAAGTTCTGCTTCTTGTAAGCAAGACAACTTTCTAATGACTATATATCCTATAACAGCTGGGTTGGCCAACTCCCTTTTTCAGCATGCACTTTGGGCCTATGAACTTTGCTTTTAGCCTGGAAACAGGAAAAATCATTGGTTTTTCAAAAGAAATTATCCTCATAAATTTGGGCATCCCTGATCTTTGAAAAAGAGAACAGAACTCTCAAGCAGGGTTGAACCATAATGTGGTTTTGTGTTGGGAAGTAAGAAAAACAACCTGAACGCTGAAGCTCCCCGCCCATAAATGAGTGCCATTGGCTGTATCTGGAAACCTCCTCTCCACCCACCAAAACCTAGCAACAACTCAATACCTCTGTGATGTGTGCAGTTCCTTAGACAAACTGTCTGTCATCCTGGAGAGTACATTTTCACGTGGTTTCTTTAACAGACAGTCAGAGAAGAAAGAATAATACCAATGACTCCACAGCTGCTTCTGCATGAGGCCAGGGTTTCCCATCCATACTGTAGTATTTGGCCACCAAATCACTTTTTACACTCCATAGTGCATGTCTGCATAGCAAGGAAGGAAAGGGAATTGGAACTACATGGGGCCACAGGAGAAATGGAATTGCTTCTCTTGGCATTAGGTGCTAGGCAATCTAAGAAACTACTCCCTGGGACAGTTCTTTTTTGACTTCAAGTGATCTGACTGCTGGAACAGCCAAAGTCGAGATGGATGTTCCTAACATCTTGACACCTAGGCCCAGCCCTGGAGCTGCCAACAGGCCTACTGAGGGAACTCTTGGGGCACCCTGATTCCCCTTCCCCACAAGAGCCACCGGGAGGACTTTAAATGTAGTGGTTAATAGCTTCGACATCACACAGACTTCAGTTTAAATATCAGCTCTGCAACAGTCTAACTTGTACAGAAGCATCTCTGAGTCCCAGGTTCTTTACCTGTAAAAGGGAAATACTTACTAACCTTGTAGGCTTATTCAGAGGGAGGAGGGGATAAAATGAAGTCAAAGGACCAAAGAACAAAGCAAGCATATAGGAAGTGCTCAACGACAGTAGCTAATGTTACAATTCCCTCCTCTTTCCTACTGTTCCTCCGTATTCCTTTCCCTTCCCTCACTCTTCCTTTACATGGCCACCTGGTCTCTGCCTCAGGCTTGCCAGAGACATCTAAGGAGACCCATAGTCCCTGCATAGGCAGCCTCTCTGCCTGGAGACCCCAACAGCTATCATTCAAAATTATCAGCTTCTCCACCACAGGATGCTTTGCCAACCTGCTAACACTCCCAA
>NC_048220.1:56393217-56577079 GCF_002007445.2 Ailuropoda melanoleuca | reverse complement strand
CCAACTGGATATTCATATGGAAAAAAATGAAATTTGACCTATACCTCAAACCACAAACAAAAACCAGTCCCAGTGGCTCATAGAAATAATCTGAAAGGTAAAATAGTAAAGCATTTGGGTAACACAGCTGCCCAATAGCACAATTAACAGCCACATGTGACTATTTAAATTTACTAAAATTTAATAAAATTTAAAATCCAATTCCTCAGTCACTCTAGCCACATTTCCAGGGCTCAAGAGCCACGTGTGTTTAATGACTATTGCATTGGATAGTACAGATATAAACATCTGTATTTTTAGATAAATTTCTGTTGAACAGCACTGTACATAGACTACCTTCATGACCGTGGACCAGACAATTATCTCAAACAGTCTACAAAAAGCACAAACCATGAAAAGAGTCAAAAATTAGACTACATTAAAACAAAAACTTCTGATTATCAAAAGACACCAGCAAAGAAATCAGAAATCAGGCTACCGTGTAGAAGAAGCTATCTGCTATACATATATCCACCGAACTCATACCCAAAATATACAATAAATTCCTACAAGTCAGGAGGAGAAAGGCAACCCAACAGGAAAAAAAAAAAATGGCAATAGCCCTGAACAGGCACTTCACAAAAGAATGTATCAACCTCATTAATTATCAGGGAAATCAAATTTAAATCACAATGAAATACTAAAACACATTCGCCAAAATGCTTAATTTTTAAAAGAACGACAATGTCAAACAGTGGTCAGAAGATGGAGCAACCCTAATTCCTATCCTGCTGACAGGAGTGTTTATTGATATAATAGATTTGGAAAACTAGTATTACCTATTAAAGTTGAAAATACTTATACTCTATGACCCAGCAATTCTATTCTTGGTATATACCTAAGAGAAGTACATACATATAGGCATCAAAAGACACAATCACAGAATGATCGCAGCTAAAACTTGGCGGGGGGAGGGTCATAAATCTATTGATAGTTGAAAGATGAATAAATTGTGGTATAGTCATACAATGAAATAGTGTACTATACAGCAATAAAAATCAATAAACTCCTGCTATATGCAACAACATGAATGAATCTCACGAACATGATATTGTGCTCAGTAACCAGAATTAAAGGATACAGTACATGGTATATGATTCCATTTATATGAAGTTCAAAAAACAGGCAAAACTAAAACAAGGTTTTAGAAATCAGACAATGGTTTTATTTATGGAAAAGGGAAAGAAAGTGATTGGAAGCAGGCATGAGGTGGGGGCTTCTGAGATTTCAGAAATGTACTTCTTCTTTTTTTTTTTTTTTAAAGATTTATTTATTCTACAGAGATAGAGACAGCCAGTGAGAGAGGGAACACAAGCAGGGGGAGTGGGAGAGGAAGAAGCAGGCTCATAGCAGAAGAGCCTGATGTGGGGCTCGATCCCATAACGCCGGGATCACGCCCTGAGCCGAAGGCAGACGCTTAACCGCTGTGCCACCCAGGCGCCCCAGAAATGTACTTCTTGACTGAATAGTGGCTACACAAGCAGAATCACTACATGAAAATTAATATCTGCACATATTAGATTGGTATGCTTTTGTTAATATAGGTTGTACTTCCATAAGAGAATGTTCAAAAACAAATCAGCTCCTTTGATGTACATGCCATCAGATTCTAAAACCTTCCACCCTCTTCTCATTGCTGTTATTTATTGATATAGCCTCTAAAAATTTTAGCATTTGATTCAGTCTTCCCTTCTACCTCAAGTCCCACTATCATCTAAGGTAACTCTGTAACCATGTGGATGACCCATGCAACATTCTGGTCTCTCTTGAATTCCACTTCAGCTAAGTACTCCAACAGCCTCACCGAGGAATTTATCAACATCAAGAGTCACTCCCCCCTCTAAAATCATTGTCAGACCAAAATATTCTATCTTTTCAGATCTCTTAGAAGATTCCCAAGACTTCAGTTCTTTAATCTCATGGTAACCTCTGCTCCACATTTTCCATGAGCTCACCTCCTTTCTTCCTATTTAAGCTTAGATTCTATTCTTAGTCATTTCAATCACTTTCTTACCAATACTGTCAATTTCCTTACCTACTGTCTTTCCATTTTAACACCTGGCAAAATCCCGATTTTGGCTGATTTTTTTTGCTCTTGCACCCAGGTTGCTGAGCACTGCTGGAGAAGATCACATAACTTGGCTTGCCTCAAGTGGACCCTCCATGCTTCTTCCTGTCCTGACATATTTCTCTAGTCTACTCCTCCATCCCCCATGGAAGGAAGTCAAATCTTCTCCATTCTTTCTAAAGCTATGAACTCCCTCTCTGTCAGCAGATGAGTTTGCTTCCAACTTCACAGAAAATATAGAAACCATAAAATATCCTTTTCTTGCCAAACTAAAAATATATCTGAATCCATAACCATATCTTGTTCTTTATAACTTCTGTTAAAAAGGAAGAGTCGTCTCTTGTCCCTCCATCACCCCCAGCTTTTCTGGGACTTTGTTCCTTCAATTCTCTTCTTCCTATATCTTCCTTCTCTGTTGGCTCTTTCCTACTGGTTTTTAAAATACCCAAGTCCTTTCCAGCTTAAAAAAAAAAAAAACCAACTACAGTGAAAAATAAAATCCTCCTTCCCCTCCATTTTTCTCTCCAAGAATCATCCGAGCTTCCTCCCCAGTTAATGACAAGAATATTAATTTTGTGTCTCCTTTCTCATCCCCCTTTCAGGAATCACACCACAACAGTCTGCTTACTCACCATAGCTAGACAAATGACCTGGTTGTGGTGGAGCACACTTCAGTTTTTCTTACCTGGCTTTTCTGCACACTCAGTATGTCCACAGTGCTGAAACCCACCCCTCCCTAGATTCCAGGGCCTCAACACCTCCCGCGTTTCCTCCTATACTACTGCCCACCCTTTCTTAGGGCCTTTCGTAGACAGTCTTCTGCTCACCTCTTAAGTGATAGAATGCTTCAGAATTCTCTTTTAGGCCATTTTCTCTTTTCATTTTATATATGCTTGGATGACCTCATTGACTCCCATGGCTTCAGTTACTATTTATTCCTGATAATGTCCAAATCCACATTTCTATTTCTGGCATGTCTCATGAGGTTCAGAGACATGACACTTGGATGTTTTGCATGCTCTGTTCTCTAAACTTAGGATCTTGAAAATTGAACTCATCCCATTCCTCCTTTGTGAGTGGTATCATCCAGCACCCACATTCCCCAGCACTGTAATTTCACCTCCTAAATAGAGCTTCTCTTTATCTCTAGTATCATCCTTTATTTCCACATGCCTCCACCCCAATTTAGGCCATCATCATATTTTTCTTGGGTGACCTCTTCTTCCTCCTAACTGCCCTCCTTCTTCCAAGTCCTGTTTCCTTCCAATCATCTCCCTACTAGAGCCAGAGAAGGCAAATGCTTGTTTAAACATTTGTCTTATCACTAAATTATAAGACTCATAAGAATAGAGATCATGTCAATCTTGCTAACTTATCAATTACTATAGTATCTGGTACAGAGTAAGAGTCAAGAAAATTTATGTAAGAGATAAGTAAATTGGCATCAGTGATTTCACCTAATATGGAAATAATGTAGAAAGAGCCCCAAAGACTTCGTACAGATGCCATATCTGCTTTTATTCTCCACTATACCCCAGAGTCTAGCACAAGTCTGGTCCACATTTGTTGAATCAATGAATGAGAATAAAACTAAAATATGAGACATTACTGTGCTTTGCAAAATGACATATAAAGTGCTCTACAGGGTGATTACGTGTCTCAGTCGGTTAAGCATCCAACTCTTGATTTCAGCTCAGGTCATGATCTCAGGGTTGTGATATCAAGCCCCACCTCAGGCTCCATGCTGTGTGTGTAGCCTGCTTAAGATTCTCCCTCTCCCTCTTCCCCTTGCCCCCTCTCCAATAAATAAATAAATAAATAAATAGTGCTACAAATAAATATAAAGTGCTATAAATAAATATAAAGTGTTAACATGCAAAGAATAAAGCAGTACTATTTCTCATACAGAAAAGAACTTGCCAGTTTACAACTGCCACCTCGACCTTACCACTGTTCTCCCTATTCCGTTCCCTACTTTATTTTTTCCCATAGCAGACTATGTAATTTACTTATTTTTTCTGTTTATTGATATCTTCCCCCACTAGAATGTAAGTTCCACTAGAGCAGTAATTTATATCTGTTCTGTTACAGAACATATACGAGGTGCTCGATGAATATTATGAAATTAACTGTATCTGGGACTGTACTAGATATGTTAAATATTTTATCCTATTAATCTTATTTTTTTATATGAGCAATCACCGGATTTATAAAAGGATGCAACAATATTTAAAATGATACAAAATATCAATTTCAAAACATCAAAAAGTGACTGTATTTAACATACTCAGCTCATAACAGAGCAAATGGGTAAGAAGAATAATTCATGCTATAGCGTATTGCTAATATGAACTGGCAACAGAAAAAGTTGGTAAAGGAAGGCAGAGGAACTTAATAAGAATTAGAACCGAGGGGCTCCATAATCATCTGGCATCCGCTCAATGTTGTACCTATGGTTAGAAATGTACATGATGGGAACTCCAGGGATCTTCCGGATCCTTTGTTTAAGGTCCCGCTCAACTGTGGCCACAATGTTAACACTTGTGCTGAGTTACTCTCTGTACTAAGCAGTCATCTGCATAAGTTCCTTTGTGTGTGCGCGGTAATCATTCAAATCTTAGATCCTTGGCAATCCTTAGAGCCACTTGATACTTTTGCCCCAGTTTCTCAATTTCAGCCATTACACAGTCAGTTATACAAGGGATACATTTGACATATAGACAGTCCATCATTGACTGTACTAAGTCAAGTTCGGCTTTAATGGAAAAGTTTAAAGCTGGTATCAACCAGGATGTGCTAAGGTGGGCCTTGCTGTGTGTTATATTGGAAGAATAAGCAGGAAGGATGTTGGGGGACTTCTCTTTCCTTGAGTGCACTGGGATCTTTCTTTTCTTTCTTTTTAGGTTTTAATCTATCCTTTTCTTTAAGCCTCTGATCTCGGAGACTAAGCATTTGCTTCATGGTCACATATTTTCTTGCTTTCTTTTGCTTCCCCATGTTCACGCCGTACTCCTGTTTCTTCCGGAATCACCTATCTTATTAATCTTAAAAATAACGCTCTAGCTAGATCCCTTTATCTCTATTTTAGTGATTTTAAAAAAGTCTCATAGAAGTTACATCATTCCTTAAGATGTATAACAGTACTGCAGGAAGAAACCAAAAGGTAAGACAAACCAGAAGCACAAAAAAGATGTAGAAAAAATTTAATATATATCAGTCATTACGATAAAAGTTAACAGATTAAACTCATTGGTTTAAAGACAAAAATTTATGACTTTCTAAAGTACAGCAATGTAGGAAAAAGATATGTATAGTACTTAAACATAAGAACACTATAGTTCTGGTGCCAGCCAAGATGGAGTAAGCTCACTGAGCCTATGTGTCTCATTTATTAAAACTAAAAAACCAAAACTTAAAAAGCAGCTATCCTAGGACTCTGAAAACTTATCAATAGTAGCAGGTTGGAAAGAGTAGCAAACTTGAAGAAAAACTTTCATGGGAGTAAATTCCCTGATTCTTCTTCTTCTCTCTCCTAGCTTTGACCCAAGGGTTGTCCCACTGTGGAATTGTGTAAGAAGCATGGACAACAAAAACACTGGGACAAACCCCTCTTTGGTCAGACAACCAGGAAAAGTGGTGTCTGTGAGTTGAAGAAGATGGGGGGAAGAACTTCTGATGTTTTCTTTCCCTCTTTTTCTCTTTCACAGTCCTGCCCCAAAGGTGGTCCCAGTCATGGACCTGCAACTGCCGTGGCAGCCTAAAACTTTGAGAAAAATAAACAAAACAAAAGAAAAAAATCTGTTTCTGGTCAGAGCAACTGAGAAAAGGAGATGTTGTGATTTGCAGACTGTGGAGGAATACATGATGGTTTTTTTCCTTCTCTCTTTTCTCCTGCTGCTTTGTCTCCAGGGTAGTCCTAGTCACATGGAACTATACACACAGCAACAGGCTAAAACTCCAAGAGAAGATCTGTCTTTCCAGGCAGAAGACCAGGAAAAAGAGCCTCTAAGACCCAGAAAGTACAGGAGAAGTGCTGGGGCATAGACAGCTGGAGAAATGGATCCCCTAAATCTGTATCCAAACAGATACACGTCCCAGGCTCACACCTAAGCTGTGTATGTCCAGGGCAGATCCAAACCAGCCTAGCAAAAACTGTGAGAACTGAACTGCAATTTAAAATATTACTCAAGTCTCAGAGTAATGCCTGAGAAGTGCATGCAAAGAGAGATGTAAAGCAGCACAGCAAATGCTTAGAAAATTAAAGTGACACTGGAAACACCACTCAGAGAAGATGAGACAGAACTTGCAGGCTGAACCTCAGTGGGATGATAGCCTGCTAAGATAAACAAACAAGCAAAATCAACACTCTCTTCTTTCATGATCTAACAGTCAAATGACCGGGATAGAATTTAAAATTACTTGACGAACCATGAACCAGGAAAATTTGACCAATTCTCAAGGGAAAAGACAGATGCCAATCTCAGGATGTCCCAAATATTGGATTATTACACGAAGACATTAAAGCAGCTATTGTAAACATGCTGTAGGAGGTAAAGGTAAGTACTCTTGAAATGAATGAAAAAAAAAAAAAGAAGTTTTCCACAGATATAAATAAAAAAAGAACCAAGTGGAAACTCAGAAAAATACAATATCTGAAATGAGAAATTCATTGGATGGGCTCTCTGGCAGAATGACGATGACAAAGGAACAAATTAGAAAATATGAATATAGATCAATACAAACCACCCAATCTGAAGAAGGGAGGAAAAAAAAGATTTAAAAAATTGTGGGACTCTATAAAAGGGTCCAAGACTATTCATGTCCCCAGAAAAACATCAAGAAAACAACCTGTAGATTAATATCTCTCATGAAAATAAATACAAAAATCCTCAACAAAGCATTAGTAAATTGAAGCCCATATATATATAAAGAGTAATATATCATGACCAAGTGGAATTTATCCCTGGATTGCAGGGCTGGTCCAATATTTGAAAATTAATCAGTGTAACTCACCATATTAATGACTAAAGAAAACAATCCGATGACCACTTCAATATATGCACAAAAAGCCTTGACAAAACTGAACATCCATTCACGATTTTTAAAAATTTCTCATCAAGCTAACAAAGGAGGGAATTTCCTTAAGGAGGATCTAGTAAAGGGCATCTACAGCTAACAGTTTATTGAATAGAAAATAGAATTAATTACATCTAACGGAGAAATTTTGAGTGCTTTTCTTCTAAGATCAGGGAAAAGGCAAAGGTGTTGTCTCTTGTATTAATCAAGGTTCTCCAGAGAAAGAGAACCAACAGGGTGTGTGTGTGTGTATGTGTGTGTGTGTGTGTGCGCACGGGTGTGTTTAATAGACAGATAGATAAAAGTTTATTTTAAGGAATTGGCTCATATGATTGTGGCAGCTTTGCCAAGTCCAAAATATGCACGGTAGGCTATCAGCCTGGAGACCCACGGAAGAGTATTTAGAATTCAAAAGCAGTTTGCTGGCAGAGTTTCTTCTTGCTTGGGGAAGCCAGTCCTTTTCTATTAAGGCCTTCAACTGATTGAATGTGGCACATGCACATTATGGAGGGTAACCTGCTTTACTCAAAGTCTACTGATTTGTATGTGAACTTCATCTAAAAAATACCTTCACAGAAATATCTAGAATAATGTTTGACAAATATCTGGGCACCACGGCCTAGTCAACTTGACATATAAAATTAACCATCACAGCTCTCATCAAGCCTATTCAACATTATTCTGGAAGTCTTAGCCAGTGTAACATGGCAAGAGAAAGGACAAAAAGGCATATGGGTTAAAAAGGAAAAAAATGAAACTGTCTTTTTTCACAGATGATGCAATTATCAACATAGAAAAGCCCCCAAACTATAACAAAGCTCCTAGAACTCATAAGTGAATTTAGCAAGGTCTCAGGATATATGGCCAATATATAAAAATTAATTGCATTTCTATTTCTATATAATAACAATGAACAGTGGAATTTGAAATTAAAAAAGAATACCAACTATAATAGCATTAAACCCTGAAATATTTAGGTAAAAATTTAAGAAATACATATAGGATCTATATGCTTAAAACTAGAAAAAACACTGATGAAAGAAAGCAAAAAAGATATACAAAAATAGAGTTACACTTTTTCACACATTGGAAGACTCATTATTATTAAGATGTCATTTCTCCCCAAATTGATCTACATAGATCAGACAGAATTCCAATTAAAATTCCAAATTCTGGGATATTGACAGCTGGTTCTAAAATTTATATGGAAAGGCAAAGGAATAGCTGACACAATTTCGAAAAAGAACAATGCTGAGACTTACACTCTGAATTCAAGACTTAATATAAAGCTACAATAAGCACAGCAGTGTGGTATTGGTGAAAGGACAGAAAAATAGATCAATGGAAAAGAAAAGAAAGTCTAAAAATAGATCCACTCATATATGGCCGATTGATTTTTGACAAAGGTACAAGGTAACTCCATCAAAAAAGAATAATCTCTCAACAAATTGTGGCAGACCAACTGGACATCCACGCACAAAAAAATAAAATAAACCTGAAACCATACTCATACCTTACACAAAAATTAACTCAAAATGGATCGCAGATATGTGTAAAAATTAGAGATTTAAAATAGCTAGGAAAAAGTCTTTGTGATCTTGGGCTCGGCAAAGAGTTATCTGATAGAATACTAAAAGTACAGTACAAAAATATTTTTTGATTAACTGGACTTCCTATTATTCAAAAACTTGCTCTTTGAGCAACACTACTAAAAGAATCAAAGAATTCACACACTGGGAGAAAGTGTTTGTACATCACATATCTGTAAAGGACTTATATCTAGAATATGTAAAGAACTCTCAAAATCCAATAATGAGAATACAAAGCATCCAATTAAAAAATGGGCAAAAGATTTGAAAAGATATTTCACCAAAGAAAATACAGGAATATGAAACAAGCACATCAAAAAGATACTCAACACCGTTAATCATTAAGTAAATGCAAAATAAAACCACATTGTGATATTATTCTACACTAATTGATATGGTTAAAATACATTTTAAAACTGACAATACCAAGTGCTGGTGAGGATGTGGAACAAATGGAAAGCTCAGAGATTGCTGGTGAAATGCAAAATGTTTCAGATACTGCAGAAAACAGTCTAGTGTTTTGTTTTTTTTATAAATACTTACTGTATAGACTAATAATCTTACTCCTAAGTATCCAAGAGAAATGAAAACTTACATCAGCAAACCATGTTAGTGAATGTTTATAGCAGTGTTATTCTTTGTAAAAAATATATATATTATTGAAGTATAGTTGACATACAGTAGTGTTATTCTTTTTTTTTTTTTAAGATTTTATTTATTTATTTGAGAGAGACAGCAAGACAGAGCACAAATAGGGAGAAGGGCAGAGGGAGAAGCAGACTCTCCGTTAAGCAGGGAGCCCAACGTGGGGCTCAATCCCGGGACTCTGGGATCATGACCCAAGCCGAAGGCAGACGCTAAACCAACTGAGCCAACCCAGGCACCCCAGTGGTGTTATTCTTAATTGACAAAAAGTGAAAACAACCCAAGGTCCTTCGGCTGGAAAATAAGTAAACAAAATGTTGTACTTTCATACAATGGAATACTATTCAACAATACAAAGTTAAAACTAGCAATATACATTTCAACATGAATGAACTTCAAAGTTGTGCTAAGTGAAAGAAACCAGGCTCAAAACCCTATAGAGTAGTCCCTTCCCCTTATCTGTGGGGGATACATTCCAATACCCGGAGATGCCTGAAACCAAAGACAGTATCAAACTCTATATATGTTATGTTTTTCCTGTACATACAGACCAATTATAAAGTTTAATTTATAAATTAGGCAGAGTAAGAGATTAATAACAATAATCAATAATGAAAACAATTATAACAATATACTGCAAAAAAGTGTGAATGTGATCTCAAAGTATATTTTTGTACTGCACTTACTCTTTTATTTTATTTTTTTAGTATAGCTGACACACAATGTTAGTTTCAGGTGTACAATATAATGATTTGACAAGTTTATACATGATGCTATGCTCACCACCAAGTGTAGCTGCCATCTGTTACCATATAAGCCTATTACAGTGTCAGTGACTGTATACCCTACGCTGTGCCTTTTATTCCCATGATTTATTCATTCTTTAAGTGGAAACTTGTATCTCCCTCTCCCCTTCACCTATTTTGCCTGTCACCTCTCCCCACCTTCTGCTCCAGCAACCACCAATTTGTTCTTTGTATTTACAAGACTGATTCCACTTTTTGTTTGTTTGTTTCTTCATTTTTTTTTTTATTTTTTAGATTACACACATGAGTGATATCATATGGTGCTGGGGAAAACTGGACAGCTACATGTAAAAGAAGGAAAGTGGACCATTTTCTAAGACCATACACAAAAACAAATTCAAAATGGATTAAAGACCTAAATGTGAGACCTGAAATTAAAAATCCTAGAAGAGAGCACAGGAAGTAATTTCTCTGACATCAGCAGTAGCAACATCTTTCTAGATATGTCTCCTCAGGCAACAGAAACAAAAGCAAAAATAAACCATTGGGACTACATCAAAATAAAAAGGTTTTGCATAGCAAAGAAACTATGAATAAACAAAAAAGCAACCTACTGAAGGGAAGATATTTGCAGATGATATATCCTATAAGGGGTTAATATCTAAAATATACAATGAATTGGGGCACCTGGGTGGCTCAATCAGTTAAGCATCCAACTCTTGATTTCGGCTTAGATCATGATCCCAGGGTCATGAGATCAAGCCCTGCGTCAGGTTCCACACTGGGCATGGAGTCTGCCTGAGGTTCTCTCTCCCTCTCTCTTCCACCCCATCCCCCACTCACACTATATAAACAAATAAACAAAATCTTAAATAAAGATCAACAGACACATGAAAAGATACTCAACATCACTAATCATTGGGGAAATGCAAATCAAAACCACAATGATATATCACCTTACACCTGTCAGAATGGCTAAAATCAAAAAGACAAGAAACAACAAGTGTTGGTAAGGATATGGAGAAAAGGAAACCCTCCTGCACTGTTGGTGGGAATGTAAATTTGTGCAGCCACTCTGGAAAACATTAGGGAGGTTCTTCAGAAAATTAACAATAGAAACATCACCCTTCTGATGATGATGCAAGATGATAAAATGCCTATGTGATAAGATGAACTGAGGTGAATGACATAGGCTTTGTGATGTAGTGTCAGTTTACTACTGACTTTTTCTTTTTTTTTAAAGATTTTATTTATTTATTTGACAGAGAGAGACAGCAAGAGAGGGAACACAAGCAAGGGGAGTGTGAGAGGGAGAAGCAGGCTTCCCGCCGAGCAGGGAGCCCGATGCGGGGCTTGATCCCACCCGGGATCATGACCTGAGCCGAAGGCAGACACTTAATGGCTGAGCTACCCAGGTGCCCCACTACTGACTTTCTGAGGTTCTGTCAGAGGGAAGATCATTTGCTTCCAGATCATGGTTGACCACTGATAACTGAAACCTCAGAAAGGAAAACTGTGGATAAAGGGGACTACTGTATATTGTATAAATCTATATATGACATTTTAGGAAAGGCAAAATATAGGCACTGAGAACAACAGTTGGGGTGGGAGAAAGTGTTGACTGCCCGGAGAGGTACCTGGGAGTCTGGGGCAGGTGAAGGAACTGTTCAGTATCCTGATTGTGGCAAGAGTTACACAACTCTATGCATTTGCCAATACTCACCAAACTGGACACCAAAAAAGGTCAATTTTACTATATGAAATTTTTAAAGTAATGTTCTATTTAACAGGAAAAAAATAAACCAGAGAAAGATGAATAATTAAAAGTAGAGAAAGATCTATCAAACAAATACTACCCAAAAGAAAGTTGGTGTAGCTATATTAATGTCAGGCAAAATAATCTTTGGGCAACTTTCCCAAAGACGTATAGCTTGTAAGGAGCAGATCCAGCCTTTAGCCCAACTCTTTTCTTGCTATAAAGTCTACGCTCCTTTTATTATATCCAAATGACTCAGATTCTAGTTATTAAGACTTAGGAAATCTATTAATTAAAAAGAAAAGTTTGAGAAAATCCCTCACAAGCACAAAAAATTCACCATGAAATAAATGCAGTTTTCATATTTTGAGAAAAATCACTAAATACTCTTCCAGAAAAGTGTTTACTTAACTAATATTGGTAAGGCTGTTTTTGTTTGACTTGGAGATTTTTTTACCTTGTTTTCTTTTCATGATAATAGAAACAATCCATCACTCCCACCCAAAATTTCAAAATTATTACTAAATTCTTTCTTTAAAAAATCAAATTTTTTTCTGAAATTGACTTCTAAAAAATAAATCAAATTATACAAGGTCTCTACCTGTGAAACTAAGACTACATTATATGTTAATCAAATTTAAATTTTAAAAATGGTGAAAAATTTTTTTAAATTAACAAAAAAATCAGTATTAGCATTTAGAATTGAAAAACCCCCACAGCTGAGATAAATGATCAAAGGAACCTGTCTGATTTCACTGAAACATCTGCAGAAAAAACTACGGGAAATGAGCTATGTAATGTATCCATGTGAGAACTGAATGTGCATATGTACCTGAAAATGTTTAGGGCACATCACACTCCTTACCAGAACTTAAAAGTAAATCATCATATCAAGTAACATTTGCACTAACAAAATTAGGATTTTCAGTCTTCAGAACAGTCAGTGTGAAAGGTCATGCAAAACAGAAATTAAAGTTTCAAGCAAGTCCCCAAATCCCAAGAACCTATTCTAGCACTGTTCCCTTCTGGGATTTTTTTTTTTTCCAATTAAAATACAATAGCTGCCTGTCCTTAGAATATTGTAAAATGAGAGCAATAACCTCTCAGACCATGGATTCAGGTTGTGGAACCTCTGGCTTTTGAAAGTGAGTTTAACGTTGAGGTCAAACTACAGAAAACATGTAGAAAATGTGCATCCTTTATCCTAGTCTTCTATTTTGTTTATTAAATGCAAATCTGGTTTATTTTGCTCACGTATATGTGGCCTAATATTACTTAGAATCTCTATGAATAAAATTTAGAATTGGCAGGTGAATTAAATGAAAACCTCAAGGGAAATACACTGCCTTACTAGCTGAATCCCCTTCATCAACCTTCCCTAGGCCCAGTCCCTCCCTCATTTTTCACTCGTATTTTCATTCTAAAAAATGAGGACTTCTCTTCTCCGTGGACAGGGCACGTAACATCACACAGTAATCAGGACTTGGACACAACACTCATAGATCAGGAAACAGACTTCACTGCCTGCTAAACACCAGCCCTTGGCAAGAGTACTCAGGGCATTTGGACTCAGCTGAGGTCAGTCACCTGAGCCCCTGAACGTGAACTTGGTATGGATGCAAAAATCATTTTATCTACAGAGACAGACAGACAGACATAAAATAAGGGGCCCTTAAAATTTCCAAACCATCACCCAGAAAGTCACCACTGTCTTTAAACGGACTGATCTGGAAAACCTCCCATCTCAGAAAGACTGGTTGGTTATGCTGTACTTCAGATTTTTAGTTTCCATCCAATCCTGGCGGAAAAGAGTTTGGGATGGTTAGGAAGATCCTGCCCCATTTGTTGTTTGTGGGCCAGAAGAAGACAGGAGAAATTTTCTTCAAGTAACATAGGGAACCAAGACCCAAGCCAGTGTTGGCAAGACAGTGCTGAGGTTTGTGCATCAGAAAGATCACTCTCAAATACCAACGTCATGGGACCAGAGAGTGTCAACACTACCCAATAAAGTACTTGAAACCAGGCAGGAATGAGACAAGAGTAAAAGCACACTTAGCACAAGCAAGGAAGAATGGGCGTCCTGGGTGATTTCCCTGAGCTAATTTGGCGTGTCTGCAGATTGCCCTTCGTATCTAAAGTACAAATGAGCTGAGTGAGCTTAAAGAAAAAAGGAGACACTACTGGCAGCTATGGAAACTTAAGATCCTTCGTTTCCAAAATTAACTGGCTACATTTTTTTTTTTTTTTACTATTATTATTCTAAGGGAGCTTAGGAACATACCCAGAGGGCCAAGATTCTGCCTTGTGAAGTGCCCGGAAGGACAGGTAAATTCAAACGTCCTGATCGTCTTCCTTCTGAGCCATACCAGTAGTTGTTAGAACTGACTTGTTTGACAGAATGAACTCCATAACATCGAAGGCTACGGAATCTAAGAACACTTTTCATTCAATCACTCCACAAAATAACTTTAGCAGATGCAAAGGTGGGCCTGGCCACACTGATCTCAGCTAAGATCAAAAGGTTTTTTTCTCTGGGCAACCTGCTAGAAACAATACAGACTTATATATTCCTGACTCAACTCTCTCAAAAGATAGACCTGACATGTCTCAATACTGAAATTTCCCTTGTCAAGAAACAGAGCAAGGTTAGTTGCCTAGCTTAACGTATTCAAGAGACCAGCAGTAATGGTCATTTAGCCTTTCCTGGGGGTGACACTGATGTCAAACATGCCTGTGAAGAAATTAAATTAAATGTGGAAAATAAGCGACCATTTTACAGGACTTTTAAAGGTATTGTCTCCTTTATCAGCTGTTTGCAATTAAATTGAATGTGTGACAACCTGCAAATCAAGGTGGGGGAAAGAAGGCTTTAGGAACTCTTGAATGGCTTATATAAGCAACCTTCAGTGATCTAAGCTGTTTACTGTTCTGAATGCCCTTTCATGGAGCTCCCCACTGGTTGCATATTAACAAATCTAAGTTTGAAAAACCTGCCTTGCTGCCATGTGAGGGTTTGAGTACAGGCCCTTGCATGGTTGGTTATAAACAACTATTTGAATACGGCTGGGGGTGAGGGTGTGGGTAGGGAGAGAGCCTGCCAGAAAGGGTCATATTGATTAGAGGAAGCTACTTAGACATGTATTCAATTCAATTTAACTCCTTTTACCAGCAAGTGGTTTAAAAAATTGACTACAGTATCTGTAGATTTCTATTCTAGATGTATTGTAGGGTATGCTAAGATATGCCTGTCTCAATAGGATGTTGTAGGTTTAGCCATAGGCCCAATAACAACTATGGATTGTAGAACAAAATGGCCCATGGCATGGCTCAGGGAGAAGCACTGTAGAGATGGATTCTCACAGGCCCAGATGGGCTACTTCTGTTCTTGCAGCCTTGGGACATTGCTGCCATGATCTCCCAATCCCATCACATAAAATACAGCACATTGAAATAGCTGAAGGTCTCTCCTGAGAAAGGAGATTCACTACCAGAACGCTTGGAATGCTATTTTGAATGAGAACTACAAAACNATCAAGTAACATTTGCACTAACAAAATTAGGATTTTCAGTCTTCAGAACAGTCAGTGTGAAAGGTCATGCAAAACAGAAATTAAAGTTTCAAGCAAGTCCTCAAATCCCAAGAACCTATTCTAGCACTGTTCCCTTCTGGGATTTTTTTTTTTCCAATTAAAATACAATAGCTGCCTGTCCTTAGAATATTGTAAAATGAGAGCAATAACCTCTCAGACCATGGATTCAGGTTGTGGAACCTCTGGCTTTTGAAAGTGAGTTTAACGTTGAGGTCAAACTACAGAAAACATGTAGAAAATGTGCATCCTTTATCCTAGTCTTCTATTTTGTTTATTAAATGCAAATCTGGTTTATTTTGCTCACGTATATGTGGCCTAATATTACTTAGAATCTCTATGAATAAAATTTAGAATTGGCAGGTGAATTAAATGAAAACCTCAAGGGAAATACACTGCCTTACTAGCTGAATCCCCTTCATCAACCTTCCCTAGGCCCAGTCCCTCCCTCATTTTTCACTCGTATTTTCATTCTAAAAAATGAGGACTTCTCTTCTCCGTGGACAGGGCACGTAACATCACACAGTAATCAGGACTTGGACACAACACTCATAGATCAGGAAACAGACTTCACTGCCTGCTAAACACCAGCCCTTGGCAAGAGTACTCAGGGCATTTGGACTCAGCTGAGGTCAGTCACCTGAGCCCCTGAACGTGAACTTGGTATGGATGCAAAAATCATTTTATCTACAGAGACAGACAGACAGACATAAAATAAGGGGCCCTTAAAATTTCCAAACCATCACCCAGAAAGTCACCACTGTCTTTAAACGGACTGATCTGGAAAACCTCCCATCTCAGAAAGACTGGTTGGTTATGCTGTACTTCAGATTGCTTTAGTCTCCATCCAATCCTGGCGGAAAAGAGTTTGGGATGGTTAGGAAGATCCTGCCCCATTTGTTGTTTGTGGGCCAGAAGAAGACAGGAGAAATTTTCTTCAAGTAACATAGGGAACCAAGACCCAAGCCAGTGTTGGCAAGACAGTGCTGAGGTTTGTGCATCAGAAAGATCACTCTCAAATACCAACGTCATGGGACCAGAGAGTGTCAACACTACCCAATAAAGTACTTGAAACCAGGCAGGAATGAGACAAGAGTAAAAGCACACTTAGCACAAGCAAGGAAGAATGGGCGTCCTGGGTGATTTCCCTGAGCTAATTTGGCGTGTCTGCAGATTGCCCTTCGTATCTAAAGTACAAATGAGCTGAGTGAGCTTAAAGAAAAAAGGAGACACTACTGGCAGCTATGGAAACTTAAGATCCTTCGTTTCCAAAATTAACTGGCTACATTTTTTTTTTTTTTTACTATTATTATTCTAAGGGAGCTTAGGAACATACCCAGAGGGCCAAGATTCTGCCTTGTGAAGTGCCCGGAAGGACAGGTAAATTCAAACGTCCTGATCGTCTTCCTTCTGAGCCATACCAGTAGTTGTTAGAACTGACTTGTTTGACAGAATGAACTCCATAACATCGAAGGCTACGGAATCTAAGAACACTTTTCATTCAATCACTCCACAAAATAACTTTAGCAGATGCAAAGGTGGGCCTGGCCACACTGATCTCAGCTAAGATCAAAAGGTTTTTTTCTCTGGGCAACCTGCTAGAAACAATACAGACTTATATATTCCTGACTCAACTCTCTCAAAAGATAGACCTGACATGTCTCAATACTGAAATTTCCCTTATCAAGAAACAGACCAAGGTTAGTTGCCTAGCTTAACGTATTCAAGAGACCAGCAGTAATGGTCATTTAGCCTTTCCTGGGGGTGACACTGATGTCAAACATGCCTGTGAAGAAATTAAATTAAATGTGGAAAATAAGCGACCATTTTACAGGACTTTTAAAGGTATTGTCTCCTTTATCAGCTGTTTGCAATTAAATTGAATGTGTGACAACCTGCAAATCAAGGTGGGGGAAAGAAGGCTTTAGGAACTCTTGAATGGCTTATATAAGCAACCTTCAGTGATCTAAGCTGTTTACTGTTCTGAATGCCCTTTCATGGAGCTCCCCACTGGTTGCATATTAACAAATCTAAGTTTGAAAAACCTGCCTTGCTGCCATGTGAGGGTTTGAGTACAGGCCCTTGCATGGTTGGTTATAAACAACTATTTGAATACGGCTGGGGGTGAGGGTGTGGGTAGGGAGAGAGCCTGCCAGAAAGGGTCATATTGATTAGAGGAAGCTACTTAGACATGTATTCAATTCAATTTAACTCCTTTTACCAGCAAGTGGTTTAAAAAATTGACTACAGTATCTGTAGATTTCTATTCTAGATGTATTGTAGGGTATGTTAAGATATGCCTGTCTCAATAGGATGTTGTAGGTTTAGCCATAGGCCCAATAACAACTATGGATTGTAGAACAAAATGGCCCATGGCATGGCTCAGGGAGAAGCACTGTAGAGATGGATTCTCACAGGCCCAGATGGGCTACTTCTGTTCTTGCAGCCTTGGGACATTGCTGCCATGATCTCCCAATCCCATCACATAAAATACAGCACATTGAAATAGCTGAAGGTCTCTCCTGAGAAAGGAGATTCACTACCAGAACGCTTGGAATGCTATTTTGAATGAGAACTACAAAACCCTTTATTTAGTTGACTAAGTAAATACAACCCCTAAGTACCCTAGACCAGCTCCTTCCTCAATGAACTCTCAGTTTATGCCTGTGAATATACTGCTGTAGGACACTTGATGCTCACCAATTATTCTACTGACCATTGCAGTGCTATATTTTATATGAAACAGAAATTATGTCCACTGCTTTTCCTTTTCACAGTACTGATGCATTAATGATAATAATTACTCTCATTCCTAGCATCAATGCTAGGAATCACGCGCATTAGCTTACATAATTCTCACAGCAACCCAATGAGGTAGTCCTTATAATAATTCCCACATAGAATAACTTTCCATTTTGAGAATGAGGAAAAGTCAAGTAATTTGTCCTTGGTCACAATGTTAGTAAGTAGAACTTGAATAAGAACCCAAGTGTTTCTGACTGCAGAGCCAAACTCCCAACCTGTTGAAATATCTATCCTCGGACCCAGCTATTTATTCCTGTAGCTGTCAAAGTTCAGTTACCAAAAAAACAGAATCTACTCAGACTAGTTGAAGCCTCATTGGGAGGGCTGAATAAACAAATTCTAAATGACTTTCCAAGAACAACTNAGTAAGGAGGGCACGTATTGCGTGGTGCACTGGGTGTTATACGCAACTAATGAAGCATCAAACTTTACATAGGAATCTGGGGATGTACTGTATGGTGATTAACATAATATAATAAAATAAAATAAAAAAAAAGAAGTTTAACTGCTTTATTATTGTTATTAAAAAAAAAAAAGAATAACTTTCCATTTTGAGAATGAGGAAGAGGAAAAGTCAAGTAATTTGTCCTTGGTCACAATGTTAGTAAGTAGAACTTGAATAAGAACCCAAGTGTTTCTGACTGCAGAGCCAAACTCCCAACCTGTTGAAATATCTATCCTCGGACCCAGCTATTTATTCCTGTAGCTGTCAAAGTTCAGTTACCAAAAAAACAGAATCTACTCAGACTAGTTGAAGCCTCATTGGGAGGGCTGAATAAACAAATTCTAAATGACTTTCCAAGAACAACTTCTAAGCTCTTAATGGAAAACTGGACAACATGGGCCCTACTGCTTCTTTTCAGATCAAGAATTGCCGTTCTAGAATCATACCCCCCGCTCCCATGATCAGAAACCTGTCTCTACTGCGGCCATCACCAGGGCCATACCACACCTGCTGCAATTCACACCAGCAAAACAATTGTCCCATCCTCTGCCTTCTGACACACCCAAAGCTAGTGACTGAACACTGGAGCCACACAGAGAACCTCCATAACCCTGCAGAGGTTCCAACAAAGCGCAGCCTCCCACACTTCGGCCTTCAAAATCCTGCACACATGCATCCGATGTGATGAACCTAAAGCAAATTCAGGTCCCTCTCTAAGAGGGAGGTGGGGAATTATGTTTTAGCTTTCCAGTGTCTGCAATACAGGAAAAGCACCAGAGGGAGGGTAGGATGGATGTTGAGTTCTAATCCACAACAGCCACTGCAAGTTCCAAGGATCTGGATGTCCTGTTGAGGGTTCTCCTGATAAGGGTTGCAAAATACTGTATGCCTAGGAAAAGTTTCCAGAGTTTTCATCAAATTCTCAAAGAGGTCCATGACCCAGAAAGAGGTCAGATCTACTTTAATATGTCTTTATTAATATGACAACATCTTGAGAACAAGGTTAGCACTGTGGGACTAAGATAGTGATTAAGACAGAAGCTCTCAAGCTCACTAAGTTCAAATTCTGGTTCTACCACTTAGTAGATGTGTCACCTTTAGCAGGTTGTCTGATGTCTTTGTGCCTCAGTTTTTCCTTCTCTAAAATTTGGAGAACAGATTCAACCTAACAGGAGTGTTCAGAAGATTAAGTGAAATAATATGTGTATTCAGAAGAATGCCTAACACTTGAGAAATGTCCCCTAAATGTCAGCTATTGTTACCAGAATAATCCTTAGACAAGATAAATTCTAATCTCAAAAGACTTGCATTCATGCCCCATACATAAATTTATTTCCACTTTCATATGCTTATAGAAGAAGTGAGTACTTGATGTCCTGTGGCAGTAAACAGAAAGACAAGCACCCCTTTCTATAGCGATAGCCTCATTCTATTTAAAGAATACATTAATCTAGCAGCCAATTACTGCCAGGAGGAACAGTTTAAGCCTGTGCCAAAACCAAATTTGCCAGTTTGGGAAGATGGTCTTTGGGACCCACATGGATAATACTTTGAAAGTATTCAAAATGCTAACTCTCAATTATTTGCAGGGGAGCGTATTAATAGTTACATCATCTGGCAGGCCCCTTCAGATAGAATTTTGCTCAGTCAAATATTCCATACAAGTCTTACTATCTGGGCAAGGTGGATGACTGATAATTCTTGCTGGCAAAAATCTCGCTATCTAATATCCTATCTTCTGTACTTAAAGGAGCAGGACTTACAGGCTTACACAGATTCTGCACAATCATTTGTGCAAATCTAATAAGGCTTACAAAGAAAAAAGAAGTCTCAGCCCTGCTGGCAGGTGCTCCTGTGAGCCACCTCTGGACAACAGAAACAATGCTCAGTGTTGGCAAGAACGGAAATCAGATCCTTTAATTACGACCATATGTCAACTTCCTTAGTGTCTAAAACGTATGTGACAGCGAACTGCAAGAAAAACCTACATTTCAGCTATTCATCAGTAACTTCAGTGTTCAACTACCTGGCTCCAGTCAGAAGCCTGGTTGACATCAGATTGTAGCACATTAAGAAGAACAATTATGACCAGTGTCAGAGAACACTTAGGGAAATGGGTTCTCTAACATCCTACTGATAGTAAGAATTAGCACACCTTTTCTCATATTGACATGGAAATATTTAACAAAATCTTTAAAAGTCAATACTTATTGACTCGCCAATTTCACTTCAAAGAATTTATTCCAAAGAAATAATCTGACAACTACACAAATTGTACATACAAGGATATTCACTTAGGAATTGTTTATAATACAAACAATTAGAAAAGAACTCAATGTTCCAAGTATAAAATTGGTTAAAATAATGACGGCATGGCCTTGGAATGGAATTCTATGCAGTTATTAAAAGGAAAATTTAGATGTATTTAAATATTGACATGAAAAGATGTCTGTGATGTAAATTTCAAAAACCAGGTGCATAGTATAATTTCATTTGTATTTGTGTATATTTATATATAGTATATACATATGTGTGAATATATGTATTACATATGTATATATAGTTATATAAATATATATATTTTTTAGAAAGCTATGCACTGAAAGGTTAACAATGGTACCATTGAAAATTTGAGATTATGAGTAATTTTTATTTTCTTCTTGCTACTCTGTATTTTGCTAAAAATTAACAGTATGTATTACTTTCGTTAATTAGAAAAAAATAGCAATTATTAAAAATGCAAGCCAAGATGATAGCACTTTTATCTGAGGACAGTCCAAAATACAAGATTCACAAATCCAGAATTATACAGAATTTCTAAACTCTTTCTTTGTATCTTGTATTAATACAGGAACGGGCAAACACAAACGCCTTTAGAAGACAGGGAGGCAAAGTAAATAAGTGTAGACAAGGTCTGAGGCAATAAAGAAGGCAAGTGACCATGATTAACTACAGAGCACATATCCAGTTCAAAGGCATTCAAATTCAAAAAAATTTCAAAGCACTCAACATGCAGGCTGACTCTGAACAGGAAGCTGCTAATAAGGGCCTTTGCTGTATAAACCTAAACACACAATATATTACTGTAACTCTCACACAACTACAATTGGACATCACTCTCTCCCCATCTCCTGATGTTGGTTTAAGTGGTATCTATAAAGGAGACCGGCCTTTCATATTGGCAAAATTATCTTCCTAAAATTTAACACAAGAAAAGTTTGTCTCTCTTGATAAACCTGTCTGCCTCCTTCCCTAACAGAATAGAAGCAATGGATTTAATTGGCTTTCCCTTTTTGTTACTCGTTGTTCAAGAAAACTCAGAAACGACCCTTAGCTTAGATTGTTCTGCTACAACTGTCTTTTCCCCTCCACTACTTAGTTCTCATTCACTTGCTTTGATGGTTATAGTATATGCGTTACTTTTATATTGGGCTGTATGTCTACACCACTTGCAATATTTCTGAAATTCAGACTGGACAGAGAGAAGTAGAAATAAATTAATATAGTGAAAAAATCAGCATGCAATACAATAACTGTAATGGCTTGCACACATACTTCATACACTTTGGTATTATCCCTACTTATTGGCCAAATTTTAAACTATAAAATATAAGCTGTAAATAAAATATGGGGAATGTAACAGCTCACATGGAAAAGAATCAGGAAAACAAGAAGTAAAAAAAAGAAGCTGAAGGGGGTGTAGGAAGTGGAATGAAAAAAAAGTGCAATAATTGCATGGTAGAATATGTATGTGCAGTCACCACTGTGCCAAAAATAAGATAAACAAATAGCATCTTTCTTAGGAAGCTTATACCCTTACGGGGGACTCAAAGCCTAGCTGGATAAGTGTGTCTGCAGAGTCCACCTTCCATCCCCTCCCAGCCCTGTGCCTGCCCTTCTGCTCCCCCAGGCTTCTCTTCCTGCCTCTGGCTGCTGCTTTTCCACCTCCCCATCAATAACCTCTTTCTCAAAAACCAGAAACAAGAATATAAATATTCCTCAAATGTAAAGTTTTGGAACTAAGATGTTTATTAAAAATTAAAAATTGATGGCAGGTAATTATCAAAATGAAATGTGCTAAGATGAGTCATAAAATTAATTATAAATATTTTAAACAGTATTTTAGTCTTACACTTATAAGCTGCTCCTTTTTTAGAAATAGAAATTTCAAGGATCAGTGAAATGCTGGGAAATTCTTTAAAGAAAGCCCTTCTAACAATTCAAGGCACGTGCTGAGTCAAGAGTGCAACTGTGATGGTAAAAAGCTAAGCAACCCTCTGCCCAACCACCAGATATACAAATAGCAAAGTGCATGAACTAGCTTCTTGTTTTTATTACCTAGTGAAATAAATTTCAATTTAGAGAAGTAAAACTCAAATATACCAGTATAAGCTGATTGTCTATAAAAAATACATTCCTTGTTTATTTCTCTTGAACTCTCAGCAACATGGAATAAAACAAAACAGCTTAGAAATTAATAAGACAATTAATAATAAGACAATTATTAATAAGACAATTAATAATACATCAGCCCCCCACTTCTACTTAGATTGATATGAACACTTAATTAGTGGCTAGTGGCCAGAAAACTTTAGAAAGTAGTATCATACCAATGCCTGAAGAGCACTGAGGATAAAGGTAAAGCTTTCCAAAACCATTCCAGAGTGTAAAATCAAAGAGAATTTCAAGAGAAATTAATTATTTAGTTGAAGATAATGAGAACAAAGTGTCATGTACTTCTTAATCTAAACAAAGTCTGAGGAACAGGCAAAACTTAAGAAAAATATGTTTTTTTACCCCCAAAACAAGAAAAGCATAATGGAGTGTTAACAGTGGATATTTCTGAATTGCAGCATCAGCATTCAATAAATATTAAAAGTCACAACGCATGTGCAGACTGACAATCTAGAAATAATTATTAGAAATAATTATTAGAAATAATTATTAATAGAGCCAGAGAAAAATAGCGCTGTCATCATTACCCTAAAACACCAAAGAAAATGAGATACAGTGATGAAAGCATATTTCACTCTTCTAAGGCGGTAGAGTGTGGTAAAATCATCGAGTAATGTGGTAGAAACATTAGAAAGTTTCTACCAAAAGTCAGCAAGGTAGATTATGGCACCATAAACCTACCCACTAACTCGCCTTACTAATGTCCAGAATGAATACGTAGAAACCCAGATCCAACAAATTAGCAGCAGATTACAGAGGAAACAATCACATGATGCCTGTAGTCCCATTTAAGTAAAACGCCAGGATGAAAGCGTCTGCCGTGGTGCTGGCAGGGATCCTGAAGCAGCAGCAGCAATCCATAAAAGGCTTCTTAATTTTCTTGTCATTTAAGAATTAAGCCACTTTCAGTTCACGCAGATCCTACCAGGTGCACTGAATTGATGTCATTATGAGCCATCAGGAAATACCCACCGAGACCTATACCAACACTGAGAAGTTTTGTTAAACAGCTGTGTGTTTTAATTGATTTGTATTATTTAAAATAGGAACAGTTAAAAGTCAGTTATCGGATGTTGTGGAAAAGAGATGCCTAAAGACTCCAGGGAGACTGAGTTCAGAAGAAAGCCAATCACTGGAACTTCACTTGAGCACTTAAGATTATTACTAGAGGAAGCACAATTAAATCATCAGTTTATCAGCCATCATTATAAATCACCAGGCAACATATCAAGCTTCATTATTTAAGACTCCTTAACCAGTGACTTCCTGCATCACTGAGAGTCAAAAGCAATCTATTCACCAAAAGGTACCTAAGGAGTTTTGTTTTTTGTTGTGTTTGAGGGTTTTTTGTTTTTGTTTTCTTTTTGTGTGTTTTTTTACACCTGAGAGATTTATGATGGAAATATAATGAAAACTCACTGAAATTAATTACCATATTTTTGCATGTTTTAGACATGATGAAGTCTTCAAAATGAAATTAATGGTATTTGGGATATGTAAAATATGTATTGCACAGATTCCTCTTAACTCCACTCCCTGCAAGTATTTAATCCAGTTCTCTCATGGTACTTGGGTGGGATCACATGAGGAAATGCAATGAGATTCTTTCCCACTTTATCCACCCAATCCCTTTCATTTACTTGCATTTGGACAGCCCTCCCCAGACATGTGGAATCAGAAAACAAAGTACCTCAAAAGTCTCGGTTTCCAAATTTAAAGTGCACAGTTCTGACATTAGAAAATATTTGCAGGAAGATGTGACACAGGGTGAGCTTTGTATGCAACCCTCTTTTTTCGTCTTCCCACCAACTCTGTGTAGATGCTGCCATTATCTTTAATGGAAAAATAAGACACACAGAGGTTTTGAAATTTGCCCAAGTTCATACATCCAGTGAGTGGTGGTGCTCACTCTGTCTGGTTCCAGCACCTTGATAAAGGCTCTGAACAAAAGCAAGCCTCCTTGGAAAATGGAGGGGTAGGTCTGGGCATGAACTGCACGATGTGAATGTGCAGCAACTTGTCAAACCAAAAAGCAAGAAGCCATCAGAGCTACTTGGGTTACATCAGAAAAACTCAGGAGCCAACTTAAAGAGACTTTAGGAAAAAAAAAAATTGTATTTAAATTTAATTTTGGTAATAATACACTATAGTGTATAATTAGTTTCAGGGGTAGAATTCAGTGATTCATCAGTTGCATATAACACCCAGTATGCATTATATCAAGTGCCCTCCTTCATGCCCATCACCCAGCCACCCCATCCCTCCACCCCCTTCCCCTCCAGCAACTCTCAGTTTGTTTCTTGGAGTTAAGAGTCTCTTATGGTTTGTCTCCCTCTCTGTTTTCATTTTATTTTATTTTTCCTTCCCTTCTCCTATGTTCATCTATTTTGTTTCTTAAATTCCACATATGAGTGAAATCATATGGTATTAGTCTTTGACTGACTTATTTCACTCAGCATAATACCCTCTAGCTCCATCCACATTGTTGCAACAATCAGGCAACAATAAAGATAATCACTATAATGAATTGAAATGCATACAACATTTATATCCATGAGTCCACAAAGATACATCAGAAAACCTTCTTGGTCACCTTAGGATACTAGAGAACCAGCTCTTTATCTTAAAAGCTAGAACATTTATCCTGCATTTTTTTTTAAAGATTTTATTTATTTATTTGACAGAGAGATTAGCCAGTGAGAGAGGGAACACAGCAGGAGAGTGGAGAGGAAGAAGCAGGCTCATAGCGGAGGAGCCCGATGTGGGACTCGATCCCGAAACGCCGGGATCACGCCCTGAGCCGAAGGCAGACGCTTAAGGACTGCGCTACCCAGGCGCCCCATATCCTGCATTTTCTATACAAAGCATACTTCAAGTACTACGCTGGTGAGGGAAACTACTGTTATAAAGCAGCCCAACTAATAAATAATGAATGATGGAATTATAATATCATCATTTGCAACCCCTAATGAGTTAATGGAGCTAGGCAATAATCATGAATGGCTGCTAAGATCACAAAAAAGAACAATAACCAAACATGTGCTTCTTGATAGAAGTATCCAGAATCACCTATGAAGTATTCTTGTCCCAAAAAACAAACCTGAATTTGATCAACCCTCCGGATCTAAACACCAGTTTATGGAAAGCTCAGGAAGGAACGTACCAAACAATACCACAGAGATACAATTAGGAAAAAAACAAACAAACAAAAAACAGACTACAAATATTACAGGACAAACAACCTTGTTTCGTCAACAAAAATTTATGAGGAAAAAAGGGAGAAAGGAATGAGAATCTTTGTTTTCAAAAGTCTAAAGAGATGTTAACCACTTTAATTTATAAACCTTATTTGAATCCTGATTCATAGAAACTGTAAAATTTTTTTTAAATGTAGAAATTTAAGCATCAATTCCTTATTTAATGATATTAAGAAATTATTATCAATTTATTGTGATAACAGAAATGTGGTTATGCTTATTAAGAGTCCTTACCTTTTTTCAATTAAACTTTTTATTTTGAGATAACTGTAAATTCCACAAGCAATTGTAAGAAATAATACAAAAACATTATTCATACCCTTCACCAGTTCCCCAATGGTAACATCTTGCAAAACTATTGTACAATATTACAACCAAGATACTAACATTGATACAGTCAGATACAGGACATTTCCATTGCTACAAGTTTCCCTCTCATGTTGTCTTGCCTAGCCACACTTTCTTCCTTCCCATCTATAACTCCTTCTCTAACACCCAAAAACCACAAACCCCCTCTCTAATTTCAAAAATGTTAGATTAAGTGGAATCATATACTATGCAACCTTTTGGGATTGGCTTTTTGTACTCAGAATAATTCTTTGGACACTCATCCAGGTTGTTCAGCATATCAATAGTTGGTTCCTTCGTATTACTGAATAGTATTCCCTAGTAAGGACGTACCACTTCATTTAATCTCCATGGTCTGAAGGACATCTGAGTTGTTTCCATTTGGGCTATTATGGATAAAGCTGCTATAAACACTGGTATAAGGCCCTTGATTTTTAAAGATACACAGTTAAATTCGTATGGATGAGATATGATGTTTAGGATTTTTTTCTAAAAATTCCAGATTGGGTGAGATACTAAAAAAATAAGATTGGCCATTAGTTTGTAAACGTATTATACTATTAGCTCTACTTTTGTATATGTTTATAATTTTCCATAATATAAAGCTTAAAAACAAGAAGACAGTAAAAAACAATTACTTATGTGTCCACTTCCACACCCACATACATAAGCACACACATCTTCAAGTAAAATTGAAGGTATGCTTTCTTATCTTATGACTTTAAGTCTGTGCCAAGATCACGGGAGTTCTTTACCTAAAACATAGAGCCCACACCTGCAAGTAATCATTATTGTAACATGCACTGTGCCAATTTGGGCAGATCCAACCTAGGCATCTGTTAACTTTCTTTCAGAAGATCTTTATTAGGCTACAGGGTTGAGATAATAGGTAATTCATAATGTTGGACAAAAGCAGGTAAGTAATCACCATAATCAAATGTATGAGATTCATTAGTAGCTTGTCATCAAAAGAGAGGGTTTCATGTCTGACATGAACAGGTCCTTATCATCAAGACAAATGCTGAGAGAACAGAAGTGTGATTACTAAAGATGAAGAGCAACAAACTATATGAGCACAATCAAGCCTGAAGATGAAGTGAAATGCATTTTATATTGTGCAAAGGCTGCTTTTGTTTTTAAGCCACTCTGAAGGACAGGATATTATTATCATGCTCTGTCTGCAAGCTAATGGTTCTTCAGTGTAATTTTGCAAAATGCTATCTACTGTTTGGTGCCACCAATAGTCTATCAGCTCATTCTCTCCTAGTGCCATATCAAAACCTCCCCTTCCCCCAACTGAGAACACTATTTTTTTCCTCCACATTTGGTTTTACAAAAATGAAGGCCCATTCTCTCAAAGATCTCAAGCAAAGAAGAGCATGTAAATACCAACCCATTAACTAATCTAGGATTAAGAGCCAAGACTGCCAAAGGAGACATTTATGATGACTTCCAAATACCAAGTAATGCAGTGGTGACAAGTGAGTTTCCCTGGCTAGGTCTTTAATGCCTGCATACGCCTGTGACGAGCAATTCTAAAGCTTAAACAAAGTTTGTTGTCAAAAGTGGGATAGATGTCCACAGATCAATCCCCATAAGACAAATCCCAAAGGAACACCTAAATGTTCCAGTTGTGTTATAGTATGGTTGTATCAACCATGTCTTCCATTAAGTGAGCCCCCACATTTGGGTGTTAGAAATAATAATGCTTATTGTGACTGGATTTGGTCATTACTACTATACTGTGACAGGTAGGAAAAGATGTTCCACTAGCAGGCTGTCTACATGACACTTAGGTGTCTACAAATTAAAAGATATTAGTCAATTCCTTTAAAAACAATCAATGTACAGATTGGTTCATTTGGCTGCTTTAGCAACTTAGGAGTTCTATCAATAGAAATCTATTGGCAACATCGTATCAGGAAACTAAGAAAATACAGTTGAGTTCAAAGTCTTGTTCATATGTCACAAGTCAGAACAGAGACACATAGAATTAAAACCCAAAATGACATAGATCACCAGGAACTGTGCTGTAGTCTTGCACTGAGATTAATAACACGACTGCTAGTGACAGAAAAAGGGAAAGGATAAGAAATGAGTTCAAGAATATAATGTAAAATGTAAATGAAAGGAAGTAGAAGAAAAAAGGCACTAAAGTTAAATGCAGATGTATTTTTGGATGTCTTTGCCATCTATCTTTTGCCTCTAACCTTTGCCATCTTCCTTGACTCTTAAAACCAAACATTTTCTGGGTCCCGTGGATTCTGACACCACAGTATACATTTTTAGACAGCCTGTGGTCACTGGAGAGACACTGGAAGTTGAAACTCTCAGCACTCACCTTGATGCTTAAAGGTTAATCTAAAACACTTTGCATAAAATAAAATGTTCTTGCCAAAAATCTTTATGATGGACTTCCTTCTTTATCTCATTATTCTTCTTCAGAGCAACCACCCATGCAAGCACCCATGCCTGGTCTACAGAACCGGGATTTCAGAGGGGGCCATTTGTGTGAGCTGAAGCGGTTTCAAGAAAGGAACATGAGAGAACAAAAGGAAATATAAAGACAGAACTAAGGCAACAGGGAAGACAAGTCTGGAAAGACTTCCAAGAACAAACTGCACAGGATAAGCTTGTAAAGACAGACTGGATCCAGGGAGGGCCAGCCACTGGAGCCCAGGTGAGGCATTTAGACCACACGCCATCGGCCTTTGGACAGCTACTGCTGGTTTGTGCACAGGCAAAACACACACACCATGGTTAAGAGGATGTGATTAATGGCAGGGCAGGGAGGAAGGAGCAGAAGACCAGAGGTGTGAGGCCTTACTAACTGTTGCAGGTGAGGCTAGAGGACTTGATCTAAGCAGGCAATGGTGGGAAGGGAAAGGAAAGGATTAACTTGAGGGGCTGTGTGAAATATGCATGTACTTACACCTAGTTTTGTCCTCAATTAAAACCTAGAAAATGGTCATTTGCAGTCACTGCCAAAGAACTACTCACAAGACGCTAAGGATTCTTAGGTTGATTGGGAGGTAAACTGTCATTATTATGATCAAACACATAAGAGGGCATAAAAATTCTAATGGCTGATAAGATCATTTTTAAAGGAAGCTTTGATTAATCTTAACAAAGGCTGGGAAAAAATAAGATTTTTGATATAAGGAGAAATTATTTTTAAGGAGACCATGATTGGTTGCAAGGTGATGAGTATTTTTAAATTTCTAAAATAATTAACTGCTGATTTTAGCAAGGCAGTAATAATGACATATGATTGACATATCTATTTTTCCCTACTTTTGCAAATCTACTTTTTATATCTACTTTTGCAGATGTATTTTCTCTACTTTTTTCAAATCGCTATTGCAAAACTATTATTAATCAAAGTTGTTTGTTTGGGTTTTTTTTGCAAATGTACCTAAGAGCAAAACTCTGAAGCATCATAGATGACACAAGCTAAATCATGTACTTCTTCGTGAATATGCCGACTTCGTTACTGTTCTCACTACTTAATACATTTTTATTGAGCACTCACTGTATGATAAGTACTGTGCCAGTGCTGGGTGTACAATAAAGAGAGAAAAAGGGGTGCCTGGGTGGCACCGTCAGTTAAACATCCAACTCTAAGTTTTGGCTCAGGTCATGATCTCAGGGTTGTGATATCAAGCTCAGTGCAGAGTCCGCTTGAGATTCTCTCTTCCCCTCTCCTCCCACCAACTCATGTTCTCTTTCTCTCTAAGATAAATAAATAAATCTTTAAAAACAGAAAGAGAGAGAGAGAAAACAAGGTTCTGCCCACATGGGAATGCACAGTACGATGACAAAGAAAGACATTAAAAAAAAACTATCCAAATATATAACTTAAAATTGTGATAAGCACTATAAAGGAAAACTACAAGTTGCCTTGAGAGCTTATAACAGGGAGGAGAAACCAACTCTGGGTCTGAGAAGGTGTTTTAAAGGAAACTGTCTTTGAACTGAAATCTGAAGGGTGTAGAGGACTGAAACAGGAAGAAAGTAGAGGAGAGAGAACTAGAAGAAAAGATGAGCAGAGGGAAAGAATCACATATAATAAAACAAAAATACTCTTTAACCTGTTGGGTAATGGTGTCCCATGGCTCCTGCAGCAGCCGTGTCTTATAACACTCATGGATTCCTTCCCATATGTCCTTCAGAGCTAAAGGTTTTCCATCTGCAAAAGTGCATGGCAAAGACTGTCAGTCAGTAATCCATTTGACACAATGATGTTTGGTGTTTATCTAAAACTGCCAGAAGAATGTTATGATTTTTTTTTAAATCTTTGCTAGTACACATATTACTTATATATCAAAAGACTGCTATATGAATTACTATTTTCTTCCTGAGGGAAATTTAAACATTCAAGCTTCTCTCCTTTGTAACCATCTAGCAGTTAAATTATCTGCTCATTCATTGCCTGTAGGAATTCTGCAAAATAAATAAAACCCAAATGTATTTTAGAGAGAACTGATAGATACAAGCATAGGCAAAGGAGCAGGTAGATAGACTCTCATATTCACAAGGGTGCACTATGAATACCTCTGAAATCTTAATACTTCCTCTAGTTCTTAAATCAAAGACTGTATGTACACGTGCTTTCACTCTCTCATTGACTATCTGTAATGTTCAAATCACTCCGTTGAGTACCATGGGGAATAGAGAAAAGGAAAGCACACAATTTTTCCTAGTAAGAAGCCTTCCATCTACTAGGGAAGCTAGGACAAGTATATCAATAGTATACTAATACTAAAATACTAGGTGGAAAGTGGTTGCTGCCAAGAGGAAAACTGCAGTTCTATGACAGTCCAGAGGAGGGAGACATTAACATCTGGTGTTCGTGGCAGGTGGAGAAAGGAAATTGTTAAGGGTGGAGGGACAGGAGAAGAAATTGGCATGAAGAGGTTAGGAAAACGTCAGGTGAACAAAAATTCTTTTTCTTTCTTTAAACAATTCAACAATTCACCTATATTCATAACAGTCACAACAATTCACTTATATTCATAACAATCCAATAATGTGTTTTATGAAGAGCACGACGGCAAGTAGAGAAATAGGTATCTAAATTAGTAAAACAAAGTAGAAAGAAGAAATTACCTAAAGACTCTGAAACCGCGCACTGCTGGACAGAAGGTGGTCTTACTAGTAGAATTTAATGGTGCTTGGCCCATTCAGGGCTATCAAGTCCTCAGAACTTATGGTATGCTCCCTTCTTTAGGCAAGTGGACAATAGCATTTAAAGAAAGCTCCTCAGGGGCACCTGGGTGGCTCAGTTGGTTGAGCGGCTGCCTTCGGCTCAGGTCATGATCCCAGAGTCCTGGGGTCGAGTCCCACATTGGGCTCCCTGCTTGTCGGGGAGCCTGCTTCTCCTTCTCCTGGATGCCCCCCCCCAACTCGTGATCACTCTCTCGCTATCTCTCTCAAATAAATAAATAAAATCGTAAAAATAACAACAACAACAACACTACAACAATCTCACTCCTGAGAGCTTAAAAAAAAGAAAGAAAGCAAGCTCATCAGTATATCAAATCATTAGACCCAAAGAAGTATTTGGTCATCAAGTGCAATAAAACTTAAGGAAATAATCTACCCCAACCCCTCCCCTCCACCAAGCAAAAGGTATTGCACCCAGATTCATGGAATTTAAGTAGAGATGTAGACTGTAGGAGAAGAGTATTAGACCTGGAACCCGGGCTGAGTTTGAATTCTGGTGTCGGCACTTACTGTCTACACAACTGCAAGTTACTTGGCTTTCAACTCTACCTGTAAATGAGTATAATTATCCTTCTCAAATCCTGTTCATGTGAACGGGCCTGCATCAGTGAACACACCCAGGACTGTGCCAGGCACACAGTCAGAGCTTAATACCTAGTAGGTATCTCCTCCCAGCCCCCACTGCACCACTCCAGTACTTCTCATACTGCAAAGCTAAAAGATTCACTTACAGACCACTATTTCTTAGAATTTTCTCATGTTTCTACACCATGCACATTGTGTTTGATGATATAATATACTAATACCAGAGGCAGGGCATTTCTCATGTTTGACCTGAAAAGTTTGAACTTTTCCTCAACCTTTATTTTCAATAAATAGCAATAGAATATTTTGATACATTTTCAATAAGTATCTTCATCTTGGCATTTATCTGGCAGCAGGAGGCCATTATCTTGTGATAAATAGTTTTATTCCATTGACATTTCCATGTCTGTAAAATGAACAAGATTTATTCATCCAATTAACATTTGAATGTCATGTTTAGGTACAAGTTAAAAACAAGCTGCCTTCAGTATCTGTGTTATATTGTTTTCTGAACACATTTACAGAGCAGGGCCAAACGTTGCCCTTAAGATAAGCACTACATATCTTCAAAATACACACATGCACCTGCACATGTGGGTACTAATGTTGGAAGAGGGGAATAGGATCTTAAGTATTTCAATGTCAAATGGTAAACCAAATAATCAAATTATAAAAAGATGACATGCTTTTAAAATAATTTTCTGATGTTGAAGTTGTAAGACATCAAGTTGTAGGATAATAAAATGTTAGAGCTGGTATAATTAAGGCAACCAAGGTCTTGGGAAACATACATCAGTCAAAATTAGGCAGCCAGTTCATGACTGCACTGGAGCTGAAATTCAATTCTCTGTGCCCTTCCCACCATTCCCTGCAGCCTCTGAGGGCAGAGACTGCACCTATCCTTTCGCCACTGCAGCCCTACAGTGTAGTTCCAAGCCCCACTCACACATTGCAAATGCTTTATATTTACTGAGTAAATGATAAATGAAAGGACGCCCTCCTTAACTTTATTTTCTCTAAGACAGAAAAAGGCTTTGCAGACTTAGAGAAGAATGCTGGGTTTAATATCTGGCCATCAATAATGATTTTAATCTTGCTCCTTAAAATATTTCAGCCTACAATCTAAGGATGGAGTAAGTGGTTCGGGTATTACCACTGACAAAACCCCGTATACTCTGCTGGAACCATTCATACAAAATGCAATAATCAGCAGCTAGCAACAATGTGGAAAGACCCAGAACAAATGTAACAGAATATTTTCATCAGATTTGATGCTAGAATTGAGGGTGTGTGACATATATTTTCAGATAACCTCAAATTTACGGGAAAACAGTTAACATCTTACAATACAGGAATTAAAAAAATGATCTGGTCAACTTAAAATAACAGATAATTATAGAGTTAAAATTAATAAGTTCAAAACATAAAAAGATGCATTATGCTCCTACATGCATGTTTGTGAAAGTGCTATCCACTTGCTAGAAAGAGTGTTTTCTAAGTGAATAGATGTGACTGCATTCCGCAATGCATTTACAGACTGTTTAAAAATGCATGTATTAATGATGATCAAACAAGCACTTGTGCAAGCTACTTTGATGAGACTGCCGATATCTCCAGCTTCTGCTGACCATCTACACCGCAGACCATCTGGGTAATACACCTTTTTCTCTCACAGACAGATATGACAATAATGACTGTAATGTGGGATCTTTTCTCCAAGCCTTTATCATCTTGTCCAGTTACAGTTCATGCTTCACGATCAAAGACATACAAAAGTTAGTTTTGTGATCTTTTATGCTAAAACAAAAAATTTTTACCTAATCAGCAATATCTCCAAAACCGTGCCATACGCTATTGACACACAAAATATATTCAAAATATTACTGTGATTCTAAGTATTTCAAAACGAAATGGAATCTTCAGAAATTCCACTGAAACCATTAAATGGAGATCATCAAATATATTTCAAAAATCACATCATAAAAGTGGAGCTTAAATATTGCAGAAATTTGAAGACAACTTTGTGATTTTGAATCTATCTATTTACGAAAACCAAAGACTCAAAACTTTAACTTAAAATTAAATTGTGGGCATAAACAAATACTTGGTTAAGCTCATGAAACACATTATTATGTGCCTTCATGTTCACAGTTGAAGGTATCTTCAATCAGAAACTTTAAGCCCTGTTAAGAGGGTCTATTTTTTTCTGTCTGGCCTCAGTCAGAGGTGACATAAGCACACTCAATCAACAACTCCCTAGTTTTAGACCCAAGATATTCGATAGCACCAATTTTAACATGCTTAGAAATCTCATTAATCACACTGAGGCTGAGAAGCTCGGTAAAATCCCCTGCATACTTGAAAAATTGAAGGAGAAGCTGGAATAATTTCAGCAACAACCCACAAAGTAACCATGGTAAATTAAGGCCATTTATTTAACAAGTGTTTACTGAATGCCTACTGTGTGCCTCTATCTCCTGGAATGATAATACACATTTGAGCTAAAGGAATAGTCTGTCAGCAACCTAGAAGGTCAATGATAAAAGAAGAAGAGACATTGGATAAAAAATAGAATAATTAAAAAGTACAATCTTTAGCAACTGCCAGTAGCATTTAATTTAACAATTTTCATATAAAATCTCTCAATTGAATAATAACTTACATGTCAAGTAATCTATATATTACTCAAAATGTGCAGCTCTCTAAATTAAATTTCTCAGGGCTATTAGTTTTCATGAATCAAATAACAGCATGAGAGATTTCACTGGTACCACCTAACTCCAGTGCAAGCATGCTGAAGTCACCTTTATCCTATTGTGCATGGTTTCACTAAAATTTCCTAAGTCCTAAAATGAAGATTACAGAGAATATATCTTATTTACAGTAAGTTTAAGAATAATGTTCTCAATGTGGTCACTAGAAATAAAAAGGAAATGGTGGATTATTCACAATGAAATATGTCATTATTCAATATATTGTCTTCAAGAGAGCTTTGACAGATATAAAAATTCATGTCATACTCCACAGTAAGGCAGAGATGATGCTCCACCAAAGGGGAAAATTCATTTTTGCTTCAGTGAGAAAATTACCTTGTGATATGAAATGAGTGTTAATTGTGCATGTACATTCATATCAGTTACTATGCTGCCTAATTCTGTAATTCTTATTTATCTCTACATTTTTAGCACTTTATGTCTTTATCAATCTCAGGAAATCTGAATGAAAATTCCAAAAATACAGATTATGGCAACTTCTCTTTATTTACATACGACATTGGTTAACTTGTATGTTTCCTGAATTTTGGTTACCGTATCATGCAGTAAAGACAAAATGGGCTAAAGAGTTTGAATCTCAACCCCATAGTTTTCTATGTACCTTCGAATAAATCATATAACCCATCAAGCACTCAGTTTTTATGTACGTGCACAAGGATAATAACAGCTCCTACCTTACACTGTTACTGTGAGGATCAAAATATGTAACACAGCTAGGATTACTGAAGGGCACTATATGCCAAGCCCCATTTCGTGTATTAGCTCACAAACCCCAAAACTCTATGAACTATGTATTACTACTACTATTATTCTTATCTCAACTTTTTTTTTTTTCAGACAAAAGAAAGGAAAACAAAAAGTTCAATAATTGCCCCAAGGACATGCAGTTAGTTAGTAGCACAGCTGGGAATCAGAACCAAGGCTTTCTGGCTCCAGACCCTGCACTTTCACCGCTACACTCAACATCTCTGTACCCAGGAGCTCTCTGCAAACCATTTAAAACAATGCACAAGTCTTAGTTGTGCTGTTGTTGTCATCACTAGCAGTCTCCACCAACTCTGCCCAACCTAGGAGTATCTAGAACTTTGTCTTTCCTGGGTTTCTTACCAGGCCGGCCTGCCCTTTCGCTCATCACTGCATGGACAAATCCCAAGTCCAGCCACGTCTCTCTTGATCACTCCAGCTCGAGATAATCTTTGTTCTCTGAGCCCTGGTAGCAGTTTTGTTTGCCAGCTTTATTGAGATAAAATGGACATATAACTTGTGCAAATTTAAGGTTTACAACATGATTTGATAAATGTGTCTTATTAGGAAACGTTTACCACAAAATGTTAGTTATCACACCCAGCACCTCACATAGTTACCATTGTGTGTGTGTGTGTGTGTGTGTGTGTGTGTGTGTGTGTGGTTAGAACACTTAAAATCTACTCTCTTAGTAACTTTTAAGTGTACAATACAGTATTGTTAATTACAGACACCACGTTGTACGTTAGATTCCCAGAATTTACTCATCTTATAAATGAAAACTGTATCCTTTGACCAACGTTTCCTCATTTCCCCTACTGCCCAGCCCTTGGCAACCACCAATCTACTCTGCCTGGAAGCAGTTTTTACCTCTGTTATGGCTCTTAACATATTCTACTTGTTACAGTGAATTTCAGACTCGTCCTGTTTCCCTCACTAGACAGTATGCTCCTTGAGAGCATCAACCATCTCCGATTTCCTGTGTTTGTTTTTGTATTCCACAGATATCTTCATGCTTTATGCACAAATATTTTCCAAAGGTTGAATAGATGAACATTCAACATTATTTCTAGAGCAAATAGCATAATTATTTTTTTAAAGATTTTATTTATTTGACAGAGAAAGAGACAGTCAGCGAGTGAGGGAACACAAGCAGGGGGAGTGGCAGAGGAAGAAGCAGGCTCCCAGCGGAGGAGCCTGATGTGGGGCTCGATCCCAGGACTCTGGGATCACACCCTGAGCCGAAGGCAGATGCTTAATGACTGAGCCACCCAGGTGCCCCAAATAGCACAATGATTACTAAGAATAAAGACTGAACAATCATGATAAAAAAATCATGATTTATATTTTTTTAAAAACCATACTTATATAAATCTATAGTATCGAGTAGATGAAGACATAGCGGATGTTTGATTTTTCAGTATCATACTTCCAATTTGGGAGTGAAATTTCAAAATAAGTAGAAGGAGGAGCCCCATTTTCACCACTAAAGCCAAAGGGAGGCAAACATTCCTTAATCTTGTCATTCTAGTGCATTCAGTTGGCTCTAAGTTCTACCTTTCCAATAAGTCTTTTTCTACTTATCATGGTCAGGTCCAATTATTAGGGGCACCTAATACATGGACCTAAAGAGCTCTGCTTTGATACTTTAAAGAAGGAGAAAAGCAGTGATCTAGTTTCAAGTTGAGCAGTGATATTTTCAGCAGATTTGGAAAATAGGTTAATGAGTTTCTGTACTGTGCACACAGTAGGCGCTCATGTATGTTTAATGGATGTTTCTATTTTTTAGAAGATTTTATTTATTTGAGAGAGAACATGAGAGAAAGAGAGAGAGGACAAGTGGTGGGGAGGGGCACAGTGAGACGGAATAGCAGACTCCCCCTGAGCAGGGAGCCCAAAGCAAAGCAGGGCTCCATCCCAGGACCCTGGGATTATGACCTGAGCCAAAGGCGATGCTTAACCAACCAACTCACCCAGGCACCCCATGGGTATTTCAAATAGGAACCATTTTGCTAAGAGTAAGCAAAGAAATGTTTCTTCCTTATGGAGCACAACACAAACATTCATCTACCAGGAAAGCTAAGATATAGTGTCTCGCAGCTAGGAAAATAAATTTACCTTTTCATGTCCTCTTCCTGGCCTTGAATCCACTTAAAATCTGTTGTTTTTTTTATATATGGTGTTTTGCACTAACAGAGGTCGGAATAAACCTTTCAGCTAATTAGTTCTCCCTATTGTTTTGTTTCACATTTCTCTAGCATTTTTTCTTTAAAACATTTTTTTAAACCAGGGTTTGATTTTTCAATGGGATTCTATTCCCATCATATGTTTTAAACTAGCATCCTAACTCCCCATACTATTTCAAACATTTACATGGTTCAACAAATAATTCTTGTTAAATTTCCTCTATTGTTTGGATTTTTCAATTTGAATATCTTTGTATTAGTTAAATAATTTTTCATGATTTTTTCTTAATAACATTCACTGTTGGCTCTTAAATTTGAATTCAAACCCTAGAATCTCCTTTTAATGCACCAAATTCATGTTCCATTCCATTCTCATATATTTATAACTTTATATAAGTATACATGGCACATATGAACTTTCTTAAAGATTCTCTATAATCAAATAAGACTCTAAATTAAAATATCTTTCAAATCATTTTCTATGTTCTGCTCACTGTAATAATTAACATTAATCATTTTTGCCTCAATCTTTAAGGACCTCTCTAACCCACCTTTTCTTTCCTGTTCAACAAGCTGTCTTAACTCTCATTGTGCTGGTAACCCCTTCCAATCCATTATCTCTTTCATAATTTGACCTCAACATATCTTTCCAAACATTTCTTCCTCAGTTCATCTTAAGGAAACCTTTATTCCAAACTGGCCTCTCACTGTTCCCCAAATATGCCATGCTCTCTCCAGCCCTACAGCTTGGCACTCACCCTCCTTCTCTTCTCCATTGCTTTCATCCAGCCTCTTCAGAAAAGCCAACCTGTTACCTTCCCTCGCAAGTTGTTGGACAGAGCTGTGGATTTTTTACTTTTATTCTCCAACTTCCTCCAACACCATCCTTCTGTTTTCCTGTTATTCTCTTCTATGCACTCCCAAAACTTCCTCTTTTACCAGACCATGTTGAACAAGTCTCTTCTTCCTCCTCCTTGATGACTTACTTATACACTTCTCTAAGTCCAAACTTTCCATTATTCTTCCTTTATGCTGGCCTTTATCATGCTTTGCCTTTGAGAGATAATTATTTTTTGGCTCTTTCTTTCTCCCTGTTCCTCCACGAGCATCCTTTAGGCATATAACAAGTGGACAAATCTTCCACATGAAATATCTGGGTTACATTTTTAATTCTATACTGTTACTCCCCGGGCCAATAATAGAATGGCTCTCCAGAAAGAACAGACATTCAGTTGCTGAATGGAAGAAATGCTTCCTTCCCTATTCAAAACAGCCCTTCTGACTAATTAAAGAAATATGTCAAAACAGTTCCCAAGAAGAACCCATATGTCAGCCAAAGAATTAAATATTTTGAAAATGAGAAGAACCACTTGGTCTATTTTTCAATAGAGATTGAGAACAAAGGAAAAGAAGACAGACAAGGCAGGAATAAATCAGAATTCAAGCTGAAATAAATATAGAAATCTCTAGTTGTAATGAAAGGGAAAACTATGTAAGCTTGGGTCTCTGGTGAAGCCTTAAGACATTATGCATATAGCCAAGGTTTTTTACTACATTTCTAACACTTGCCATCAGCTTTTGACCAAAACCAAGCCCTCAAAAAGGAAAAATGGGACAAAAAAGTGCTAGAATGATGGGCAATAGACAAAGCCTTTTGCATGATACAAATACTTCTTTAAAACAGTGTACTTCAAAAAAAGTTGGGGGGGTAGAAACAATGAACACTGAAGGTGTCAGTGTTTTGTGAGAATGGACTTCATAAACTACAAAGCACTATTTGAATATAAGCTATTTATTACTACTTGACAGGAATGTAGTTACCTCTTACTAACTGCTGGGTAACAAACGGTATTAAGTTTGGCCCACTACTTCTTCCAAACTTCAAATGGCAAAAGTATTTGGGGAAAAAAAGAATACTGGAAAGGACTTATTTCTCTTCTTAAACCCATGTTATCCCCTAGGGAACTGGGCTCCTAAATGTTCAAATAGTAGGAATGAGAGATACTCGGCAGCAGAATGCTGGTGCAATTTGGCTGTGTGCCTTCAAGGATCGAATAAAAATATATGTTTACAGAAGTGGGGCAGTTGCACAGCTAGACCGGATGCCCACACTTTGAGTACTCAAGACTTGCCATTTTCCTTAGTCAACTACTTCTGTAGTCAATAATAAGTATCAAGATAAAGAGTAAAGGTATATAGATGGGTCCTGAGCTTCCTGGAGACAACAGCCTCACTTTCTTCCTTTTAACCCATCAGAGCAGTTCAAATAAGGCGCCATCACAATGTTTCCATCTTTGGGTTGTATGCAGAAATGGTTAGAAATTCCTCATCATTGGTTCATGCAATAAATACTGTTGATACGATACCATAGCAGATACTGTGGGTATCAAAATGAGTAAAACAAATAACAAATGTCACATATGTATTACACACACCCACTACCATGAATAAAGGTTATCGCTTTGTAGGTTGTAGGTACTCACTATGAATTTCCTCCCTCTCTCTTTTTACCTTATAGCTCCATTTTCCCGCTTACCATTTTACAGGGGACAAGCAAATAAATAATTCTGTTATAGTGAAACTTGTGATATTGTATGTGATAGGATGTGAAACGATGTGGTGTGATATGATATTACATGGGAGTGACAAGAGCACATGCCATGTTAGCTGAGTCCTAGGCAAGAGTTTGCCTGGTGGACACTGGCCAATATAGAGGAATAAGAAATAATCACAAATCAATGGATTTGCATTTCAAGAAACACAATAAATATTTCTTCTGGAATCTAAACCAGTTGATAAAAGAAAAGGTCATGTCAATTTAAATGGGAATTACTAATACTAATTGCTTTACTTTAAAAAAAAAAGGTAGCAGAAGAAAATCAGAGCAGAGCAGAGAAATTAATTTTTACTAACAATCAAATGCAAAAGAAATTCTAAATATCTGTCAAAAACAAGGCTAAGTGAACTATTTCTGAAGCAAATTTCTAAAAGACCCCTGAGCAAGAAATTTTTATAATCATCCTCTTTCTAGGTCGGAACTCTTTTAGAATGAGACAAAGAAAAATCTGGACCTGGAATCAGAGGAAGACGTTAGGAATCCATTCACCAGACTGACAGAGATCTGTTTAACAAACAGATGGAGGGCCAGAGTAATCAGATATCACAGAGAAAAGGAATGGATTAAGGGGAATAAATGAAAAATTATGACTCCAGAGTAAAGGGCGAAACATTTTTAGAACATCCATTAGGTTAAGTTAGTAGAAAAGAGAAAAGAAATTCTTAGAATATGATAAAGGAAAGAACCATTTTTCATGTTTCTCCACAAGAAAACATTCAGTATGCTTTGAAAAATTAAATTAGATATTTTAATGTACTTGAATAAATACTAAATGAATTCTGGAATTTAAAAATCCCTAGTGCTCACTCCACACAACATAGAATGGGGAGGGAGAAACAAGGAATGCTGCCACATAAAATAAATGACTTGTTTGGGTTTTCTTTTATCAACCACAAATAAAAGGTGTCTTACAAGTATATAGGTAGGATCCAAGAAAGCTAGTGGGGTATTTGTTTGCTTTTTTTGTTTTTTGTGGGTTTGTTTTTGTTTGTTTGTTTTTGTTTTTTTTTTAAGACATAGAAAACCATCATAAAGAAAAGATCTTAGGAAGTCTACAAATTTCATTAAAATATAATTGGCCTTGCAGGAACAATTACTGTGCTGTACTGTAAGGGGAGCTGTTGGCACATAAGAGCAAAGTACACGTATGAGCTCATCTACCAGCCTCGGCAAGACCCACTTCCAGCTAGAAGCAGTCATGTTTCAACACCTCCGATTCCCCTAATGCTGACAAGCTAAACAACTTGTTTTGTCTCTGGGAGCTCTTCTCTGGTGATTAACTGCTTATGGTGAATACTAATTATAGGAAAGTAGAGTATTGAAGAAGTAGTGCCCTATTTCCTCTACCTGCAGCCTTGATGTGTATTTGAGTCTAGAAAGGTACTAGGTAGAGCCACTGCAAACCAAAACCAAGAAAAATATTTCCCTCCCCCATGGTAAATAAACGTATCCCCTTCTACTTTTTAGGATAACGGACTTCACTGACAATAAACCTCCTTTAACCTCTGGGCTCCAAACCAAAGAGAATTACAACAATAAAGTGAGTGTTTTAAAGGCCTGTAATAATCATATGGATAAATATGCACCAAGAGTTCGTGAATTGGTAACTATCAGTGTCCTCAATTCCCCATGTCCCATGTTGAAAATTTACCCCAAAATGTCAGTTCTTAGGAACTGCACCTCAGATTAAAATCTCACCAGGGAGTCTATGAGAATTTGCTCTTGTGTTTTAAATCCTAAGTGCTTGTTAAACCGCCAACACTGCAAAATTGGAGACCATTAAACAATATAAGGCAGCAAGTGATTAAATCTACCAAATACACATTCAAAGCAGCTTAAGCTACTTTTTAATTAAAAATAAAATATCACTGGCTAAATTCAGATGTCTTAGCTATCCAGAAAAAGTTAGAGGTCTGTTCAAAATGCAAAATGCTGCTGATAAGGCCAGATAGAAAAGGAGCAATAGGGTAGGGGGTGCACCAGGGAGGCTGCTCCTCTCGTCCCTGAGCCCAGGGAGGCAGGGCCTTGCAGTGCTGACCCGGTTTAGTCAGAGGACAAGAAGGGGGAGTCATTGCCGCACTACAGGGTGAGAACTCCATGTGGCTGCTGATTAAATAAGCTTTATTAGCCAAGGCCTCAGAGGAGACAGGGTGTTCCACCTTCTTGGCAAGGGGAATGAGTTGAGTAACAGCATCGGAGGAAGCTACGGCACTGGAGATGTATAGATGGCCGAAGGAAATGTTCATGCTATTTTTAAATACAGCTTGAACTACTTGATAAACAGTTCTTGAAATAATTATTAGCATTTGGGGATGGTGGCATGGGGGCTTCTGAGTTAACAGAATCGCTTAAGATGGAAAGAAATTTTTACTGTAAAGTTAGAAGTACATAAACATTGTAGCTTTAAGTTGTTCCTACTTGTTTAAGGAAAAGAAAAAGGGCCAGGGGGCTTAGTCAACGTTGGGCAGGAGGCCAAGAATCTGAAGACTTAAGGCTGGGATGATATCATTCACTCTGAAGTCTTGATACTCTTTCTACAGCATGAGAAAATTTACTGGTAAAACCTTACCTCACCCACAGTTTTCTTATTTTTAACTCTATTTCTTTTTCTCTCAAGAATAATTTTCTAAATCTGCTTTCTGCCTTATATGTAAATGTTATGAATTTACATTTAGCAGGCGACATGGTCTTACCTAAAAAGCTTGCCCTAAAGTAAAGCACAGGCACTTGGTAGCTACAGGAGTATAAGACATGATACTCATATTTAATCACTTCGCTGCCCGTTGTAGTCTCAGGCACTTCAAAATCATCCAGGGGTAGCTCTAAAGCCTCCTGAAAACAAAAACAAAATGTGTTTGTCAATTAAAAAAAAAAACAAAAGTACATTAACACAGAAAGGGAAAGAGGAGGTTTTCTTCCAGCAAAATAACAGTTAAATAAATATAGGACTATGAGGTAAGGAAAAGGGAGTTTCCAACATTAATGTTTAACATTTGAGTCCTGGGTAAATAGTAAAACCAGAAAACATTAGCATTAAGTAATTCCAGATTGTTTTTAAGAGACAAAGCAGCTCTGGGTAAAGAAACAGGAAGGAAAGAAAAAAAAAAAGCAAAAGATCTATTGCAACAGCAACTCTGAAAAATCTTTACTGTACAATTTTAGCAACAAGATGATGGCTATCCAAGCTACCTTCTTCCCTACCTGTGAGAGCTAAAAACATCCTAACAATTGAACAAGAGGCTGGGAAATGTCCCTAAAGATTCTATTGTACTTGCCAAAAGATGATTCATTGTGTGCTGAACAATTCCCAGTTCCATTTTGAATAAGAAAGTTATTTTGCAAGAGGTTGAGTTTGTTAGGTACATTTCAAAACCTAAGATGAGTCTGTTTTCTTTATTATTGTGCTATCTGTGGCATATTTCTACAATAAATCTTGATATTTATAATAGAATAGATGGCAAATATTAATGCCAACTTAAACACGGTTTTTGTAAGCAAAGATGGTTATAGCCAGCTCACTTCTCACTAATCATTCTTTACTGAGGGACTTTTTATTATTATTATTATTATTATTATTATTATTATTATTATTATTTGTGGGTGTTTCTGAGGAATTTTTTTTTAAAGATTTTATTTATTTATTTGACAGAGATAAGAGACAGCCAGCGAGAGAGGGAACACAAGCAGGGGGAGTGGGAGAGGAAGAAGCAGGCTCACAGTGGAGGAGCCTGATGTGGGGCTCGATCCCATAACGCCGGGATCACGCCCTGAGCCGAAGGCAGACGCTTAACCGCTGTGCCACCCAGGCGCCCCGTTTCTGAGGAATTTATCTTAATGTTGGGCAAGAATTAATTGGACATGTTGAGTCAGAATCCGATTCCATCCACACTCATTTATTTGGGTTGATTTGGGTTGAAGACTTTCCTTTGAAATTAAATTAGTAAAAGGAAAGAAGCAGGTTGGTTTGGCTCATTTCTACCTCTCATTAAAACAGTAACAATAATGAACAATTGGAAAGAGTTACAGGAAAGATTTCAAACTTTATCAATATGAAATAAGGCTTCCTGTGGAGATAAGTAAAGCCACAGACTACTTTCCAGATCTGTATCTGCTTTACTAATTCCCCACTCACAGTCAATTCATAGGGGGAGATATTACACCAGATAAATCACAACCAAAGATACTTACAAAATAGTTCTCACTAAACTCCAGTAAACACTATCAATTAAGCACAACGAATTAAGTTACCAGAGAGAAATCACTGAAATATATATATTCCAGATACAGAACGTTAATACAGCAGTAAGAAAGAGGTTTTTGTGTTTGTTTGATTTTTCATTAGGCAAAGTTACCTGTATTTCCTTTTAAAGCAGTTCTTCAAACCAAATTCTTTCTTTTTGGTCAAAGATTAGGTTGTTAAGCATTTATAATTTCCTTTCTTTTTTAACATTATAAAGCATTATGTCTTTGTGATAAAAAAAAAAATCATTGCAGGGGCATCTGGGTGGCTCAGACAGTTAAGCCTCCGACTCTTGATTTCAGCTCAGGTCATGATCTCGGGGTTGTGAGATCGAACCCTGTGTTGGGCTCTACACTGGGCGTGGAGCCTGTTTCAGATTCTCTCACCTTCTCCTTCTGCCCCCACCCTCTCGTCCCTCTCTTAAAAAAAAAAAAAATCATTGCAAATACTGCACAAGTACATAAAATAAAAAGTGAAATTCCCCTCATCCCAGCACTTCTATACCTCCAGTACGTAACCATTTTTAATAGTGCGTATTTTTCCAGACTTTCAGAATTTTTTGGCCTATAATCACACACACACACACACACACACACACACACACACACACACCCAGCCACCCACCCTTGATTTAATCATGATGTATAGGGGCGCCTGGGTGGCTCAGTCAGCTAAGCCTCTGACTCTTGATTTCAGCTCAGGTTATGATTTCAGGGTGTGAGATTGAGCCCCACCTCAGGCTCCCCACTGGGCATGGAGCCTGCTTAAAATGCTCTCTCTCCTTCTTCCCTCTGACCTCCCCCCTTCCCCCCCCCACACTCTCACTTTAAAACAAAAAAAAACATGATGCATATACATACATTCCTTGATTTGATTTTTATGCTTTTCACTCATGGACATCTTATCATGTCCTGCCATGTCAATGCTATAGATTTTGCTCTTTCTTTTAATGGCTTCACTGTATCCCATTATATGACTATGACATAGTTTGTTTGTTTTAGCATTTCCCTATTGCTAGATATTTTAGGTTGATTATAATTTTCTGCTACTATAACTAATACTGCAATACATATCATAGCACATATACCCTTATACACCTCTACTTTTCTGTGGTAGATTCCTAAAGGGGGCATTACTATATGAAAGGGTATGTGCACTTTAAAGTTCAATAGATAACTGACAATCCATTCTCAGAAAAAGGCTGCATTGATTTATATTCCCACCAAGAATGTAGGAGAATGTCCTTTCCCATATCCCATAAGTACTTGAACATTATTTGTTTTTAATTTTTCCGTATTTGATTAATTTTTAAATGTCATTTTTTGGGTTTTTTTGTTTAAAAGATTTATTTATTTGTTTTTAGAAAGGGGGGAGGGGCAGAGAGAGAGAGAGAAAGAGACAGAGAGACAGAGAGAGAGAAGCTGACTACCTGCTGAGCACAAAGCCCAACTCAGGACTCAATCCCACCGCCCTGGAATCGCGACCTGAGCCAAAATCAAGAGTTAGATGTTCAACCAACTAAGCCACCCAGGCACCCCTCATTTTTTGGTTTTAAATTCTAGTTTCTTGATTACTAGTGAAAGTGAACATCTATTCATATGTTTATGGTAATTTGCATTCTTCTGTGATTTGCCTATTCCTATCCCTTGCCTATTTTTTTGATATTTAGTTTGCACCTTTCTTATGGAATTACATAAAGTCTTTGTATATTAGAAATAACTTATTATTGGATATAGATATATCCTTCTGCATCACAGAAAAACAAGATGTGTAAAGATATATGTGATATGTATATGTATGTATATATATAAATAACATTTTCATTCAGTTTTCTTTTTAACTTTGTTTCTTATTTTATCATAAAGATTTTTTTCACTTTTATGTAGTAAAATCCATACAGTTTCTCTTTGCAGATTCTGAGTTACCCGTCTTCATTAAAAGGCCTCTTACTTTGGCCCATCTCACCCTTAAAAATTATAAAAATGTTAAACTTTATTCTACATACACATACATTTATGTTTTTAATTTTACATTTAGATCATTAGTCCACCTGAATTTTGTTTTTGTGTATGGTGTGAGCTAAGAATTTTTCCCAGAGGATTTCTAATAGTCCCTCTTTTCCTCATTGCTTCTTAATGCCACCTTTACTATAAATTAAATTTGTGTGTGTGTATATTTATTCCTTATTCTCTATTGAGCTATTTCTCTCCTTAGACAATCACTGTCCAATTCTTAAGTAAATACTGAAGTGGGTCATTAATTTCTGCAGCAGACTGCAGATACAGATTACCTGAGACTCAGCGCTGTTGGGGAGGATGAAATTTCTAGAAACAATCTCCTTCACTTAAACTCAAATTCAACACTCAGGTATGCACTGGGGTTGACACCAGGTACTTGCCAGTGGTGATCAACTAGACATAAATCCAATTTCTCTGGAACAGTTAGGAGGCCCAAGGAGTAAGAGAGAGGGGATAGACAGAACAAGCTTCCTGAAGAGCCATGAGAAGTCTCACTCTAACCACTATTCTCATCAGCAGGAGCACCTCTGTGGGATTTGAAGGCAGGAGTGTTTGAGCACTCCTCTCACTGGGAGGGCTGCTGTGTTTCCCAGTCCCTCACTCTGGGCAGCTACCTGTGGGCAAAGTCATTTTTGCATCTTTAACTCATATTAAATGAATGTGAATCCTTGGCCTGTGTCTGCCAGGAATCTATCCATCATTCATGGTTACCTCTATGACACTCACACAAAAGTCATACAATTTGGAAACCTCAAACTTCTCCATGCTTTCTGCTTCCCCTTCCAAAAGTGCCAGATGGTATTAGACTAAGGTTCTTGTCTTATTCATCTTTGTACTCCCAGAGACTCTAACACAGAGCTGAGAACCATAGTGAGCAATACTTTCTATTTCAGGAGCAGATCTGTTTCCTCCCATCTAAGTATTCTACAACAAACTTCATAGTTAATTCACCAGCAACACCATCCTCACCGCAAAGTCCGAAAAGAAGTAAACGGAGGAGTAAAAATGCAAAAGATAACCAAAAATGATAAACAAATGGCAAATAAGCCATTAAGTATATTAAAACTACAATGAGATATCACTGTGTATCTATTAGAATGGCTAAAATGACAAGTAGTGACACTTTCTAAGCCCGGTGGAGGTGCAGAGAAACGAGATCATTCACACACTGCTGCTTAGACTATAAAATCATACGGCAATTTCTTATAAAACTAAACATGTAATTAACATGCAACCCACCAATTACACTCGTGGGCATTTATCCCAGAGAAATGAAAAAACCTGTACACAAATGTTCACAGCCGTTTTATTCAGAATAGCCCAAAACGTGAAATATTTCAAATGTCCTTCAACAGGTCATGGCTAAACAAACTGATATATCATTCCACACTACTCAGCAATTAAAAGACCAAACTATTTTTTTTTGCTTTCATTTTTATTAAGCTTTTAATTTTAATTCCAATATAGCTAACATACAGTGTTATTTTAGTTTCAGGTGTACAAAATAGTGAGTGATTCTCTAGATTACTCACTGCTCTTCATAATGAGCATACTCTTTAATCCCCACCAACTGTTTCACCCACTTCCCTTTGGGTAATCATCAGTTTGTTCTCTATAGTTAAGAGTCCCTTTCTTGGTTTGTGTGTGTCTTCTCTCTTTTTTCCTTTGTTTATTTGGTTTCTTAAATTCCAATATGAGTGAAATCATATGGTATTTGACGTCCTCTAACTTATGTAGCTTAGCATGATACCCTCTAGTTCCATCCACATCGCTGCAAATGGCAAGACTTCATATTTTTTTTGATGGCTGCATAATACTCTGTTGCATATATACCACATCTTCTTTATCCATTCATCTGTCGAAGGACATCTGGGCTCTTCTCATAGTTTGGCTGTTGTGGACATTGCTGCTATAAACGATGGGCTGCAGGTGCCTCTTTAGATCACTACATTTGTATCTTTGGGGTAAATACCCAGTACTGTAATTGCTGGGTCGTAGGGTAGCTCTATTTTCAACTTTTTGAGGAACCTCCATACTGTTTTCCAGAGTGGCTGCACCAGCTTACATTCCCACCAACAGTGTAGGAGGGTTCTCCTTTCTCTGCATCCTTGCCAAATAATTCTTTCAAAGAACAAGCCCTAGTTTTGTTGATCTGTTCTACTGTTCTTTTCGATTCTATTTCTTTGATTTCTGCTCTAATCTTTATTATTTCTCTTCTCCTGCTGGGTTTAGACTTTATTTGCTGTTCTTTCTCCAGTTCCTTTAGGCGTAAGGTTGGGCTGTGTATTTGAGACCTTTCTTGTTTCTTGAGAAACGCTTGTATTGCTATATACTGCCCTCTTAGGACTCCCTTTCTAGCATCCCAAAGGTTTTGAATAGTTGTGGATTCATTTTCACTTGTTTCCATGAATTTTAAAAATTCTCCTTTAATTTCCTGGTTGACCCATTCATTCTTTAGTAGGATGCTCTTTAGCCTCCATGTATTTGAGTTCTTTCCAAATTTCCTCTTGTGATTAAGTTCCAGTTTCAAAACGCTGTGGTCCAAAAATATGCAGGGAATATTCTCAATTTTTTGGTACCCACTGAGACCTGATTTGTGACCCAGGATGTGATCTATTCTGGGAATGTTCCATATGCACTCAAGAAGAATATGTATTCTGTTGATTTAGGATGGAATGTTCTGAATGTATCTGTAAAGTCCATCTAGTCCAGTGTATCATTCAAAGCCCTTATTTCCTTGTTGCTCCTCTGCTTTGATGATCTGTCCATCGCAATGAGGGGGGTGTTAAAAATCCCCTAGTATTTTTGTATTATTATCAATGTGTTTCTTTAATTTTGTTATTAATTGGCTTATATATTTGGCTGCTCCCATGTTAGGGGCATAAATATTTACAATTGTTAGATCTTCTTGTTAGATAGACCCTTTAATTATGATATAGTGTCCTTCCTCATCTCTTAGTACAGTCTTTGGTTTAAAGCCTAACTTGTCTGATACAAGGACTGCCACCCAGCTTTCTTTTGATGTCCATTAGCATGATAAATGGTTTTCCACCCCCCTCACTTCCCATCTGGAGGTGTCTTTGGGTCTCAAATGAGTCTCCTGCAGACATCATATCAATGGCTCTTGTTTTTTAATCAATCTGATAACCTATGTTTTTTCATTGGGGTTTTTAGCCCGTTTACATTCAGAGTAACTATTGAAGGATACGAATTTAGTGCACTTTATTGCCTGTAAAATGACCGTTACTTTATATTGTCTCTGTTCCTTTCTGGTTTATGTTGTTTTTGGGCTCTCGCTTTGCTTAGAGGATCCCTTTTAATATTTCTTATAGGGCTGGTTTGGTGATCACAAATTCTTTAAGTTTCTGTTTGTCCTGGAAGTTTTTTATCGCTCCTATTTTGAATCAGAGCCTTGCTGGATAAAGTATTCTTGGCTGCATTTTCTTCTCAGTTAGCACCCTGAATATACTATGCTAGTCCTTTCTGGGTTGCCAGGTTTCTGTGGCTAGGTCCACTGCCAGTCTAATGTTTCTACCCTTGTAGATTACTTATCTCTTGTCCTGAGTTGCTTTCAGGATTTTCTCTTTGTCTCTGAGAATTTTAAGTTTCACTATTACATGTAGGGGTATTGACCTATTTTTATTGATATTGAGGGCGGTTCTCTGTGCCTCCTGGATTTTCATGCCTGTTTCCTTCCCCAGATTAGGGAAGTTCTCCACTATAATTTGCTCCAATATACCTTCTGCCCCTCTCTCTCTTTCCTCTTCTAGGATCCCTATTATTATAATATTGTTTCACTTTATGGTATCACTTATCTCTCAAATTCTCCCCTCATGATCCAGTTGTTGTGTATCTCTCTCTTTCTCAGCTTTTTTATTCTCCATCATTTGGTCTTCCATAACACGAATTCTCTCTTCTGCCTCATTTATCTGAGCTGTTAGAGCCTCCATTTTTTATTGCATCTCATTAATAGCCTTTTAGATTTCAACTTGGTTAGATTCTAGTTCTTTTATTTCTCTAGTGTCGTCTATGCTTTTTTCAAGCCCAGCTAGTATCTTTAGAATCGTTATTCTGAACTCTAGTTCTGACATCTTACTTATGTCCATACTGATTAGGTTTCTGGCAGTCAGTACTGCCTCTTGTTCTCTTTTTGAGGTGAGTTTGTCCAACTTGTCATTCTGTTCAGAGAAAAATAGATGAAAGAGAGAACAAAATACTAAAATGGCAACAATGGCCCCAGAGAAATATGCACTAAACAAATCAGATGAGACCTGAAACTGGGGAAAAGAAAAAAAAAAAAGAAACAAAATAGACAGGTGAACAGAATAGAGCAATACACTGGATTCTGTGTGTAATTTGGTCCGTTTTTTAGAAAACTAGATCCCAAAATTGTAAAGAAAAAAAAAACTTATGTATGGATAAAAATAAAGTTTAAAAATAAATAAATAAATAAAAATACAGTTAAATACAATGAAAGGACAGAAGATAACTCTAAAAATGGAAATTGAACAAAAAAAGAGAAAAACAAAACAAAACAAACAACAACAACAAAGGAAGGAATATCAACAGACAGGTGAACAGAACAAAGCCATACACTATCTCCTGAGTTTATTTTGGTCAGTTTGTTAGAAGAAACTACATCTCAAAATTTAAAGAAAGAAAAACTTATATATACAAAAATAAAATTAAACACATTGAAAGGATAGAATGTAAATGTAAAGATGGAAATTTAAAAAGACTTTAACAAAACAAAACAAAAAAAAAGGAAGAAGAAGAAGAAAAAAAAGAAAAAGAAAACAACAACAACAAAAAAGAGACTATGATCAGACAGGTGAATAGAACAGAGCCATACACTAGATTTTGGGTGTAATTTGGTCTGTTAGAAGAAACTGCATCCCAAAATTGTAAAGAAAGAGAAACTTATATATATACAAAAATAAGATTAAATACAGTGAAGGGCTAGAATGTAACCATAAAAATGAAAATTAAAAAGGATTTTTAAAGGGAGTCGATAAAAAAAGAAATTGGTTGGAAAAGGAAAGTAAAAAAAATAAATAAAGCCATGAATTCTATGTGCTGTATTCTCCTAGAGCAGCAATTTTGCATTTCTCATTGATCAGTAAACTTGGTCTTGGCTGGGTGTTCTTGCTGATCTTCTGGGGGAGGGGCCTGTTGTGTTGATTCTCAACTGTATCTGCCCAGGTGGAATTGCACCACCCTTGCCAGAAGCCAGGCTAAGTAATCTGCTCTGGTTTTCTCTGTGTGGCTTTTGTTCCTTGAAGGCTTTCCACGCAGCTTTAGAGGATGAGAATGAAAATGGCAGCCTCCCAATCTCTGGCCCCTGAGCCAAAAGTTTGGGGCCCCACTCCTCAGCGCACCCTCAGAGAAAAGCAGTCAATCACTCCTGTCTCCTTGGTCTCCAGCTGCACTTCGTGCTCGCCTTCCCTGTGACCAAACGTTTCTATCTCAGGCACATGACCCCATTTTGAGTCTCCAAACCCTGTGGACTCCTGCGGCTCCCTCCTGTGCAACTCCTCCCAAGGGAGGAAGGGGGGTCTCACCAGTTCTGCCACTTGTCGGGTCCCTGCTCAGAGAGCAGTGGCCTAACTGTGCTGTGGTTTGTAGTTTATGGCAAACCCAAGTTGGGAGCCCCCTCCTGGGCTCACTCTTTGTAAGCCGATTCCCCACTCTGATGCCTGGTCTGCCACATTCAGACATCCCCGGTCTTCCTGTGATCTGCAGGATCCTGAGACCACACTGTCCCAGCTAGGATTCTGTCCCCGCTTAGCAGCCTGAGTGATGTCCCTCACTGGAGCAGACTTCTAAAAGTTCCAGTTTCATTTTCTGCTGCTCTATCATTTGCCGATAGCCAGCTGATGAAGGCTCCCTCCCCCTGGGGTCGATCTACCCATATATCACCTCAGATTTTTCTCCACACCTCCTACCTCTACTCTATTCGTAGAGTTGTGGCTAGTCTTTTCTTCTCTCTCCAGTTGAGTTTGCAGGTGTTCAGAATGATTTGATAGCTATGTAGCTGAATTCCTGAGACCAGACGAAATTAAGGTCTCCTACTCCTCCACCATCTTGGACTCGGATTCTATCCTTTCTCTTGTTGATGTGATGTATCAAGTTGATTGATTTGTGAATATTGAACCACTCTTGCACCCCAGGAGTAAATCCCACTTGATTATGGTGAATGCTTTTTTTAATGTACTGTTGGATTTGATTTCCTAGTATTTTGTTGAGGATTTTTGCATCCATGTTCATCAGAGATGTTGGTCTGTAGTTTTCTTTTTTTGTGGTGTGTTTATCTGGCTGTGGTATCAGGATAATTCTGGCCTCACTGAATTCCTCTTCTGTTTTTTGAATAGTTTGAGAAGAATAGGTATTAACTCTTTTTTAAATGTTTGGTAGAATTTACCTGTGAAACCATCTGGTCCTGGACTTTTGTTTATTGGGAGTTTTTTGACTACTGGCTCAATTTCATTGCTGGTAATCGGTCTGTTCAAATTTTCTATTTCTTCCTGCTCCAGTTTTGGGACTATATCCATTTCATCTAGGCTGTCCAATTTGTTGGCATATAATTTTTCATAATATTTTCTTATAATTGTTTCTATTTCTGGGGTGTTGGTTTTCACTTCTTCAAAAGAGCAAACTATTGATACACACAACTACTTGGGTGACTCTTCTGAGTATTATGCAAGTGATAAAGCCAATCCAAAAAGGCTACAGACTATATAATTCCATTCATTAACATTTTTGAAATGACAGAATTTTAAAATGAAGAACAGAGAACAGATTAGTGTTAGGAGGTGGGTGAAGCGAGGTGGGTTAGTGTTACAAAAGGGCAACATGAAGAATCCTTGTGGTGATGCAACTGTTCTATATCTTGACTCTGGTGGTGGATATGTGAACCTACCTACATGTGATAAAATTGTATAGACCAAATACACACACACACACACACACACACACACACACAGACAAAAAAAAAAAAACAACTGGGAAATCCAAATAAGATTAGTGGATTGTATCAATGCTAATATCCTGGTTGTGATATTATACTATAGTTTCACAAGGTATTACCTCTGGGGGAAACTGGGTAAAAAAGTACATGGGATCTTCCTGATTACTTCTTATTACTGCATGTGAATCTACAGTTAACTAAAATATTTCTATTAAAAAATGAAAAGGAAAGATAGTGAGGTAATTTGAGTCTTGTTAAAAATGAATTAAAATTTCTAAGACCTTAGGTGCTAACAATACAGATGGAAGATGGATCAGGTTAATAAAGACAGGCTAATGTCTGGGATTTGCTTTACAATTACATAGGAGAGGGGTCAGTGGATGGAGGTATAGAAGGGGCATGAATGGCCATGGAGTGGTAACTGTTGGGGTTGCTTAATGAGTTCACTGGTAGTCATTATTATTCCATTCTGTCTACGTCTGTTAATATTTTAAATTCTCCAAAATAAAAAAAAATAGATAATAAAGTTTTCTGAAACCATGTTGCACGATAAAGAATCTTGGAACTCTAACAGTGCAAGGAACTTGAATCATTTCATTTAGCCCAACACTCAACAACAAAGCCCAGAAAGGTGGGTGGTTTACCCAGTGTCACCCCTAGTTAGAGGCACAGATAGACCTATAACCCATGTGGAAACACTGAAACCATTGCTCTTTGTATTATAGTTTGCCCCATCTTAATTATTAGCATGTTTAATTTGCACTGATGTTCTGGACAACAGAAGATTTAGTGACATTTTGAGTAAGTTTGTTAGTATTTTTTTCTTTTATTATGTTTGTAAGGAAGGATTTAGGTATATTTAATTTGATTTAAGAGTTACTAGAAAAAGAAGTCACATGTACCTTTATTTTCCTCAAAATGTTGCTATTTCACTAAATTAGAAGATACCAGTGTTTACAAAATTACATTCATTCAAGGAGCAAAATGATTAAGTCGTTCCCATTAATTATAGGACCCTTGATTTTATTGAATTCAATTAACAATAAGTTGACAGTGATCTCTCATTTAGAAAATCTGATATGAATTAAGCTTTACAACTAAATCCCATTAAATAGGGATCATGCTGAAGACACTTCATAGATATTTTATTGAAATCAAACCCAAATCGTATGTTGGGCTTAGGAAATGAGATCCATATCTCTATTGAGCCTACAGGGAAAAGTAATTGAAGGAAGAAAAACTTTTCTTCTATCACTAAAAATCTCTATTACTATTACTGAGCAAACCTAAGTAAGGAGCTTTATTCATAATGTCCCCTTAAAGAAAAGAGAGTCTATTTGTTTATCTTCTACCAGTCAGGTCTTCAGTTCAAACCTAACTGTAATGGGCCCGAATCATAGCCAGGAAGCCAAAGCGTGACCGGGGGGCAGTGCTCCTTCAGAGGCAATCCACAGCCGTATCCTTCAGTGGACACAGGAGCCATCTCATCACAATGGGAAAATGGACTATGGAACAAACTTCAGTTGATTTCCTTGAGCCAATAGCTTTTAGTATCTTCAGAAGTTATAAAGACTGAGGGAGCCAGGGCTGTTCAGTTGGTTAAGCCTCTGAGGTTAGGTCATGATCTCAGGGTCCTGGGATCGAGCCCCTTGTGGAGCCCCACATTGGGCACCACGTCGGTGGGAAGTCTGCTTGCCCCTCCACCCCTCCCCCTGCTTGTGTGTACTCTTTCTCTCAAATATTTAAAATCTTTAAAAAAGTGATAGAGTGATGAAGCTTTTTGACAAATTAATGAAAAATCAATTCTTTAAGAAAGAAAGAATTTTAATTATTAAAACATATAAAGTGAATTACAAAAATAATCTAAGTGGGACTGTAAGTAAAAGCAGGCCTTTTTTTGTTTCACATGTTTTACAGTGGGGTGGTCTTTTCACTGTCTTTACTCCTAGAATGACTTCTTTCATGATCTCTGTGGCTTTTGAGTAAATGACTCACAAGAACCTTTCCAAGTGATGGCATTCTTTCAGCGATTATAAATGTAATATCTGGTATGCAAGACAGGGTTCAACACTAGGCGGTCATGTGTCTTACAGTACCCAGGACGACATCAAAACAACAAAGGGCAGTCACCAAGATGATCCCAAGCATAGCATCTCAGTGATGCTTTCCCTGTTCCCAGGAATATGATCATTCCTCCTCCTCATTTTTTAAAAAAAGAAAAACAACACCCATGATTCTTTGCTCTCCCAGCTTCCTCAGAGGGGAGAGAATTAGCATCCCCATGGCCAATGTGGGTTCCCACAGAGAGAAAGAATCTGTCTCCTGTGCGGGGATTAAATCCTCCTCTGCAGCCTGGCTTGCTTAAGGGCCAGGCAGGAGGGAGGCGACGCAGAAACCCGCCAAAGCACATCTGGGAGTTTTCTGAATGTTTACAGCTGGCTCCACTGTGCTTCTTAGGCCCTGTTTCCTTTAGGACTGTGCAGGAGACAGCAAGACAGCTTGAGTCTGGAGTTGGACAGCTAGCAAATTGGATGAGTATAAGCTGACTGTGGAAGAGGCTGCCTCTTAGATTCCACACCAGAGAACACAGCTCCCCTGGTGGGAGGGAACAGTAATAATGTTTAATAGAACCTATCATATGCCAATGACAATTAGTCCTGACATGAGAACAATATATAAGTAGCATTGTTTTCTGAGAAAAAAATCAGAAGCGCTCAGAAGGACTTCTTTAAAAAAGAGTTCAGTTCTTGTCATCTACTTTTTAGGATTCCTGAGCAGCTATAAGCAAAAAGAGTCAGCAGGATAAGGAGTTTTAAAATCAGACATTCCTTGGGGGAATGATGACTAGCTGGAGAAAGAGGGAAAGACTCTCACCTGGTATTCTGAGCTTCAGAATCAGTCAAATGTGATTCTATTCAGAGTTCCCCTTTGCTTGTTACATAAGAAAAACGAACATCAGTTTACATTGTTTGTATGTTTTTCTCCTTTACTCTGCAAAGACCATCAAAGTTAAGGGGGTAGGGAATGTTAAACATTTGTATTCTTGGGTTCCATCCCCAAACTTCTGCTTTTGAACTCAGTACTTCTGGGATGGTACTTAAGAATCCACCTTGTTTATAGTGTTCAAGGTGATGCTAACGCAAGTGGTCAGCAAAGTCCTTGCTTCACATATATATGAAGGGTCTGCTTCGGGATTCTTTACTTTCGTAGTCTATGGGATTCCAGCGTCAAGAAAGCCCAATCACCAAGGCTCAAAAGAATGCAATAAACCAGCTTGCCTTCAGTGGCTGCTCATCTGTGTCTTCAGGAGAATTGCTATCTCACTGGTCTCCTCTCAGTGGGAGCCTATGCCCCTCTGTTAACCTAAGACATCAGCTCATCATCCCCACTCAAGGGCCAGAGACCCNGCTTAAGAATCCACCTTGTTTATAGTGTTCAAGGTGATGCTAACGCAAGTGGTCAGCAAAGGCCTTGCTTCACATATATATGAAGGGTCTGCTTCGGGATTCTTTACTTTCGTAGTCTATGGGATTCCAGCGTCAAGAAAGCCCAATCACCAAGGCTCAAAAGAATGCAATAAACCAGCTTGCCTTCAGTGGCTGCTCATCTGTGTCTTCAGGAGAATTGCTATCTCACTGGTCTCCTCTCAGTGGGAGCCTATGCCCCTCTGTTAACCTAAGACATCAGCTCATCATCCCCACTCAAGGGCCAGAGACCCTGGTCTTTTCCTTTATCTCCTCCTATCCAAAAGAAAAAAGAAAAAAAATCCTTCATTCTCTCTTTTTCCTTTGAATTGATTAATTCTTGTTCAGGTATCAATGGCCATTAATGNCCTGGTCTTTTCCTTTATCTCCTCCTATCCAAAAGAAAAAAGAAAAAAATCCTTCATTCTCTCTTTTTCCTTTGAATTGATTAATTCTTGTTCAGGTATCAATGGCCATTAATGGCTTAGTATGGTACTCCTTTATCGATTATTATATTCAGTTGCAGATCTGTAGCTAATAGCCCTAATCAAAAGGAATCTTTACTAGTGGAATTTGGGTGCCAAAAAGAAGTAAGTTTTGCACCATGCATGTAACCATTAATGTGTAAGACTTGCCTTATAAACCACTCTGTTTTAAATCCAGAGCCAGAAAATTCTTCCCTGTGTTACTGGGTAAATCAGGTCCACTGGATTTATCCTTGCAGAGAATTAAGAAACAAGAGTCATCTTTCATATAATATCCTCTCAAAATTATGAACCGATATATTGTCTTCAGATTTCTCTTTCCCATATTAAACAATCCTAGTTCTTCTCATTTTTTTTATATCCCTAAATTCAGAGGTCTCAAATGTTTTCTTATAAAGAGCCAGATAGTAAATATTTTAGGCTTTGTGGGGCATATGTCTCTGCCATTGTAGCATAAAAGCAGCCATTAGTAGCATGTAAACAAAAGGACTATACTCCAGTGAAACTTTATTTACAAAAACAAGGTATGGCCCATAGACCTGTTTGCCTTCCCCTACAAGTCCCATCTTCAGGAAGGCCTTCTTTAATTTCATTTTATTGTACTTTTATAAGTAGTAAGCAGAACCTTATTAAAGGAGCTATATCTCCATTTGGTGAACTTTCCCCCTTTTCTGTTTGGTTGGTTGGTTGGTTTGTTTGTTTTTCTATCTTAAGATGTTACATTGGAATTCCTGTGTGGATAAATTCCAAGCCTTAAAAGAATGATGCTAATTGAATCCGATAGGCTGAAGTTTGGCTGAAGTCATTTACTAAAGCAGAGATAGCACTACCCTAATTTAAACAAGTGAGATTTTTAAATGTCTTGATGAATAAACTGCAAATTTCTTCAGCATTTGAATAAACTTCCATACTCAAATCCAGAAATGGGTAAATTTCACTGCCAAAGAGTGAAAATGATAAGGTCTTGATAAACAGACCAACAGGCAAGCACGGCAGTACTATCAGAGTGTGGTGCACCCTAACGCACAGGCTCTCCCACACCTTGTGCACAAGACACGGCACATGGAGGAAAGAGCAGAGAACTGCGCTCCAGGACCTTGGAGTAAGCCAGCATCTCCTTCCACTTCCTCAGGACTGTGTCTCGGTTATATGGATGCGAACAGGGCTTTATTTGTTTGCCTGTTGGCTTTGTTACCAGGAGAATCCTTTAAGGAGTTCTAGAGGTAACTACACCACATGCCAGGCACTGTGCATGTGCCAGGACAAGTCATGATGTTACTTTTATTCTGTTTTTTAAGATTTTTTAAAAAATTATTTATTAAAGAGAGAGACAGAGAGCAGGGTCTGGGGCAGAGAGAGAGGGAGAGAGAGAATCCCAGGCAGACCCTGAACTTAACGTGGAGCCCAGTGCGGGGCTCAATCTCACCAATCCCGATACCATGACCAAAATCAAGAGTTGCACACTTAACTGACTGAGCCACCCAGGCGCCCCCGTGGTATTACTTTTAAACAATATGATTTCAGCAGCAATGAGAGCACAATGAACGTTCTCATCTTTCTTTTGGGGTGTAAGAATACACTCAAACTCTCAGATAAAAACAGTCAGATATTTTAGAAACATAGTATTATCAAATGTGGAAAATGGCATGGAATTTGGGGTTAGACCTGGGTTCAGTTCCTGGCTCTGCCTCTCACTGGATGGATAGATCACTTAATCCCTCAAGTTGCTTACTTGTTAAATGAAGCCACTTTTCTCCCATTTTTCCCTTGTTTGAAGTGTATTAAACAAGACAGAGTGTAAAACTGACACATAGTAGGTGTGGCAGGTTAATTTATTCATTCTTTCATCATCAAATGTTATAGTGTCTCTTCTGTGTTCTAGACCAAGGGTCAGCAAATATTTTCTTAAGGGGCCAGATAGCAAATATTTTCAGCTTTGTGCACCACATGTCTCTGTCAAAACCACTCGACTTTGCCATTGTAGCACAAAAGCAGCCTAGACAATATGTAAATTGAGTGTGGCTTTGTTCCAATATAACGTTATTTATGGACACTGAAATTTAAATTTCATATAATTTTAATGTGTCATGAAACACTATTCTTTTGATTCTTTTTCAACCATATAAAAATGTAAAAACCATTCTTAGCTTGTGAGCTGTACAAAAATAGGGAGCAGGCATTAGTTTGACAACCTTTGCTCTAGACACTGTCCTAGGATCTAGGAACAGAGGGCAGAACAACAGACACTGTGCCCCAAAGGGAGGAAACATGTTAAGCAATCACACAAATAACAATGAAATTATCATCATAGTAAGTGCTACTAGAGAAAATGCACAGTCCCCAGAGTGTATGTAATTTTACCACATCTGTAAACTCAGTGTGTGAGATTCTAACCTTTTTTTGTTGTTCAGCTCTTTCAAGTATAAACCAATTTATGTGGTGCGGACCTCTTAAATATCCCAACCACTGTTTATTTTTAGTTCAGTGACCATACCACCCATCCAGATAGATTTTTAGGAGCAGTTTTTTTGTCCATATTCACCAGACTCCTTATTACCTAGGATATGTCACCTCTAGAACCTCTAACCATCCAAGTGTCTTTCTGACAAGCTCTTCTTGCTGCCCACTAAAAGATCCCCTTGCACACTTCATTCTCTCACTCCATCCCTGCTGCCCTCAGCAACAGTTTCTGTTTGACAATGTCCCGGATATTACTTTCTCAGCTGTGCATACTCACATATATGTGCATGCATGTGCACAGTGTGTGTGAATAGAACACACACACACTCATTCATTAGCAATTACTAAGCAACTATTATGTGCTAGGCATGGTGCCACCACTGGAGAGAGGCTGGTGAACAAAACAGACATGGCCTTTGCTCTCAAAAGAGCTTATAATTAGAGGGATTCTAATTATTTCATTAAAGTGTTACAAATGCTCTAAGAATGTAAGAGAGCATCTTGGGGCCTGATCTGGTCCAGGGTCAAAGAAAGGCTTCTTCTGTATGACACACACACATCCCTTAGGATGTGAGTGCCTCCAGGGCAGCGCTTATGTCTCTCTTATTCACTTAGGTATCCCAAGCATGCCGAACAGTACCTGGCAAATAACAGACATTCAATCAATATCTGTTCGATGAAATAAATGAACAGAAGGAGTGTAAACCTTCTGTTGCCATTTCCACTCTGTAAATCAGAAGGCCGTACACTTTTTTTGGTTGTGACTCCAGGAGTCAAAAAATGTTAACACTCATCTTTAATATGTGCATATTTACCTTTCAATCAATTATGAACATGTATTTCTGTATAATACATTATGTATATTATAAAACATGTATATTATAATTATGTATAATTATAAAATTATAATGTATACATAATACATTATGTATATTAAAATTAAAATCTTATGAGACAGATTTGAAGGAGAACTATTTTTCCAGTAATGATTTTAGTTAGGTGAAAATCTGGGTAGAAGTAGCCTTTCCATCCGGCTCTTTGCTCTGAGCCCCAGAGAACCTTCACAGGCACCCTGCTCTCACCTCTTCTTTGGGCTTCTTGCCCATTTTGCACTCAGCTTTCTGGGCCAGTGGCTGTGGCTAAATTAAGTTGTAGAATTGTTGAGTTTAACAAACACACTGAAAAAGTTAGCACCTCAAAATGGTCATACATGTAAATAGCATGCAAATGAGCACACTGTTGCCTGCCTTTCCTTGGGCTCCAGGCTCCAGAGCCAGCGCTGCTGAGCAGCCAGTCCTGCTCACGGTCCCGGACAATCAGGCAGCTGGACACCAAATGCCCAGATCTTGCCTCCCCAGCAGTCCTGCCTCTCTCTCCAGCACTGGGGGCCCAGCCTTAACTCAAAACAGACTCTGAAGGGCTTTTCTCTTCATAAAGAATCCCATTCTAATCTGCACGTAAACAAATAGCCCTGAGCTCCAAAAGTATAATTAACACAATAAATGTTATAGAAAAATATAATTATTTTATTTATTAATGGTGTAGATATCTTTTTGCCAGTAGTATTTTGAAAGAACAATTTGACTGAATATGCTGCAGTTGTTTTGTTTTGTTTTGTTTTGTTTTGTTTTAATCTTCATTGTGATATGGCATTTTAAAGGTCTGGCTTCAGTTCTTTTTCCATTTTTTTGATAGGTGATTTTAATGGTTGCGATAGCTGAGGAACATATACAAATCCTCACAGAACAAGTATAATGGTCCCCCCCATCCACAGGGGATATGTTTCCAAGACCCCCTGGTAGATGCCTAAAACCACGGATAGTACTTGAATCCTATATACTCTATAGAGTTTTCTCCTATACATACATATCTATGATAAAGTTTAATTTATAAATTAGGCACAATTAGAGAGTAAAAACAATAGTAATAAAATAGAACAAATAGAACAGCAAAGTGTAATAAAAGTTATAAGAATGTGGTGTCTCTCGCTCTTAAAATATCATATTATACTGTACTCACCCTTCTTCCTGTGATGACGGGAGATGATAAAATGCCTACGTGATGAGCTGAAGTGAGGCAAATGATGTAGGCTTTGTGACATAGGACTAGGCTACTATTGACCTTCTAAGGATCTGTCAGGAGGACCATCTGCTTCTGGACTGTGCGTGGTTGACGGAAACCAGAGAATGCAAACGGCATATAAGGGCAGCTACGGTATATCACTGGCTGTGTTTAGTAAACCACGACACTGGCATTTCAATCTCCTTCTCCAGTTACGAGAGGTCTGTCTTCATGTTCTGGATGCGTTTCAGTGAGTTGCTAATCAACACAGACAGCTTCATACTATCGGCAGGTGCAACATACGGACAGGTTGAAAGTCATCATTAATAGCAGTAAATATAAATCCGATCTGAAGTAGTCTTAGTTTCAAATTTGGACAGCTAATTTTTTGAAGGATCTGATTATATATTTCTTTACACACTGTCATTTTGTTGTTGTTGTTCATCAGAGTTTCTTTACAGAAATCTGTAAAGCCCCTAGTCTGACCCGTAGGAGTTGTGTTAACTGAAACTGGATGATATCATCCTGGTAAATCCAGGCCACAGAAAACTGAAGGGTGTAACAAAGGTTGGAAGGAGTGAAGGGACCACTATTAGCCCCTTCCTACCGTCCGGCTCCCACCGTGCCTTTCGATGCCTTGAGTAACATAGGACACCTGGTCTTCTGACACATGACCGGTGCCAAGACCCAGCCTGAGGCCGTGCTTAAATATTAGTGAAGCTTCATTTAAAAAATAAACAAGTAAAAGTAAATATAAATAGCAGTTCAAATGTTATTTCTTACATCTCAGTGAACTGTTTTTCAAGCTCTGTGGGGTACATGCATCCACTTAAAAAACTATCAGGTGGTGACCTAGACCATTGTTAAACAAAAGGTAAAGAAGCCAAAATTTATCCTTGGCATCCCCTACATCTAGGTTTCATGGCTTTGTTTTCCTCTTTTAGCACAAAGCGTCCAAATTCTGATAAATTTACCTACCGTACATGTTGCAAGTTAGACATGTTAATCCAACTAAAAGTCTTCGCCTTTGAAGAAAAGTTTCTCTGAACAGAGAAATCTTAACAAATCACCACTCACCATACAATTTCTGTAACAGAAAACATGACCTGGGAGCGGGGAGCAGTGATGGCTTCTCCAGCACCTTCAGAACACACCCTCTAGATGACTGCCTGCTGTACTGAGAACACCAGCCCTGCCAAAGACCATGCAAAGGGGCATGTGGGCATCACCAGTGCTTCACGCTCTTTCAGGCAACAGAAACTGCTCTGAGAAGGAACTACATACTTTTGACTTCTAATTGCTGGATCCCCATGTCTTCCTGTTACCAAGCCCGTGCATTCGACCATTTTTTCTATTTGTAATGGTAATGATAAATCAACATTCAACAGAAGTTCCCAAAGCAGAAAATAAAAGAAGCTTAAACTGGTAATACTGAATTAATGCATTTTCCTGGTTACTTATAATGGTAAAGCATTATTTGCATAGTGGGGAAAATGCTAATTTTATTAAAGTGCTGTTAGATAAGGCTTTTAGACTAACTTGCAGAACCCTAAAAAATTATACAGAGTGACTTGATTTGTCAATTCTAACCTCTTTGGAATCATTTGCCTGCACAGTTGCCACACTTGGAAGAAAAACCAAATCCAGAACTGACTTGTTTCCTAAATGAATTGGGAAGTTGTCGTTAAAAAGCATCTGCTACTTTATTGCATTCATGTAAAAGCATTCTTGTGCTGCTATAACGGACTATTGAGCAGATGTTTTAGAGCACTATACTCACAGCAATACGTGTATCATAAAAATGATAAGGAGCTACAACGTAATTAATGATTTCAGTTCCTCTATAAATGAATTTCACTTTTTTAAAAAAATGAATTTAGAGTTGTCTCAAGAACTTCAACTTTTAACTCAAGCAATTCACTTGCAAGAAAGAGAACACAAAATCATTTACAGCAATAAATAACAAAGGGTCAGACTCAGGCTTACACCCAACATGATGAAATCTGAGGTTGCAAGAAAGGCTTCTCCAGACCCAATCACCCTACCACCTTCCCAGGAATCAGCCAGAGAATTAGCTATTGGACATCAACTTCTTTGTGTCTTAAATGTCTTCAATCCAGGAGAATATGCACCTTCAAGCCAGAAGAATAGTAACACTTAAAATCATTATGAGCTAAAATGTTTTAATCTTAGCCAAAACTTTCAAACTGACAGTGGGCTCCCAGCGTGGCATGTAGGAGCCGGAAACTGCAGCAGCAGCAGGAAGGCCAGGGGGTGTGTGAACATGAACAGTGGCAGTTATAAAGTGGTAACCTGTTCCTCTTACTCCAATAAGATCCCCCAACTCTAAGTTATGAAATTTAAAAACATGAAAAACAGTGTTTAATAAGTACATGAGAGTCTGCACTAATACTCTTCTTCAATCCAAGATCCAGGCTGTATTTGAGGTCCATGTCTTAGAGTGAGTTACTCCCAGAGTAGAACTTGAGAAAAGGATTTGAATGCAAGTAATCTATTTGATGAATGATTTCAGGAGCACCAGTAAGAGAGTGAGGAAGTGAGGTAGGATGGGGAAGAAAGCAATACAGGGTAATTAGTAAGCAGATTACACTGTGGGCACTGGGACTCAGTCCCACTGGAAACACACTGTACACTTGTCCCACCTAAGGGGGTTCAGAAGTTGGGATGTGTATTCCCCAACTCTTAATCTGTTACTGATTGAAGACTGCTTTGGTGTGCTAACTGTTGGAACTGCAGGGCTACCTCACCTGGGAGCAGAACATGCCCTTGCTGCCACAAAATGCCCTCAGACAGAGTTACAGCTGTGTGCAATAAACACTGCCCACACGAGAACAGTAAATGGCATGGGGATACGGGCAGGACTGGTGACCACAACTGTAGATCTGGGCAAGAGCCCAACAAATGTCCAATATCTTATCCATAATTCTCAAATTGAAAAAGCTCTGCAATTTTCAGAAATATATTTCTTTGTAAGTCTGGTACCACACTCATTTGGTGGTAAATTCTTACTTGAGACTTATATTCTTTATTTATTCCACTTTGTATGAATACTGTTTAAATATTAATATCATTGCCCACAAGACACCAGTAGGAATGTAACATAACACAGAATTTACTTTATAAAATTATATTACTAATTTTAGGATTTCTCAAAACTTGTAAGAGTACAGTTTTTTGGTGCCTTCTACCTTTCTGTTAGATTTGTCTTGAGTGTTAAATATAAAATAGTACAGATTGAAGCATATTGACCTTCTCACACAAAAGTCACTAAATGAACTCCTAATCAACTGACAGATTAAGAAATCTGGAAAAAAAGAAAGAAAAGAAAAAAGGAAGTGAATGGGAGAAGAGGGAAAAAGCAAAGGAAGAAGAAGGAGGACAGAGCAAAAGAGAGAGACAAATGTACCATGATAAAAAAAGCTAAAGGCATTTGGAGCGCCTGTGTGGCTTAGTCGGTCAACCCCTGACTCTCGGTTTTGGCTCAGTTCATGACTGCAGGGTCATGAGATGGAGCCTCAAGTCACGCTCAGCTGGAAGTCTGTTTGGGATTCTCTCGCTCGGTCTCCCTCTGCCACTACCCCCATTCAAGCGCACTGTCTCTCTCTCTCTCTCACTCTAAAATAAATAACTAAATCTTTTTTAAAAAGGCAAAAGACAGCAATCAAAAGTGAGAGCTAGACTAAAACTGAACAAAACAACAACACAAACAAGTTTCATGTTGCTATTCTCCAATTATATTGTTGCCAAAATATAGTCCCCAAAACTGTGATATGAAAAGATAAGGAGAGCACAAACAGAGGCTATGCACATAGACGAAATATGTAAGAACTGCTTAAGGAACTTGATAATAGACAGTCATCAATTTTCAAAAGGGGATCACAACCCACATACCCAGAAGGAATAACGGACCCCTCTGTTGTGTAACCACCACTGCACTCATCAGCTGAAACTCTGCCTAACCCACCTCTGTGCAAGCATAGTCTCCCTCCACCATGAGAACAAAAGCTTCTTCCGTATTAAATTTTGGCTTAAATTTCCTCTGTCCTAGAACATCTTCACTGATTAACTTTATCAGTCTAATGCTTGACCAAAACTCCTTAACAACGAAATTTTACAATTATTATATTTGTATGTGCAAGTCTCCGTGACCCGGGCATGTTATGGCAGCTATAGTTCTCAGTAAAGCTTTTTAGCTATAGGAGTATTTTTATTCACCAGGATTCTTGGAGCCCTCTCTTTGCCATGGTCCATTGCACTGAATAATCTTAAAATTCCCATTTCAAATACTAAAACTCTACATCTTCAAAAACTACCACAGGAAAATCAAAACCCACTTTAAAGATTTTAAAGTATGAATATCAATAAAGATCTCAGTATTTTTAAAAAGGTGATCTAAACAAAAAAGTCCATGTAAAACATTTAAGATATTGCTTTGCATGTAAGAAAATAATAAGGTTAAGATTATCGTTATTATTATTAGTTGGGTGGTACAGTAACATGAAGCTTTGCTTTAAAAAGAATAATCCAGGGGCACCCGGGTGGCATCATCAGTTAAGCATCTGATTCTTGGTTTCAGCTCAGGTTGTGATCTCAGGGTTGTGAGATGAACCCTGCATCAGGCTCTGTGCTCAGTGCGGAATCTGCTTGAATTTCTCTCTCCCTCTCCCTCTACCTGCCCCCCTACCACACACTCTCTTTCTCTGAAATAAATAAATCTTAAAAAAAAAAAAAAGAATAATCTGGAAATGAACTGAAGCATGTATAGGAACTTAGGGAAGACATGGTAAGATAAGTTAGAAGCCTATTTAGATAGAATGATCCACAGGAGAGGTCATAAGAGATTTAAAAAAAAAAATAGTTGGGGGAGGACGTTTGGGTGGTTCAGTCAGTTGGGCATCAGACTCTTGGTTTAGGCCCAGGTTATGATCTCAGGTTCATGGGATCGAGCCTCATGCTGGGCTCCACCCTCAGCCAGGAGTCTGCTTGGGATTCTCCCTCTCTCCCACTGCCCCTCCTCCCGTTTACATATGCCCTCTTTCTCTCTCTCCCACCCCAAACAGATAAATAAATATTTAAAAAAAATAGTTGGGAACTATATTGGGAAAGAAGGAACAAAAGAGAAAGATGTTCCAAGAGAGATATAACGGGCCAAAATCAAGCCCATTCATTTAATACCAAGGTTTTGAGGCTGGATAACTGAGAAGATGATGGTGTCATTAACAATAAAAGGGACACTAGCAGCAAGTACTATTCTGGAAAGGCTGATTTAAAGGTCTGGATCCTATGGGCCAATGAATTTGTGGAAAAAATCTAAAGAGAGATGAGGACTGCAGAAATGGCTTTGATAATAGTTACCACTATTCTAGTATTAACTACATATATGTATACTATATGTGTTATATGTATACTATAAATATGCATGCCAATGTGATAAGCAATTTTATGCAATAAGGTATTTTTATTTTATCCAATTTGAATCCTAACAATCACAGCTATACAATAAGATCAAGTAGAACTAGAATTCTGCCCATGTATACAACTTTAAAGCTTGGATATATTTTGAATTTTACTCATCAGCATAAAAACAATAGCCAGAACAACTGTAGCAGATGAAATTTCTAATGGAAAAAAAAAAATAAGGCCAAGGGAAAATCTTGAGGAATACCATCTGTCAGAGAGAAGAGAAGAGAAGCTAGCAACGAGAATAACTTCACAAAAAAGAAAGAGATAAAAATGACATGGAGGTTATAAAAGGAACAGCTTCCAGAAGATCATAGTCAACAACCTTGGATGTTACAGAAAAATAAAGGATAGTCTGAAGAAGCAATCTGACGTGATCTTTCAGCTGTCATTCCTGTCTTTTAAGAGAGTAATTTCAAAAGCATACCGGGAGAAAATGCAAAACTGTAAAGAGTGGTATCAGCTTGTGGTGAAGAACTGTAAGTATCAATAATAGATAACCCTTATAAGCAGTTACATTCAAAGATAACATATAGGCAGCCCGAGGGGATACCAATGTCAAAGTAAGAGCTTTAAAATATATACATGCAAATCTGGGTTTATCTGTAGGCTAAATGGAATAAGTCATTAGAGAAGGAGAAACTCAGGATGTCAAGAGAGCTGCAAACTTGGGGACAGAACCAGAAGATGCCTCAGCAATGAAGTAAGGAGAAAGTGCCTAACAGATCAAGCGTCCTACAAATAACAGATATATATTCTAGGTGGAAAAACCTATGTGAGGGTTTTGGAGACTTAACAAAAGTATAGATTTTGGACAGGAGTTAATATCTGGAACAAGTGACTTGTTTTTCAGTTTTTTTCTGGAGAAAATGACCTGTTTTTTACAGTGTTTTTTTGCATTTTTGTGTTTTTTGTTTTGTTTTTTTTCTTGGAGGCAGTGGTGGTGGCAAAAGAGCTGAAGGAAGGCAGTTAGCTAAAAACTCTGCCACCTTTCTCTAAAGACACAAAAGGAACAACAAATAAGGACTTTAGAGAAGCAACTATAAGTACACTCGGTACGGTAAAGGAAAATATTCTCAAACTTATTAAAAATATAGGACATTGCAGGAGAGATATAGGAAATGCAAAAAAGAAACAAATGGAAATTTCAAAACTGAAAAGTAAGAAGTACCTGTGATAAAAATTCAATGTGTGTGCCTAATAGCAAACTGAAGAAAACAAAGGCAAAAATTAGCAAACGCTACAGTAAATGAATTGAAATCAACTAATCTGAAAAAGAAAAACAATAAAAAAAGAAACAGAGCATCTGGGACTTGTGGAACAATTTTAAACATCAGTCATATATAAAAATGGAGTACCAGAAGTCAGTTAAGAGAGAGAATTGAGCAGAAAAATAATATTTGAAGAAATAGTGACAGAAGAGGTCTCAAATCTGGTGAGAGAACTTACTAACTCAAGTTTACAAAACCACAATCTTGGGGCACCTGGGTGGCTCAGCTGGTTAAGCATCTGACTCTTGATTTCAGTTCAGGTCACAATCTCCCGGTATTGAGACTGAGCCCTGTGTTAGGCTCCATGTTTAGCCCAGAGTCCACCTGGGGTCTTTCCCCCCCACCCTCCACTTCTACTCCTCCCCCTTATTCTTTCTCCCTTATATAAATAAACAAAATCTTTACAAAAAAGAAAAAGAAAACCACAACCTAATAAATGCAAATAAATCTACACATAGGCATGTAATTAAACAATGAAAACCAATAATAAAGAGAAAATAACACAATTACACACAGAGAAATCATGATCACAATTCCTATGTATTTCTCATCAGAGATAATGTAAGCCAAAAGGACAATATTTTTAAAGAAACCTAGTCTGGTGAAAATATCCTTCAAAAATATGGATGAAACAAAGATTTTTTTTTCATAAACACTAAGGCAATTTATTATCACTACCAAAATGAGACCCACACTACAGAAATGACAAAGAAGTTCTTTAAGCTAAAGAGAAATGATACCATACGGAAATTCAGATTTTGAGGAAGAAATGAAAAGCACTGGAAAAGGTAAATATGTGGGCAAATATTAAAGACCATAATTTTACCTTAAATTTAAAAATAATATATGTATCGGGGCACCTGGCTGGCTCAGTTGGTGACTCTTGATTCTGGGGCTGTAAGTTCAAGCCCCAAATTGGGTGTAGAGATTACTTAAAAAAAAAATCTTTAAAAAAAATAATACATGTGACAGTTTAAAGCAAACACTGTAACAGTGTCATGTGGAGTTTATAATGAATATAGGTATAATATATATGACAACCATAATATAAGAGATGGTGAGGGATGTGAAAAATGGATATATATAATTGCAAGGTTTCCATATTTTATGTAAAGTGGTATAACATTAACTTTAAATAGGTTACAAAAAGTTAAGTATGTATACTGTACATAATCATTCATAAAATGATGCAGAGGTATATCCAAAAAGTCAATAGATAAAATGAGATTCTAAAAATTCATCTAAAAGAAGGAAAGAAAGAGGAAACAAAGGAACAACAACAACAGCAACAAAGAAGGGTAACAGAAAAAAATTATTGATTTAATCAGTTATACTCTTACATTAAATATTAGTGCACAAAACACTTCAATTAAAAGCATTGATTATCAGAATGGATTTTAAAAAAACAAGGTAGTCTCTGTCTACAAGAGAAAACTAAGTAGGTAGATAAAGATAGATCATGTGAACAATAAACATTAAGTCTGGTACAGATACATGGTACATATATTAATTCAGATAAAAGAGACTTTAATATAAAGAGTATCACTGAAGATAAAGAGGGATACTTCATAACGATGAGTCAATTTTTCCAGATAGACATCAGTCATAAATGTATATGTACCTAATGACACAGACTAAAATTGTCAGAATTAAAAGAAGAGATAGAGAAATAATCATAGTTAGAAACTTTAGTGCCTCTCTCAGCAATTGATAGGAAAACTAAACAAAAATTTAGTCACAATAAAAAACTTACGTTTATAGAATACTGTACCCCCAGAACTGCAAAATATTAAATTTCTAGAGGGGGGTGAGGGGCAACAGGAGAGGGAGAGAGAAAGAGAATCCCAAGCAGGCTCCATGCCCAGTGCTGAGCCCAACAGAGGGCTCGATCTCACAACACTGGGTCCCAAACAAGAGCCAGATGCTCAACTGACTGAGCCACCCAGGTGCCCCTATTTTTAAGTACACACAGTACATTAACCATAACAGACCATATGCTTGGCCATTAAAGAAGTCTCAATAAATCAGGAAGGACTGAAATCATGCAGAGTATCTCTAATTCCTATTGAAACTCCTAAGGTGGTCATAGATTGCTTCAGTTCTGTGTCCCTGCCAACAGGAGCCACTGAGTGTCATGGAACACAAATGCCCTCTTCACACATTTTCTAATTTGTCTACTCACAGGTAAACCTCAAGAATAGAGTGGGCCCTTTGCAAAGCTGTGAATTAGACTGAGTTTCCTTTGGATATTTTTGCCTTCCAGAGTTTCAATAAATCAGGAAGGACTGAAATCATACAGAGTATCTCTAAACACAATAAGATTAAGTTAGAAATCACTGAAAATAAGATATTTAGGAAAACCCTAAATATTTTCAAATTAAACAACAGATTTCTAAATAATCCACAGGTCAAACTGAACACCAGAAAGGTTATTATAATACTTAATACTTACTTACTTATTATCATAATTAATAAAAATACAACAATATAAAATTTGTAGGATGCAGCTAAATCAGTGCTGAGAGGAAAAATTGTAGCTTTAGGTGCTAATATTAAAAAAGAAGAAAGGTCTAAAATTAGTGACCTAAATTTCAACCTTCAGGAGAGCAAAGTAAACCCTAAGCAAATAAAACGAAGGAAATGACAAAGATCAGGGCAAAATCAACAAAATGGAAAACAGACAAACCAGAGAAAAAATAAGCCAAAAATTGATTCTTTGAAAAGATCAATAAAACCGATATCCTTCTAGTGAGACTGATCAAGAAAAACACAACAAAAATCATCAAAACCAGAAATGAGAAAAGGATTATCACTAAAGATTCTACAGACATTAAAAGAATACTAAGAAAATGTTATGAAAACTATATGTCAAAAAATTTACAATTCAGATAAAATGGATAAGATCCATGAAAGAACAGGTATCAAAATTCACTTTAAAAAGTAATAATAATAATACTTTAAATAGCTCTCTATCTTTAAACAATCCGGTTATAGTTTAAAATCTTCTCAAAAAGGAATATGCAGAACTCTATATTTTTTAAATATAGCTTGTACCGACTGTAATCACACGCCTTAGTAAGAATTTTAGATTATAAAAATACATATAAGAATGATCCTTAAGACAGAAGAGACTACCCGGAGGAAAGGAAGAACATTTTTTACTCTTAGGCATAAATTTTATATATTCATTATTATTTTCCTTTTTTTGGTTTTGTAGCTGTTTTTGTGTGTGGGGTTTTTTTTTGGGGTTTTTTTTGTTTTTTTTTTTGTCTCAAGTAAGCTACATTTGCTGGAATCTCTGGGCATTTTGCCCAATTTAGCTTTTTTTTTTTTTCTTTTTCATCTGTTCAGTATTTTTCTGGGTATATTGTGACTGATACTTTTAAAAAAGAAAATTTAGCATTGCCTCCTCATTTTTATGCCCCTTACAAACTTGAATTATGACTGAGACTAAAGGAGGGCATTAGGCAAGAAACATTTTCCGCACAGTCCACATATATTTTAAGTAAAGGACACATCAAAGTTGAACCCTCAAAAGCAATTTTCTTAATTAGCTTAATTAGTAATGATTGTGCTGAAATCAAGTGTATCAGTACAAGAAACCCTTTAAAGCATAATAGGCTTCAATAACAAAAAAATTTAATTACAGGTTATTAATTCCTATACTCTAATTTCAATCCTCATTAGATGGCTTCAAATTTTGTTCTTACCAAAATAAATCCCCAAATTCAAATAGTAACATTCTTATTGATAACAGTTTCTACAAACATACAAAAAATTTATCTGCTAGATATACTAAAAAGCATCTATGGGCGTAAGGGGAATAAAACAAGAAGTAGATGGTTTATTTTTAACTCAACCATTTCCTTTCATTTTAGCAAATGTTTGGGTTTGGATTAGGTTCTACAAGCTCCACCTCCAACTTCCATTTGTAAAAAGCAGTCTCCATAAATAATGCAAAAATATCCAAAGGAAACTCAGTCTAATTCACAGCTTTGCAAAGGGCCCACTCTATTCTTGAGGTTTACCTGTGAACAGACAAATTAGAAAATGTGTGAAGAGGGCATTTGTGTTCCATGACACTCAGTGGCTCCTCTTGGCAGGGGGACAGACTGAAGCAATCTATGACCACCCAAGCAATCCATGATACCCCCCAAGTTACAACTCCTTTTACCAAGTTGAAGAATTAACTATAAAAGAACTGGGGACATGACCTTTTCAGGAAAAGGGCTCTGGGATGATATAACCCTTAGTCCTGGGTCCATGTTAGGATTATTGAATCCTGTTTTGTTGAATGCAATTTTATCAAATATTTTTAAGTCTTACAAGCATAGTTCATAAGATTTTCAAATAAATTCAAGGCAATAAATGAGGATCTTCGTACCGGAAAAACTGTAACCCTTTCCACCTAAATGGGCAGATAACACTTTTACTCTCCAGCCTAGTTCAGGCCACTAGACCTCCAAGCCATCCTACTAATTCTCGTCCTAAGTCTTGGCTGAGTTATAATCATTCCTTTGGGCCAAGTACTTAGTTTTCTGCTCAGCCATGGGAAGTAAAAATGTTGCCTAGAAAAGGGAGTATACTATCAACAAGGAGTGAAATTTGTTGGAAGAAAGGAGTGGGGCTAATAAAAACAAAACAAACAGGAAAAGTGAAAGCAAGTGTTCTTTTTCATCTCTTATCCACCACCAAAATCAATCTCTATCAAGAAACCCATGGTAAAGGTGATTTGATGAACTTCCCTTAATTGAGTCATTTCTGTCATATTGAAGATTTGCCTAAATTGAAAACACAAATATTCTTTCTACAGTTTTTCCACATCTAAGTCCTAAATATGTATTCAGTCCATCTGTTTTGTGACTTTTCCCCCACTCTTCAGAGCCTTTCCTACAGGCTCTGAAACTTCCTGCTGAGCTAATGGTTCCATAACGTCTATGCCATTATTAAGACATTTCCAAAACCTGGACAAAAAACATCAGTGGATCCAATCTGACTACCAATGATCCAAGTTAGTTTCTACCACATAAAACAACTGACGGGGAATTACTAGGCTCTACATTTTGTATACATTGCAATAAGTCAGACATTTTTGAAACATTAGGTAACTTCTAAAGTCTTGTCAACAATCAATCTTTCAGCCTAAACTTACTAAGCATCTAGTGGGTGCACAGTACGATACTGATGGGCTCTATTTACAAGGAAATCTGTCATACTACAGGAGTAGCAGCCCATCCAATTTATGAATTCCAAGCTACCAAACAAATCTTTATGAGCACACATATATATATGTAATAAGCAGTGAACTCCTGAAGCCAAATAATTCTTCAAGTGTTTCTTTCCAAAGAATTTTTTTTTCTTTCTTTTTTGTTCTGTTAGTTCTGACTACTTGAATGTTAAGGAATTATTCTATTGCTAAAATAATTTGTTTTTCCAAAGAAAATCAGGAGAATAAAAGCAAAATTGTGATCTTTATTGTTGTTTCAAAAAAGTCACAGTAATTCAGAAAGCCTTACAAATCAAAGAATTACAGCTTTCCCTTTCTACCACACACTTTAGTATATGCACAAATATTATAATAATATCCTTATGCATTAACAATAATTTATAATGGCTAGAAATTCATTTCTCTTTTAATTGTTTTAAAAGTATTATCACGATTGAAAAGTAAAATTTATTCAAGTGAAAGGAGCATTGGACCATGAAAATTTGAAGAGGAAATTAGTTTAGGACATACACTTCATCTAAAATAGAAACCTCTTTCCAAATTTTGGTCCCTTCTTCTTGCAGTTCACAGTCAGGTGACAATCTTAAGGCTTTATTAACTGAGCAATACCAGTATAGAAGGAATTGTATTTGAATTTCATGTGCATAAGGTAGTTGAAAGTCTCCAAGTTTAGAGGAANTGCTTGTGTTCCCTCTCTCACTGGCTCTCTCTCTCTCTCTGTCAAATAAATAAATAAATAAAATTTAAAAAAAAATAAAAATAAAAATAAAAAAATAATCTAAAATAGAAACCTCTTTCCAAATTTTGGTCCCTTCTTCTTGCAGTTCACAGTCAGGTGACAATCTTAAGGCTTTATTAACTGAGCAATACCAGTATAGAAGGAATTGTATTTGAATTTCATGTGCATAAGGTAGTTGAAAGTCTCCAAGTTTAGAGGAAGTACTTTGATTTTCAATTAAAGAGTTCAGACTTGAATTCTAAAGCAAAACAAAGACTAGAATACTTCAGGAATACCTGGCCTTCCTAGAACTCTTCCAGGGATTCAAATTTCACTAATACTGTATCCGAAGATATATTCCTCCTTGCATCTTTCTCCTCACCTCCCTTTGACAACAACAGTACCCCTGATTTTTGTCCTAAAACTATGGACTTCCTTCTCAAGCTGCTTTAGTTAACTCTTCTTTACCTATCTTTTAAATATTTGTTTCCCCCAGACTTCTATCTTCAGCCATAATTATGCCTCATTTTACTTACTCTTTCTATTCATCTCAAACATTCCATGGCTTCAGGTTTTTCTTATACCCCAAATCTGAATCTCCTAACAAGATCACTCTTTTGAAGTTTGGATAAATTCACATCTCCAACTGGATGTCTCATGGCATCTCAGTTCACTGTGTCCAAAATATAATCTGTTATCTTTTCACCAAAACTGCTCATTCTCACATATTTCATGTCTTAGTTAAAGGTATTAAAATTAACTCGGAAGAGTTGTGGTATTCATTAAAAATTTACACTTGGAAATAAAAATGTATTGAATTCATGAATCTAGTCAGCTGGTCAACAATTATTAATTGAGTTGATTACTATGACCAGATACTATGCCAGGTGCTGGGGAATAGAGATATAAGCAAGAAAAACAAAGTTCCTTCCCTCAGGAACATTAGTTCAATGGAGAAAACAACCATTAAATAGTTATAATTAATTTTTTACATTAATTACAATTGTAATGACAAAGGAAAAAATAACCTGTCCAATCACGGAAAGCAGAAAACTTGAAGATATCTTCAATAGTTTTCTTTCCTTCACACTCAATTTCTAATTAGTGCCCAGATCTTAAAAGCTCCATCTTTGAAATCCTTTTGATATATATCTTCCTCTCCATCATTACTATCTTGCTTATTTCTGGGCTTCATCATCTCTTTCCTTTAACTGGCCTCTTTGACTGCAACCTTTCCTCTTTATGTTCCAGTCATGACACTGTTATCTTTCTAGCGTAGCTGTAATGGTATCACAGTCTTCCTGAAAACAATTTATGAAACCTATTGAGTATGAAGAATAAAGCCCCAGATCCATGTTTTTCGTGGTTCTCACTGTCCAGCCTTCACTTGCCTTTCCAAACTTACTACATCCCTCTTAATCCCTTGCACCCTGGTCTCCAGCTGTATCACACCCGCATTCTCTCAGAACTTCCTTTTCAAATACTCGATCCCAGAAAAATAAAACTGGCTGGAAGGCATTGGATTCCTGGTCCGAGTTAGGACTCTTGAGGCCAGGCAAAATCATGCCAGGAAAACTCCATTTTCTTGACACAATAGGTCAAGGAGAGGGATAGTTACTAAAAGCAGTGTACTTCGAGAGTGCCAGGTCAGAGTAAGAGTACATAGCTCAAAGTCAGGTCAGTTACCCAAAATGAACACAATGCCAACTAGAATATGAAGAATAAAACCAGATAGGACAAAGGTTGTAGAACAAAAAGTATCTGAGACAGACAATGGGAAAATGAATCCAGAGGTATTAAGTTCAAAGCTAAGGATAGAGATCGTCAGTAGATTTTGCAAAATCTGGTTCTCACAGTTGCCAATATTAGTATTGGCAATTTATTCTTCAAGATTGCTCTACATGAAAACTGTCTGTCACCAAACCCGTTCTGTTTCTTAGCTAATCCTTTTCTCCATCTTGTTCCCAGAGTCTTTTGCATATGCTGCCATTATAACAATCGGCATACTCAATCACAATTAGTTGCTTAGAGGTCTGTTTACTCAGTTAAAATATGAACAGCATTGATCCTCAATGGGAAGACATTTTAAGTCTGTTAAATTAATGAATAAATATAATGAAGTTATGAGTGAACAAATGAGGATAGTAGTCCTAATTTAATGGTACCTAATTAAGTACAAATATCTCCTGTTAGAAATTGACTTCAGGAGTTTGTTGCTTTTGACTGTAGAATAATGTGGATACAGAAGGAGAAAAATACTTTTTCTTGGCTTTAAAGAATTCAGAAGTGCACGTTAAAAAGATATATTCACATAGCTCAAGAAAGGTGCAAGTAAATATAGTTAGAAAATTATCACAATGTCAATATGATGCCATTCAATACTGTCTTGTTTTGCTTTGCTTTGAAATAGTTATGTCCTAGCGAGGCAATGGTATAACACACATTCCACTAGCTGGTTTATTCCTAAGCACTAATGGCTTAGTTGCTAAAGCCATCCTCCCCCCAGTACTCCTAGCATGAAATGTAAAACATGAACACTTGTGATATACAAATAAAATGTATGCTATGTGGCCATTCACTTACTGATGAGAGAAATTCTTGCTTACTAAAGCCCTGATATTAGAAGTATAAGTGTAAATACAGTTCATAAATTGTTTCATAAAATAAATTTTATTTTATAAATAAAATTAATTCTTCTCTACTTTAACTAATAACCAATTTAACCAAATACATGCATCTCTTAAATAATCATAACTTTTATGTACTTATTTCAAAATCTTCTTGAGAACATACAAAATGAAATTTTATAATCTTTATGGGACATAATTCAATGCCAACTACTCTTTGGAAATATAATATGAATTTGATAACACTAAGAAATAAATAGGTTGATTTGATGACCTCAACAGCCCCTTGCAGATAAATTATTTTATATTAAAGAATTATTTTATATTAAGGAAAATTATTATTTTATATTAAAGAAATAGAGACAATCGGATATAGTGGAACAAGAATTTCACAATAAAGGATATCAATATGGCTATATGCCAAGTTAGCAAACCTGCCCTTAAACTACATAGCCATCTCCCAGCAATAATTAGTAGTCAGCACCCTTATTTTCTTTTCTTTTTTTTTTTAAAGATTTTATTTATTTATTTGACAGAGACAGAGACAGCCAGAGAGAGAGGGAACACAAGCAGAGGGAGTGGGAGAGGAAGAAGCAGGCTCACAGCAGAGGAGCCTGATGTGGGGCTCGATCCCACAACGTCGGGCTCACACCCTGAGCCGAAGGCAGACGCTTAACCGCTGTGCCACCCAGGCGCCCCAGCACCCTTATTTTCTAGACANGATCCCAGAACGCCGGGATCACGCCCTGAGCCGAAGGCAGACGCTTAACCGCTGTGCCACCCAGGCGCCCCCTTGCTTCTTCCTCTCTTGAATCTGCAACTGCTACTGCTCCTCTGGTTACCCTCCCAAGCTACTATCTCTATTTGGCCTTCAGATCTGGATCCCATAGCATGCCAACCTGATACAACTTGCCATGAAAGACTCTACTCTCTGCCAAGCTATGTGCCCAGCTCTACTACTAAATTTGGCTTTACCTATCCAAGAGGGAAATGTGCAGGATAATGTGTCAAGAGTCACGGATCAGGTAGGATGGAGAACCATGTGTCTAAAATATGATACAGTGTGATGTCACAGAAAATCAATAGAACTCAGAGCTGAAGTCCTAACTCTGCCTTTAATGCCTAAGGAAATGAACTTGGACAAAAGGTTGAACTATATGACATACAAGGAGCTCTCCCAATTCAATACTGTTTACTACAAAAAATTTGCATCACATACAAAAGTATAAAACCATTAAAATGCTCTTCAGCTAGCTCTAGAACTGTGAACATTGGCCAATCTTGTCTCATCCACTCCCCAAAGAATACATTTTTCCCAAAAGCAAACTCTGGGTATCAATGTTTCAACTGAAAACTTCATTGTTATATATTAATAACACAAATCCATCACTATTATCACATTTAACAAAGTTAACACTAATTCCATAAAATCACCTAATGCCCGATCCATGTTTACATTGCCTAGATTCAACACCTAAAAACCAAACAATCTAAATAAAAAACAGGCAGAGGACCTGAATAGACATTCTTCCAAAGATGGCCAACAGACACATGAAAAGATACTCAATATCACTTATCATCAGGGATACACAAATCAAAACCACAATGAGATATTACCTTACACCTATCAGAATGGTTAAAAAAAAAACAACAAGAAATAACAACTGTTGGCAAGGATGCATAGACAAAGGAACCCTCGTACACTGTTGGAGTTACAGCCTCTGTGAAAACGGTATGGAGGTTTCTCAAAAAATTAAAATACAGAAATACCATACGATTTAACAATTCCACTACTAGGTATTTACCCAAAGAAAATGAAGACACTCATTTGAAAGGATCTATGCACCCCCATGTTTACTGCAGCATTATTTATGACAGCCAAGATAAGGAAGCAACCCAAGTGTCCATCAGAAGACAAATGGATAAGAAAGATGTTAGACACACAACACACAAGCACTGGCATATTATGCAGCCATACAAAAAGATGAGACTGTGCTACGTGCAACAACACGAATGGACCTAGGGGGTGTTAGGCTAAGTGAGGTAAGTCAGACTGAAGAAGGCAAATACCATATGATTTCACTTACATGTGGAATCTCAAAAAAACAAATGAATAAATAAAAAACAGAAAAAGATTTATAAAGAACAAATTGATGGCTGCCAGAGGGGAAGGGGAGAAAGATGATGGGCAAAATGGATGGAGGGAGAGGGAGATACAGGCTTCTACCTATAGAATGAATAAGTCCTGAGAATAAAAGGCACAGCATAGAGTATACAGTCACTGACACTGTAATAGGCTTGTATGGTAACAGATGGTAGCTACGTTTGTGATGAGCATAGCATCATGTATAAACTTGTCAAATTGCTAGACTGTACACCTGAAACTTATGTAACACATTCCATGTCAACTATATTCGACTAAAAAAATACCCTAGATTGTCACAAAATTGTCTTTTAAATTTTTTTATAGTTTGTTTTTCCTAAATAGGATTCAACCAAGAGCGATATATTCTATAACATTTTCTATTACATAATAAGGGAGAAAGCCTCTAATAGGCATTAACTTGACTTGTTAATTTCTGTGATTTGGTATGAAATTGAGGACTTTACTCCATTCAACACAAACCTCTAGACCTGTGCTTTTCAATATAACAGCCGCTAGCCACATGTGGTTACTTAAATCAATTAAAATTAAGTAACATTAACAATTCAGTTTCTTACTCATACTAGCCACATTTCGAGTGCCCAATAGTCACATGTGGCTAGTGGCTACCAAAGATACAGACTATTTTTTTTTCCCATTAGTAAGTGAATAGTCATATGATACACATTTTACATCGTTGCAGGAAATTCTATTGGGTTATGCTGCTCTAGAATCTAAAGAGAAGATATACCTATGCACCAGTCAGACTATCTCTCACTTCACAGAACCTAGAAAACAAGTCTCAATGTAAACCTAATGTACAGAATCCCTGATGGCTCATGAGAGCCATCCAAGCCCAACTAGATCGTTTCTCATCCAGCCTCTTTAGTTGTGGCTTCTCAAATAGACTGAACAGCACAACACAAACGACAAATGGCCTATGCCCTCAAGGTTTATTTGTAACTTGTTTTGAACTTGAAACCATTTTCTTCAGGTTCCAAGGCTACCCTTAAAATCCCAATTAACTCAAAATATGGCTGAAATTTTATACAATGAATAATAGGGAAAAAAGACTTATTACCGCTATTGTGGACTAGCCTGGAAACCAAATAATTATGCATAATGTAATTTCTGCATGTAAAAGTGCTCTTCAGGGTAGAGAAGAAGAGAAAAGAGTGTCATTAGGAACATGTCTATTTCTTCCACAGTGAGGAAGTAGCAACGTTGAAAGACATTTTATTTGAGAAGAACCCTCCCCAGGCTGAGGTAAAACGGAAAGCCATATACATGGGATATTTGTAAATGAGGCTTTATAAATAAAAATCACACACTCCAACAAAGGTAATTCTTTATAACTTATTTAAACTAAGCAATATAAAGGCTTTGCCTGATTATTCCCTCCTACATCACAGTCTCAAAAGAAAATTTCATATGATGTAGGGTTGGCGTAGCTCTTTCAAATCTTAACAAGGATAGAAATCAGAGACTAAAGAAATTATTAGATTTGACTATAATTATTTTTTTAATTACGCCAAAAAACACTAAAACCAAGTTAAAATACAAAAAAAAAAACCCTAGGCAAAATACTTGTAACATCCACAGCAAAGTGCTAACATCCTTAATAAATAATCTCAAACCAGTAAGAAGTGAGTACCTTAACAGCAAAATGGACAAAGAATAAGCAATTTATGAAGGAAGAAATATAAATGGCTAAATAAACAGAAAAATTTTCTAACTTCACTGATAAACCAAGAAATACAATTCAAAACAAAGAGATATTTTTTTATTCCTATCAAACAAGCAAAAAGAAAAATGTAATTTTAATTGGTAATCTCAAGCACTCACTCTTAGAGAGAGACTTGCTAGAGAGAGCACAACTAATGGCACCTCTAAGGTACAACCTGTGTCTTTCTCAGCCCCCAAGACAGAATGAATACAATATACTTGAAGTAAGTCTTCACCCCTTTAAAAATGCAAAATGCATCACATAAATGTAAAATATTATTCTCAATAGTTATGGTGGAAAATTTTATTAAGGGAATGGGCATGAAAAACTAAAAAACTTTACTTTTTATGTAATATTACTTTATCTCTATTATATTTCACATTAAGGCATTTTAAAGCCTTTTTAGTGTGCTGGTCTGCATCTTCTCTGCAATGCTTCTTGGCATTGACTCATTAAGTATTCTTCATCTGATTCAAGGCAAAATATGCTTCTGATCAAATATGCACTCACATGCTCTTTGGCAAGCTACAAACCAAATTAGAAAAATCATAAATCTGGTGCTAAATGTTCTGGAGGGATGGTATATGCTATACCTTCCTTATCAGAAAAGCACACATATGGATTGCAATATGTCAACAAACTGCGTCTGTGACTTTTCTCACTCCTAATTTTAAAAATCATAGAAAGATCAATAAAATAAACTATATTACTATATTTGGATTAATAACTAACAAACCTATCTCCTTACTTCTCAAATGGAAATCATTCAAAATTACTTTGAAAGACACTTGAAATGTACTTGAAATGTACATTTTAATAACTATATCTGCATAAAAGTTAAAAATAAATACATTTGGTATCCCAGGGCTGGTACCAATTTTAATATCACTAACCACTTATACATATGGTTCTCCAAAGAAAGTTTGCTGTTAAATAGCCTACAAAATCATTCTGTCACTTTGAATATGCCCCTTCATTTAAGAAAACCTTCAGTTTCCCTATTTATATCAACAAAATGACATAACAAAAATGATCGTCACTAACCTTATCCATATATGCAAATGTGCATATTCATGCCAGTTTTGTCATTGCACATGAAAATCATTTTTAAAGTTTTTTTTAATTATTATAGCACTTGTTTCCAATAAGCAGGTACACAGTAAAGAAAATTCTTTGCAGTTCATAAGGAATCAGGGTCTAAAAATATGATTCTGTATATGATCACTTAGTAAAATGAACAGACTGAATTTCGCAAAATGAAGCTTAGGTATACAATTACCCTATAAAAGAACAAATCTTTCTATTTAAGTACTAAAATGCATTAATCAAAATTCTACTATATATAAGACTGAATATCAAAAATTACTTTAAAAATCTAAAATAATCTACTACCATCATTAAAGTATTTATACAAAAGATTCTAAAACTTTTCAAATACATTTCATTAAATAATGGCTAGCAAACACTAATTTTAGAAAATTCATTACAATTATTACTCAGTAAATATTTATTTCAGGAACAGTACATACACAGTTCTGAGCTAGGCACTATGAAGAGCAGAAAGATGTGTAAGATTCTTTCTTGGACTTATCAAGGAAAAAACAATCTAACACCAAGGGTAAGACATAAACATCTTAGAATGGAATTTCACAGCTTGAGGGATGTTCAAGTTTATTTAATCCAATATATGTAACTACTCATGAAAAATCTTGCGTTCTAAAGAGAAAAATGTCTTTCTGATTTCTTAAAAGTTCGCCTTTATACGGGTGCCTGGGTGGCTCAATCGGTTAAGTGTCCGACTCTTGATTTCGGTTCAGGTCATGATCTCAGGGTTGTGAGATGGCTCCACACACGGCAAGAACTGGCTTGAGATTCTTTCCCTCTGCCCCTCCCCCAACTTGTGCACACCTGCATGCATGCTCTCTCCCTCTGTCTAAAATAAATAAACCTTAAAAAAAAAAGTGTTCACCTTTATGCCTACATAAAATTATTATAAGTCTTGTCTTCTCCTGAATTATTCCACTTATAAAATGACTCTACATACCCTTTACACACTTTTCTTTTGTAGTATTGACTTTATCCTGAATAAAACACACATACACGTACAACAATCATCTACCATCTATTATTTGTTACGAATATTTTACCTGCTACAATTTTTCCTTTAACCTTATTCATATTTTGCTGTTGGTTTTTGTTTCCTTGTTTTTGTTTTGTTTTTTTCTTTTCGATGCAGAAAAAACTATGGACCATTTCTCCGTTTCTTTTTTTCTTTTTTTAAAGAATTTATTTATTTATTTATTTATTTATTTATTTATTTATTTGAGAGAGAGAGAGAGAGAGAGAGAGAGAGAGGGAGAGCACATGAGCAGAGGTGGGGGGAGTGGGAGGGCTTGGCAGGGAAGAAGCAGAAAGAGAAGGAGTAAGAATCCGGAGCAGACTCTGTGCTGAGTGTGGAGAACAACACAGGGCTAGATCCCACGATCCCAAGATCAAGACCTGAGATGAAACCAAGAGCCAGACACTTAACCAACTGAGCCACCCAGACGCCCCTTCTTCACGGTTTCTATCTTGAGGCCATTCTTAGAAAGATTACAGGATCACCAGTGTTTTCACTTACTAGTTATATAGGTCATTCAAAAATTTTAACTATTCAGTCCATCTGGGATTTTATTCTTGGGCCTAACTGTGAAATAAAGGTTCAATTTAATCCATTTTCCACATGCTTATAGCATTAAAGTTGAATAGAGGATACCAAAAAAAAAATTTTTTTTAAGGGAAGAGAAAAGAGAAGAAAAGAAAAAATGGGAATCACACACAAAACCAAGAGCAATTAAGCCAGCATCAGATTTCTCTGCAGCAACTTTCAACACCAGAGGACAACTGACCAGTGTTCGAGGGTTCTGAAGGAAAGAAACCATGTCCTAAGAGCAGTCTGCTTAACCAAGATGACAGCACAGGATAAATACCACAAAAGACATTCTCAACATGAAACAGCCATTCATAAGGAATTCTACTTAATGATGGAAGCTAGACAACTAAAATATAAATCAAAATTAAAATTCAAGGGCGAAAAAGCCAAGGTAAGAAAAATCATAGTGAGTACTGAATTCCAGTTAATTATATTCCAGTTAAATACAGAACTAGAATTAAACAAGTATAGGCCTTAATTACAAAACAGAATGTGAATGTTATAAAGCTCAAATTAGTAAAAATAATGTGTAATGAACAAAAATAGGGAGAGGACAGGAAGGTAGAGTATATATGCACATTGTTCAAAACAGATCATGTATAAAGTCTGAATAGAAATTTGCATCTTAAAATCATGAATCTAACCTCATGTTTTCCATAATCTCTTTACAGGTCTTCCAAAATATATACTATGTCTTGTACTGAAGTTCCTATTTGGAAGTTCTACAATTCTTTTTAAGTGCCTTTTAGTTTCCTTTCCTTTTTATACATTTAAGTAAAAATACATTTTATCCTTTAAAGAGAAGAGAGAAGGGAGGGAGGAGGAAGTAGAAAGGGAAGGAAGGTGTATTTCTGGCTATCTAATGTATTATGGTGGTTATCTGAGGGGTGATTTTTTAAAATTTCTTCTTTGTATTTTAATTTTTTATAATAAATTTATTACATACAAAGATAATAGTGATTTTTTTCTGTTATAAAAAATCAAATAAAGTAGACATAAAATAAAGATAAATAACCAAGGTTACAAGGGCATTGTACATCTTTTAGAAACTATAGAATTATGTTTGACCTACAAACAACACACCTGGGTATCAGGTCATAGTTCATAGATTTTGAGCCAAGATCCTCTGGGATCTTCTAACTTTTCATAAACAGAGATGTAAGGTAGAAGTTTTTTTGTATTTTAGGACACAAACTACAGTTCTGTGCATATTTAGGAAGTCTGATCTCCTGAGTAAATGAACCCGATGACCTCTGCTCAGTCCCCATCTTCAACTGTCCCCTGCAATAGCTGACTCTGCTAAGACACCCTCCTTTACACTCCAGACAGAGGCTTCAGTGCCTTGCACACAGCAGCAATGCAAATTTTGTTGAGTGACGAATGGGGCATTCTCCTGACTGCTCTCATCTCTGTCAGTGTCTCTGCAGGCTTCTGCCCACGCTTCTTTCTTTCCCTACCCGCCTACATGCAGGCATCCCCCAAGGGTGTTTCTCACTTCACTCCTCTTCTCAGTCTAATTTCCCTGAATTACCTCATCCACTCTCAAACTCTAGCTCTGGCTCCTCTTCTGAGCTCCAAACCTAAAATGGGAAGTATGTGCTAGACATCTCTACAAGGATGCCCTCCAGTATCCTCAATTTGACATGCCAAAGTTGAATTATCTTCCACCTGCCCCTCCTACCCCTGACCCATCTCTCATCCCTCTCACCAACCAGGATCTCCCCTGACACCTCCAATGCGGGCAGTGGCAACACATTCGGCTTCCTGGTCACAGAGAATGAGAAGCTGGGAGTTGTCTTCAACTCCTTTCTTGTCCTTGTGTCTAGTCCTTTTATACCTCCATGTCTCTCACACATATTCCATCCTTCCTGCCCACACTGACATCATCTAATGCAAAAGCAGCACACTATGATGAAAACAATAGCAGGTCTGGACTGAAAAGACCTAGGATTTGAATACCAGTTTGCCCTGAATTTGCTTTGAGACCTTGTACACATTGCCTAACATATTTTTAGTACAAATCTTTAAATCACAGGATAACTCTAAAATATATATATATATATATATATATATATAGTTTAGGAACAGAATTATTGTATATACTGATTGTGTGTAAATACACACACATACATACATAGGTGTCTATATAAACACATGCACACACACAAACATGCATGATATGTATACAAATACAAATGAAAGACATTATCATTATTATTATTATTATCTAGGCTGTTATAATATCTCATCTGATCTTGGACAAAAATGTTCAATTTTAGTGGTGTATGGGTGGCTCAGTCAGCTGAGCATCCAACTCTTGACTTTGGCTCAGGTCATGATCTCAAGAGTCTTGAGACTGAGCCCCGAGTCAGGCTCTGTGCTGAACGTGGAGCCTGCTTAAGATTCTCTCTCCCTCTCTCTCTGCCCACCCCCCACTCATAAGCGTGTACTTGCACTCTCTCTCTAAAAAGTAATTTTTAAAAATGCTCAATTTTAATATCTCAGTTCTCCAGGTAACCTTTTACCCTGAATGAAGGATTACTTTATTAAAACATCATTTTTTTTCTCCTTTTAATGGTCTGCAACTTGTTCTCCTTTGCCAAAAGAATAAAACCAAAACTCCTTGGCGTGGATTTCAAAGTGCTCCTTTATCTGACCCCACCTTAGCTTTCTGACCTCATCTGTTACTATGTACCCTCTATCACCCATGTTCTATCAAGGCAAAGCCCTATAATTTTCTTTCCCCAAATACACCCTACATTTATACTGTTTCCTCCAGTCTAGAATTTCCATTTAGGAAACCTCTCCTTCAAGGTCCAATTCAAATATCACCTTCTCAATAATACCTCCACTGATCTTCATCAAGGTAAGTGGCCCATATTTTACCTTATAAATAGAAGGATCTTTACAATTCTCCCTTCAACTAGATTATACATTCCTGAAGGACCAAGACAATGGTGTATCCACCTCTGACTCCGTTATCTGTCAAGTCTTCTACACAGTATATTACATGTTTAAGGAACTTGTGTAGAACTGAATTGCACAAACCGGCTCCTTTAAGTCTTTTAATTTCAAAGAAAAATTAGAAGCATACAGAAAGTTAAAACTATATTATATACTGAAAATGTATATCAATAATTAACTAAATATAGGTGGCTTTTTAAATGAAAAGGTGGAAAAAAGTTTAAACTACATTATTAAGCTTCAGGCTAAACAAAAATATTGTTTGGTGCTCCCTCTGCTGGCTTTGCAGTGGCAAGTTAGGAATGTTGAACAATAACACTACAAAGACGTAAACAGATTCAGCTCATCTGCTCCCTGTATGTACCTCCCACAAATAACTGGAGGTGAAATTTTTAATGGAGTTCATTTGGAAAGAACCCTATCTGCAAAAAAGTTGGTCTAACAAAATCGTTTATAAAAAGACAAAACCGATCTTATAATTTTAGTGGTAATAATTACTGTCAGAATTCCTGTTTATATCTTTTTTGTTTTTTAGTTAAGTCACCAATTTTATGTATAAGCAATTTTAAATTTTAGCTAAAACTACTGAGAAACAAAGTAGGATGAGATCTTTTGTTTCCAAATTAATCTATAGTTTTTAAAAACTGATGAGGAACATAAGAGGTTAAATTCTCCCTGTGTTTCTAAACAGAGTTATTCTGAGTACCCTGAAGGCATTTAATTCCAAAACAGGAAGCCACATAGAGGAACACTTGGTTACACTAATGTTATGCAGATCTTTTGGAACATACTTTTCTAAACACTTGCTGAAAGAACCTTTTCTATACTGCACGCTATCACATGAAGTTGGAGAAGGGTCCCACGGATACCATAGTGCACTTACTGCTCAAATTGCCCTTTATTACTTCTCTATTTTCCTCCACTTTTCTTACTTTAAATGGTCTTCCGCTTGTTCACAGAAGGAGTGGTAAGAAAATCAGTTTGGGGTCAGGGAATCTTTATTCACACAACACACTTCAGTTGTTCGGGCATATATGTGCATAAGAGCTATGATATGGCTTAGAGGAGTCAATTTTAAAAAACAAATTATTTAGAACTGATATCTCAAAAAGATTAAGCTGAGACCAGTACGTCACAGTTAAAGGTTAGTGTCTCTTCTCATAAATTTGTGTTTTCTATGCTTTTAAGTGTACTATAAGATCTCTTTAATCTAAAACATGTTAAATGAGATCTCACTGTTGTTGTTGAACAAAGAACAATAGTAAACCATAGGTAAGTGGGCAAAGCGGTGGATTTATGTAATTTAGTGGCATAGGTGCTGGAGCTATCTCCGTTCCTAAGCAAATCACTTAACATGGTGGGCTCCATTTCCCAACCTTACAGACTACTAGTGGTCAGCAAAATGCTACCTATGATTCTGTGACTAAACAGATGAACTAGATCGTAGGTTCACTTTAAGTTACAAGTATAAGGCAGGAAAAAAAAATGGTGAGCGCATTTTTCACATGCCATTTGATTTCACATGCCATTTCAATACCATCCATGTTTAAAAAGAGCTCTTTTTCTTAGTTCCTATCCTAGTTTATATTCAGTTATGTTTTAAAGAAAGCAAATGATCACTGAGCAATTATCCTTCTGTGTTGGAAATTAAGGTTTCATGCACATTCTTGATAATCCATAAAACTGAAATGCAGTAATATTAAAAGCAGTAATATTAAAAGTCTAGTCAGAAGAAGCCAAATTGAAAAAAGAGTCAATATATTTGGATCTGCTTATGGTTACTTTCAAAGAATTTACGAAAATATTTATTCCATTCTTAACATTTAGGCAGTAAGAATTTTGTTGGAATCAGCTTGAGAATGTCAAAATAGTATTTTTAATCTATTCTGCAGAGCTTGGAAATTATTTTTCCTTAAGAAATTGCCATATGTAGGGGTGCCTGGGTGGCTCAGTTGGTTAAGTGTCTGCCTTTGGCTCAGGTCATGATCCCAGGGTCCTGGGATGGAGCCCCGTGTCTGGGGTGGGGGAGTGTGCTTCTCCCTCTGCCTCTGCCCTTCCCCCACTCGTGCTCTCTCTGTATCTCTCTCTCAAATAAATAAAAATCTTAAGAAAAAAAAAAGAAAGAAATCACCATGTGAACAAGAACAAGGGTTTTAGCCATGACAGTATGCTACTGATGGCATTCTTGTGCTGGGATTCACAACGTTTACCCCCAACCTCACTGGGACTGCCGAGATGAGAAACTGGATGGTGACTAGGTGCCTCTCAGTTAGGGCCACAGGACACCACCAGCCAGGCCCAGAGGTGGAAGCTGAAGGTCAGAGCACAGAGGATATGCCCAGGCTCACCGTGATTCTGTCATCCAACGCATGGCAACCTCTAAAATGCTGAGCTACTGTCTTTTGAGCAGGGCTGTCAAATCATTAGATTTGTTTTTGGAAATTCAGCTCATGAATATGTCCTCTAATGTTCAGAGGGCATCCTCACTGAAATGTACAATAACATACATGACTGTAGCAAAGAAACCCTCACATCCCAAAAGATTTAACAGCAATTCATCATACAGTGATTCATTTCACTTTAAATTATTGAATGCTCTATTCAGAAATGATACAACAAGGTTTCAGAGCTGTAAATTAGCTGGCAGTTAGACAATATCTAAAAAAGACATTCTGAAGTGTGGAAGAAAAATATTCAGAAAATGTGATTCATTTTCATTTAACATAATATATATCCAATGTTGAATGAACACAGGTAACTTATGATGTGCTTTGTTGTAAAATGAAAACAGTATCCAATAAAAGTTACGCTTTTTTCATTCCTTATGGTAATCCATTTACCCTATTAGCCAATACCGTGCAGTAAACTACTGAACAATTTCTGAGCATTTCTATAGAGAAAATTTCATTTCTGAATGAAATTACTGACATTTTCTTAGAAAATGTCAAGGAAGGCCATTTATCAGTCTCCAGCTGTGCTGATGTCACTATGTGTGTGTGACATCAAATGCTGACATTATGACGTGTTCATCATAATAACTCAGTCCTTTCTAGACTCTATGATGCAGTATGAACTGATAACAATCAACTCATGTTATGTGATGTTTATTTCGAAATACCTACCTCAATAAATACTAGATATTTTGAAATAAAAATACATATAAACAAAAATAAATTTATATTCTAGATGTTTTCCCCTAGAAAATGAGAAGGAGAAGAAAAGATTTTGTTGATGATCATTCAATATAATTTCACATAGAACTTCAATGATAAGGCTTAAGTTCTGTGTTAAGACCAGGAGGTCTCTAAAGGTATACTTCCTTAGGCCCTTGCTTAAAAGTTAATTTAAGAAAATAATGGTGTTTAAGAAAAAATTGTTAGTTTTATTTTTTTTTAAAGATTTTATTTATTTATTTGAGAGAGAGTATGCAAGTGGGGGTGGGGGGTATCAGGGGGAGGAACAGAGGGAGAGGGACTAGCAGACTCTGAGCTGAGCAGAGAGCCCAATGGCAGGCTCCATCTCACAACCCCAAGACAATGAACTGAGCTGAAATCAAGAGTTGGATGCTCAACGGACTGAGGAACCCAGGTGCCTCAAAACTTAACTTTAAATTGTTATAACTCTATTTTATCTATTGCCTTTAGTTAATCTCAATATGGCAGCCAAAACTAGTACAGTATCTGTTCAATTTACCTCACTACTTAGTTTGACTGCAAAATCAAATGTTAAATCAGTTTCCTGAATATTATACAGAAAAATAGATTACATGTATTTAATTTTTTATATTGACATTCTGTAATTGTACAAAGTTTGATCCAAAACCAATAGAAAATATTTTAGTATTATCTAAAAAACATATTTTTATTTATTTATTTTTAATGTTTTATTTATTTATTTTAGAGAGAGTGAGCACAAGCAGGGGTAAGGGCAGAGGGAGAGGGAGAAAGAGAATCCCAAACAGACTCCTCGTTGAGCAGGAAGCCTGACGTGGGGCTGGATTTCACCCTGAGCTCACGACCTGAGTTGAAAACAAGAGCTGGACGCTTAACTGACTAAGCCAGCCAGGCACCCCCCCTTTGTGTCTATCTTATTATGTTCAATAATATATTTTTAGAGGGGATAAAAAAACAAAAAGAAACAAGAGGCAAAATAAATCTAAGTGTAGAAATCAGATTAGCATAACCATTGGAGAGCAAGTAGTGACTGCGAGTGTCAAGAGGGCATCCTATGGTTCTGGTAATGTTCTCTTTCTTTATCTGGGTATTGGATACATGGGTGTGATCGCTTTGTGAGCTCTCATTGAGCTTAAAAAAACAAAAAGCCTGTAGGCAGAAGCAACGGGAGAGCCAGTGAAGCTCACTTGGGGCATACATACATACATACATACACACATTGTAATTTAGTATAGATTTCTAAAGGAAAGATAAGTCTTTCAGGGAGGAGGGAGACAAGTGGAAAGCAGGACCAGGGAGGGAAGCTGAGAAATGGATCTATTAACATACCAAAGAGGTGGGCAGGTTTATGTAAGAGTGAATCCCAATCTCATAAGCACAGCATGAGAAAGCTAAACCGAGGGGCGCCTGGGTGGCACAGCGGTTAAGCGTCTGCCTTCGGCTCAGGGCGTGATCCCGGAGTTATGGGATCGAGTCCCGCATCAGGCTCCTCGGCTGGGAGCCTGCTTCTTCCTCTCCCACTCCCCCTGCTTGTGTTCCCTCTCTCGTTGGCTGTCTCTATCTCTGTCATAAATAAATAAAATCTTANAAATTAAAATCTTAAAAAAAAAAAAAAAAAGAAAGCTAAACCGAGAGGTCCATGGGATAAGGGGTGGGACTACGGACTCAATGGCATTCCTGTTATATTAGGACCTCATTTTAGAATGCAAAGAGAATCATAATTGTTGATCTCTATGTACCAGATAGTGTGCTAAAAGCTTTACAAAGAAATCATTTTACATTTTACTAGACCAAGGATACAGAAAGAGCTCAGAAGATGTTTATTGAATTTAATTACGATAATCCTTACATAATAGGTATTATTATCCTTGTCTGCAGATAAAGAACCCAAGGCCTGATGAGTTATTTGTGCAAAGTTTTAGAAAAAGCAAGTAGTGAAAACGTTCATCCTTTTTTTCTTCAGGAGGAGTTGGGAAGAAAGAAGGAAAGAGGCAAAAGTAATCAGTCCTTCCATTTTAATTTAACCCTTCTCCCTGAAAAATAAATCATAATCTTTAGAAGGCATAGCTCACGTCGGTTCAACATAGTGCCTATCATATTAGGTAAGGATTTCATTTAAGGATCAAGTTAGGATCCCTCAAACTAAACGTTTTCAAACTGCATGTGAGATAAGACCTACAAGCCAAGAAAGAGGAAGACCAAGCCCTGGGTTCTAACAGTTGCTTCCATAAGGCAGAGCTGAGCTACCCACGTTTTAGGAAAGGGCATCAGTTACACACTGGTGGGAAGGATAGTCTCCCCAAGAGCTCCCCACAACCCTGTTCTTTTGTGCCTTGCACCACACCATATGAACTCCAGGCTGAAGCAAAATGCTTTCCAGAATTGTTCTCTGTAACTAAAAAGAACAGATATATAGATACAAATGTACCTATACATGAAGATACAGATACAGATAGAAATAATCAAAACTATGCCCTGAAAATGTGTATAGAGCAAGTGTGGTCAGTATTTTTATATTTTGGAAAATTCATTCATCACTAAAAGAGCACAACTGAACAATGTTTATTTACCACTGTATTCTTAATACTTGATTTACTTATTTGGAATCTTGAAAACAAAGTATCTTTTTGTTTTCTTTTTTTCTTTTTTTTTTTTTTAATTAGGCAAAGAACTTTATTAACCTTGTTTCAAACTTTATTCCCAGGCTTCTTCAGCTTATTTAACTGCAAAGAATGAATTGTGTATAAGCAAACACTGAAAAGAGTTCAGTGTCTAAGGGGCTTGGGCTTAAAAATATTAGAGATTTACATTTTATCAGATCCATGAACAAAACTTTTAAAAGTAGTTATGATATAAATTAGCAGCTTCCAGTAACTTCTTCCAGTTTTATCTTCTTCAGAACTTGACTCAATTCAGTTTGCTTCATCCTTGGAAGCTTCATCAAAACTGTCCACAAGATCTGGAACTTCCTCCTCCTCTCTGGTAGCGAGTGGGGCTTTTCCATCCACAGACTGTGTGGCAGAGCTCCAGCCAGTCCTCCTCAGCTAGTCGGACTGTCTGCACCCGGCTGGTTGAAGATCCTGGGCAGCACTGCCGTCAGCTGCTCTGTCTCAGCATGGGCTGTAATGGTCAAAGTGTTCGCGGCCAGCGATGCCTGAACTTTAGGATTACCAAAGGAGATCACTGTTCCTTGGTTCATGAACATATTCACTTCTTCAAAACCAGAGATTCTTTAAGGAGAACTGAAGTTTTTTTATCATCTGCTGTAGCCGTTCTATGAACCACCTTCTTTCAGTGAGCAGTTCCTTTCCCACCAGTGCATACTTGTGCTCACAGTTTGGCGAGTTTCTCCTGGTTCGTGATAATTTCTTTCGTCTTGTTGGAACAAACATGGGACCACACGGGGAACTAGGGTTGGTGCTCAGGGGATGTCCCGCGGACCAACTGAGATTAGGTGCACACGCACACAGGGACGCAAGATGGCAGCTAAAGGCAAAATTTCTTTTTTATATGACATTTTTCTAATTCGGCAAGCAATAGATTTTCTCCTTTTGTTTCTAATGGAGTAGGCATCCAGTCACTATTGTGTCTAACTTTTTAATATCATCTGTATCAGCCAGAATTAGCACAGGTCTAGAGGTAGTCTAAAGCATTTTCAGCCAACCTCCAATAGAATTAAGGTGCAGGCAGGGTACTATAGTTTAAAATTACAAAACTCCTAGCTGCAATATGTTAGATCTCTTAATTATAGAATTGTAAATATAAATCCAAAACACTTAATACATCAACATCTTAATATTTTCTGAAGAAATTCTAATAAACACCAAAAGAAAAAAAAACACCACAAAATGACTGAAGCTATATATTTCATGTGCCACAAATATTAAAATGTATCTGTCTTATAGCTGTATTGAATGAAATTTGATTCAACCAATTGATCAGTACTTCCTTTTTTTTTTTTTTAAAGATTTTATTTATTTATTCGACAGAGACAGAGACAGCCAGCGAGAGAGGGAACACAAGCAGGGGGAGTGGGAGAGGAAGAGGCAGGCTCACAGCAGAGGAGCCTGACGTGGGGCTCGATCCCATAACGCCGGGATCACGCCCTGAGCCGAAGGCAGACGCTTAACCGCTATGCCACCCAGGCGCCCCTGATCAGTACTTCCTGTAGCAAATTAATAAGAAAATTCATAAGGAACCAAACTTCAAGTACCAGAAAGATTGCTAAGTGTGCAAAGTCATTATGTGTCCACAGAATACTATTTCACTAGTGCCTTCCATTAAAAGAAAATGCTAGGGATGCCTGGGTGGCTCAGTTGGTTAAGCGTCTGCCTTCGGCTCAGGTCATGATCCCAGGGTCCTAGGATCGAGCCCCACATCAAGGTTCCTTGCTCAGTGGAGCGCCTGCTTCTCCCTCTGCCTGCTGCTCCCCCTGCTTGTGTGCTGTCTCTCTCTCTCTCTCTGACAAATGAATAAAAAAAATCTTTAACCAAAAAAAAAAAAAATTCTACCTTCTAAAAAACATGAAAACAAGACTTGTGTACTAAGTATTCACTTTAAGGGACATTTGTCGTTATTGATATACAATAAGTAGAAATCTAATCTTATCAAAATCTCTTAGAAGAAAAGTTAATCAAACTAAAACTCAGCATGGCCTGTGTGTGTATTTATATATATATATATATATATATATAGGCACATAGTATCATAAGGAACTCTACCCATCATGTCTCTCCCCAAAACATCCCTGATAGGTAATTTTCTAGTTTCTTTTGAGTGTTCAAACACTTACATCAGTATCTCTAAAAAAGTCCATTCAACTTGGGGCACATAAAGCTATTAGGAAAGTCTTCTCTATATTTAGTAAAATTTGTCCTTTTTAAGCTTTTTAAGCTTCTACCTACTAGTTTTATTCTGCCTCCATGGCAGCCAGGTGTGGCCAGGAGACTAAGTTGTGGCCAATAAAATGTCAGTGAAAATGTCTATGCAAATTCTGGGAAGGCTTCTTAAAAGGGAGAGGTGTGCCTTTCCCCTACATCATACCTATCCTTCTTGCTGTCTGGAATAAGGATGTGACTGCAGGAGCTCCAGTAATTTACCATGAGGTGATCTTGAAGATGGAAATAACCATTCACTGAAGACATCAGAGTTGGAGTCCTCAAAGACTTTGTGGAGCTGTCTTTCTAGCCCTGGGCCATCCTGGGTTGTCCATCCTCAGACTTCATTTACACAAGAGAATACCCTATGTGTGTACTTGTTATACAGAACTTAGAAACGTATTTCCTAATTCATATACTGATACTGAAGATACGTTTTCAATACTTTTAAAGATTTATTTATCTATATTAGAAAGAGAGCGAGTACACATGAGTGCATGCACGTGCGCACACGAGCTGGGGAGAGACGGGGATAATCTTTAAGCAGATTCCCCCTGAGCAAGGAGCCGGACATGGAGCACAATCCCATGACCCTGAGATCATGACCTGAGCTGAAACCATGCATCAGATGTCCAATTGACTGAGTCACCCAGGCGCCCCAACATTTTCAATATTTGAAGAGCAGTATCATATTCTACTTACATCCTCTTTACTTTAAACTTCATTTTTTCAGCTTCCTCATCATCTGGTCACCCACTTTTATATAGGCTCAAGCTTTTCAGAATCCTTCTTAAAATTTTCAGAATAGAACTCAACGCATCCACCAGATGTGAGTTGACCAGTAGAAAACAAAGGGATTATTCACTTCCTTTGCTGTCATTCCAAGACAGTCTTATGCATTAGCACCTTCAGCAGTCCTCAAGACTAAAGATTCATATCACGGTTTTAGGAAGGCAAAAAAACGTCTCGTTTTTACTTTGTTTTGTTCTCTACTGCAAGTACCCTTAAACCACACTTTCCCTACTTTGTTTATGTTTAGTAATTTGTTCTTTCTCTATAAGCGTAAAATATCAGATTTCTCCTTATTACATTTCTTTTTATAGTCTATTACTCCATGCAATGGAAATAAACCTTGAACCCCAATTTTGGTATTCCACCTAATTAACTATCCTTCTTCATTAGCTTCTGTCTTCTGCTTATTTAGTTTGCAAGTGTTCTGTGTCCCCACCAAGTCCTTCACAAGAACTTGACACAATGAAGGCAAAATACAGAGCCCTTTACTAATCCACTGAGGACATCTCTGCCAGTGGGCAGGCAGCACATAACCGACACTCTAGGGATGCTTGTCCAACCGGCTCTGGGTCCCAAAGACCTGCTCCTTCTTTCAAGAACTCAGGCCCCAGGAGTGGGCCATAGGAGGCCACAGGTGGCATGTAGGAAGCCCACAACCTGACTACTGCCATATAGAGAGAGACTGGCAGCGTGGGCTGACTCACGGGGCAGGAAGGTAACTGTGAGGAGGTAGAGGCTCTCGTTTATCTAACAGATACAGAAAAAAAGGAAGTCTCTTTCTTTAAAAAGAAAAAAAAAATTATCCTTAAAAAGAAAAAAAAAATCTATTGGTACATTGAGTGTAGGGTGGCGACTTGACTAGTGATTGATTGACAAAGCAGTGTAAATTCCATAACTACCCCATTTGCATAGATATTGATTGCAGTGGGCTTCAAAAGACTGATTATGCTGCTTCTCAGATTTGAAATGATTGTCTTATACCTTAGCCCTACAGAAAAACCAAGAAGCAAACATTAAAGAATTTAAATATGCACATGTGAAAATGTATTTATGATTAATGATAATTTATTAAGTGCAATACTGTGCTAAATTAATATATGCAGAGTAAGACTGACTTGGGCTGATGGAATTATCTTGTTTATGATTACCGTTATTGACGTTAAAAGAGCTACACCACTATTTTCTGAACAAGAGGCATAGTCTAACATACACAATGCAAAACATTTAGATATTTACTGCATTGTCACTAATCATTAATTTGATGTAGTTTTAGTCATTGTAAATTAAAGGTTCCTGTATCGAGAAATGTCATTCCATTTATAAAAAAGGAATACACAGGGGCACATGGGTGGCTATATCGGTTAAGTGTCTGACTTCAGCTCAGGTCATGATCTCCACGTCCTGGGATGGAACTCAGCGGGGAGTCCGCTTGTCCCTCTGCCCCTCCCCACCACTCTTACACACACAGCATGCACACATGCTCTCATTCACAAATAAATAAATCTTTTTAAAATTTTTTTAAAAATTTAAAAAATTTAAAAAGAATATACAGAAAGAATATTAAAATATACATGTATTATTTCCAATTAAGAAACATACATAGTAAATTACAATACTTTATTAATTAATAATTGCACCACTACCACTTAAGTACATTGCATCCTAACTGATATTACTCAACATATAAACAATCACTGTTTTAAAATTAAATATTGGTATCAATGAAAATATTTTTTGAATTTATTACACTGCCATAAAATAGAAGACAAACTGGATCCATTCTTTTCTTTGGGGAGCTAAACTTTTTTTTCCAATTAAATAACATTCAGGTTTGGTTGACAATTTAGATTTGCCTTCTTTTTTTGGTTTTGTCCTGATGAGTAATTTAAGAAAATATAAACCTAGGAAGTTTGCAGCTTGAACCACTCTGATAGCTTTTTATTTTCCTTTTGGTGAGGGAAAGAAGATCTACAAATTAGTATGGTTTTGTCTAATTTTTGGTCATTGTTCATGTCAATTCAAGTCCCTACTTAAATCTAAATTAAATTCAAAATGTAATGCTGCTTTATTGCTTTTATAGATTCATTTTTCTATCTTACTTCAATGCTGTCAACAAGTCTATGTGTTCTGGGTGAGCTGAACAAAGTTCCATGCAATTTGGGCAGGCTGACTTGTTAGGGACCATTTAAAAGAGAACCATCTATTCAGTACTTTTGAACTTATTGTTCTTGCAGGGGACTAGGACAATTTCAAAAATCTTATTCAATTCTTAAAGGACCTGAAAATTTTGCATTGGTCCCATTAGCTAACAGGTTTGTTTTTAGGTCAAATAAAGTATAGAAGTCTAGAAACAATGATCCCTTTATTTGCACAGTGTTAAAACTGACATTAGTAAATAATTAGAAAAAAAAAAAGGCTGAGCTCAATAAAAATATATTTAGCTCACTATTATCATACATTCTATTTCTTTAGATATTAACATATTAAACCTAAGGAAAGACTAAAATGTTTCATTCATGTGTCTCAAAACTGATTAATTAATCTGAATTAAAAGTATTCAATGTCTTTACCTGGCCTTAGCTTTTGAGAGCCTGGGCTTTTGAAAGACAACTTTCTTGACCATCTTAAATGAGACAATCAAAACTACAGGAGAGTCCAGACCAAATGTTACAGTGGGAAAAAGGATTTCCAAAGTACAACAACTGATCCATTTCCACATGATATCATTATTGTTTTTGTTTTGTTTTTGTTAAACAAGTTTTAAAATATCAATTGTCTTCCTTACTAGTTCTCCAGCTCCACATACCAATTTTCTCCTAGGCCCACATCCCTGTGAACAGGGTATAATAAATAACACCCCAATTTTACAAGATTGCTTTGTTTGGTTTTGTGAGCAATATGAATGATAGTTTAAAAAAATTTCTGCTAGGGTAGAAATATGCCCATTATTTTGCATTCTCTAAGTCTGGCAACTTCAACTATTAAAATGGAGCTACTATCATGGGAAATTATTGGAAACGTATTTTTAAGTGAAATGAAGAAAATGATTCATGGGTTTAGGTTTTCAACAAGGCTATCTTGTTGCTGAGGTTGAAATTCTTGCAGCATGAACCTATTTTAAGTTCTCTTGAGACTTCGTTGGGCAAATATTATGCTGTAATTTAAGATGGTCCTAGACATTTTGATAAAGCTTTTCACATAATTTGAGCAATTGTGAAAAAGATTTTCTAAATACTTTGATATTTTATTACTGAATCATCATACTTTTGTGACCTCTGATCTTTATTCAGGAATGTTGGGGTTTGGCAAAAAAAAGGTGTTTTTAAATTTTAATAGTAATATTTGTAGAGATAAAGGTCATTAGTGTCCATAATAAAAATAATAATACTTTGTATTTACATGGCATTCTTCCTCAAGAAAGAAAAGAAAATTCTTTCTTCAACAACAACAAAAAGTTTGACTGAAAATTCGGTTTTACAAAACATATAACAAGTTTAGGGTATTTTGAATATAACTGGCTATAATTTTGTAGGGGATCTACTTTGCTAAATTAAAAATAAATCATTGCTTCAAAAACATACACAACTACTACATAAATGAAGCTAATTTACCTTAACCTTGAGGTAACTCAGAAGATATTTCTTTGTACATAATTCACAGGTATCTCTTTGTAGATATTTCTCTGTAGGTAGTTTAAGATAAATACAATAATTGTATGAACATTAAAGACAGTGGTTAAAAGACAGAAGATATCATTTGATCAGATGATTTTACAACAAAAATTGGGGCAGTGGGGTGTGGCAGAGCACAGTATGAAAGGATATGGAATTACTAATTGGTTACTTCCTTTTGTAAAGAAGGGCATTAGTCTATGTTACGTGTTCGTAGAAACCTTCACTCTCAGATGAAATGCTATATTACCAGGCCAGCTCATAGTTCTCACTAGGATGCTAACATCAGCTAACAAACTTTGTCCTATTTTGGATAGACGGGTCTCATTATAAACTCTCAAGACTTCGATAATAAAGCCAGCCTAGTAAACCTACAACCTATAAACCCCTGCCCTCGATGCCTCCAAGCATGGCACAGGTACTCATCAAGGAAATACAGTAATGGAAAGGAGAGCTAAAGGGCCAAAGGGCAGAAAAAGAAAATGCAAAGCAGTGTTGACACCACAAAGTGGAAAAGATTTTGAGGTATTAAAACAGCAATATTCCAAAAGGGAAGGGTTCCATTTTGAGCTAACGCTGGATTTAAGTCATTCCACAAAAAACATATCTGAGAGAGAAAATAGGCTACAAGGTTTAAGCTGTTCTAAAATAAATATGAAGTTAGACTTATAAGAGCTAACTTTTAAGCTGCTCTACTAATAGCAAAAATGGCTGAGATTGACATCTGCAGAAATTTTAAACCCAAAATCATATGACAAAATAGACAAATCTTAGAAATAGATGTGTGAGTGCACCTGCTTTTTTCACAGCAGTGCATAAAAATATTCCAAACCCAGACAGAGTGTAGAACTGATGCTCTAAGAGTCTTTATTGGACTATAAAATGATATCCATGTGATGGCTAATGTGTCAGTGTTTTCATCTGAAAGATTAGTAATAGCTTTGGTAATAAACCCTGGTTCCTATTGTCTAATGTTAGTGGCAAGCAACTACACGTAAGGCAAAGGAAAGAAGTGGATAGACTCCTTGCCTCTGCAAAGTCTCCAGAGTTGGGCTTTCATAAGGTTGCACAGGGATACAGAAGTGTTTTTATTTTAAAAGTTCAAGATCATTAATGTCTATTAGTTTTCCCACTAAAGCAATACACCTTGTTCTAAGAAACACAGGCTCCTCTTGTTCTTTAGAGCCAGACTATGTCTAGGAGTGAAGGAGTAGTTAGAAACTGAGAGAAGGCTGAGACATCCTCATGAGGAAAGGCACTAAATCACGGCCCACCTTCTTCAGCAATGATATAAACCCTGGCACTTCCCTCCCCAGCCAGAAGGAGCCACAGTGGGCTGTGGCTTGCTGGGGGAAGACAGGACAAGAGGAACTTCTGGCTGCAAGTACATATACCACTCCTGGTTAAAATGAAATAAGACAAAATAATCTGCGATTCTCTTAATCAAAGATCACATTTTAGATAAAAATTGAGCTCAAATGAAATTAAAGATGGCTCTCATACAGGGATAATTAGTATTTGTTAATTGTACCATGATAGTAATAAACTGATCCCATCATCCAAGTAGATTTGATGCCTGGTAAAACAAATCTTAATCCCCTATTTTACTCATTAAAAAATAATTTTAAAAATCAAACTACTCTTTGTTGGATGTTTATATTACCTGTGACATAAATATAATAGTTATGTGATATATTAAAATAATGACTTTAAGAACTATTAAAGTCAAAGATGTTAAATTGCCCAAGATCACCCTACGTATAAAGGAAGAATCAAGAGTCAAACCTGGGTCTTGCTTTTTCTACTACCCAGACCTCTCAACAGACAAATTACAGGTTTCATCTTCATTTTGTAATCTACTTTCTCAGAACCTTATAAGGCTCTCTTTTCTTTCTGGCTTCCCTTCTGGTTGGTTGGTTGGTCTCTGACTATAAAATTTATACATGCTCATTATTTTGAAAATTTTTTAAATGTGATAATAGAAACTAGAAAATAAAAATCACCTGTAATTCTACCTGCCAGTGAATGACTGTGTTTGTATGTTTGTAAGTATCTATATTACCCAGGCATCACCTATACATACTAGTTTATAACTCGCCTTTTTCACTTAGTACGTTGAAGACATCTTTTTGTGTTAATAAATATATATCTACTTCATTGTTTGTAACAGTAGAATAGTGGTATCCTGAATATATATACATACCTATATTTTACAACTGAGGAAATAACTATAAAAATTGTAAAAATAACTGTAGGATTTAAAAATAATTAGTAATTGCATAAATAAAGATTAACTACTTGACTTATAACTGATATTCAAGTTATTTCCAGTTTCTATCACTAATTCTACAGTAAAATTTTTTGTTTACAAATTTATGAGATGATTTGCTAGGATAAATTTCGAGCATTAGAATTGCTAAGACAAGTAACTATTTTAAATTTTCATACATATTACCAGATTGTATTCCAAAAAGGCTATGACAATTTACATTCTACCTAAGTGTATTCGAACCTGTTTTTTCACCAATTTGTTTTCATTTGCTTTTTTTCCCTTGGCAATATGTGAGATATAAGTCGTATCTCTCAGTCATTTCTATTAGTATTTCTTTCATTAGCATTAGAACAGAAAATCTTTTCACGTATTTAATTTCATTTTAATTTCTTCTTTTGCCATCTGCCCATTAACAAAAGCAAATAAACAAATAAAAATACCTTTTTCCATTTCTCTATTGGAATTGTTTATCTTTTTCTTTTTGATTTACAAGACGTGCTTATATATTGGAGCTATTAATCCTTAGTAGGGTACAGTAATTGCAAATTCTTTTTCAGTTTGTCATTTGTCTTTCAAGTTTGTTTATAGTATGCTCTATAGTATTAGTACTTATTTTTAATATGGTAAAATACAAATATCACTTGACTTTTAAGTTACTGGAAGACATCCACTCCTAGCTGAGAGGAAGTAACAGAGAAGAAGAGATTGATCTTGCCACCTGAAACTAAAAAACTTAACAAAAATATGAAAGAATGGTTTTTTAAGACATTAGACATCAGGCAACAAAAGACAGTGATCCCTGAGACTGGGAAACAAACACAGTAAGCCACAAGATTGTCCCAGCTTACTGCCTAGTGAGAGTTTTCAGGTCACCGTGCAGGGAGGCATAACCCAGGCTAAGCCCACCAGGCTTCCTGAGTGGAGGAGATGGAACTGAGAATCCAAGTAGGCCAGTACTGTTGACTTTGCAGGGCAAAGAATCAGAAGAGAGCGCAGCAGAGAAAAAAGAAGTCCCTCATATTTTCAGCTGAGTATGGATTAGCTCATATGTTTGAGGAAAAAACTCAGTTCAAGAAAAGAACCAACCAAAGAATTACAGGAAACTGATACTTGCATAGGGCTGAGGGTAATTCGGGGTCCTACTAGCCATAATTCATGGGGCATTAGATAAAGTCCTCCAAAGAGATTTACCTCATTAATGAACAAAATTAGCCCTAGACAAGGCTGTCTGGTCCCATCTAACAAAGCTTAACTTTAAAATTGAAAAGGATCAAACTGTTTCCAGATAACCTTATTATATCCCAGAACAAGGTTCAAGAATATTTATAAGAGGGGCGCCTGGGTGGCACAGCAGTTAAGCGTCTGCCTTCGGCTCAGGGCGTGATCCCGGCATTATGGGATCGAGCCCCACATCAGGCTCCTCCACTATGAGCCTGCTTCTCCCTCTCCCACTCCCCTTGCTTGTGTTCCCTTTCTCACTGGCTGTCTCTATCTCTAATAAATAAATAAATAAAATCTTTAAAAAAAAAAAAAAAAGAATATTTATAAGAATACAAAAATACCCAGCACGCACAAGATTAAATCCACCAATGTCTGGCATCTAATTAAAAAAAAAAACAAAAAAAAACATGCAAAGAAGCAGAAAAATACAAGTCAAATTGAAGCAAAAAAATCAATCAATTGAAAGTGTCCCAGAAGTAACACCACTGATAGAATTAGTCAACATAGTAAAACAGTTATTATAATGGTATTTCATTATGTTCAAGAAGTCCAGGGGTCAGCATTTTTTTTTCTGTAAAGGGCAGGATAGTACATTATTTAGGTTTTGCAGGCCATACAGTCTCTGCAACAATGACTCACCTCAGCCACTGTAATGCAAAAAGCAGCCATAAACAATGTGTTAATGAATGGACATGGCTCTATTCCAATAAAACTTTATTTACAAAACAAATCTTGTGAGACAGATTTGGTGTATAGATATCATTTGTCATCCCCTGAGCTAGAGGAAACGTTGAACATGTCTAGTAGGTATTAAAAAAAAAAAAAAGACCCATAGAACATGAAACTCATAGAAGAAAGCATAGGAATAAAAGCTCCTTGACATGGATCTTGGTAATTATTTTCTGGATATGACACTTAAAGCACATGCAACAAAATAAAAAATAAACAAGTGGGACTACATCAAACTAAAAAGTTCCTGCACAACAAACACTTAACAAGGTGAAAAGACAACCGGCAGAATGCCAAAAAAATATTTGCAAACCATATATCCCGTAAGGGGTTAATATACAAAATATATAAAGAACTCATACAACTCAACAGCAAAATAATAATAGAAATAACTCAAACATGGGCAGAAGACCTGAACAGACATTTTTCCAAAGATAATATGCAAAAAGCCAAATGGTACATGAAAAGATGTTCAGAATCACTATTCAAGGGCACCTGGGTAGCTCAGTCAGTTAAGCACCTGACTCTTGATTTCGGCTCCAGTGGTTAGCGGAAGTCTGCTTGAGGCTCTCTCTCCCTCTCCCTCTGCCTGAGGCTCTTTCTCCCTCTGCCCCTCCTCCCCCCCTCAAATAAATAAATCAATCTTAAAATGTGCCAGAAGTGAGTGTGAGTTCCGGAGCTTAGCCCTCCTAGGTCACCTAGGCCTCTGCAGGGTTCTGCCCTGTACTTTCTCAGGACCCAGCCATCATGTAAAGATGCGCAGGCCGGACAACTGAATGACACATCAGAGAGGGAGAGGAAGCCTCTTACAACCTTCAGCTCCAGCCAACCCACCAGAAAAAAGCAGCCTCATAAATGAGTCCAGATGAAACCCATGGAAGAACTACCTCACCAATTATAAAATCTTAAGAGAGATACAATAACACTGTTGGTTTAAGCCACTAAGTTTTGGGATGGTTTGTTACCTACCAATAGAGATCAGGAACATATTTTTTGTTGTTGTTATTAATGTCATGTTTAGAAAGCCCCTGCCACTTCATATTCTAAAAACATAAACCTATAGTTTTCCTTTAGTGCTTTTATATTTGAATTTGTACATTTAGCACATGTTTTGGCATATGATATGAAGATGGTACCCAATCTTGTTTTTTCAAACAGTTATCTGTTTATCCTCATAACATTTTATAAATAACCATTCTTTTGAATGCTACTTTTACCACATACTAAATTTTGAGGATAACTTAAAGGGACAAATCCAAAAGAAAAATGTCCAAATTCACTTTCAAATACAAAAGCTATTAAACCAAATTAGCAGTGTTTCTATAAAAAAATTCCTTATTTCCTTTCTAAGTATGTATATGCAAACTTTATTATAAATAAAATTACTTTTTCATTTCAAGAAGAAAATCAGAAACATGTGTTTTCCAACATTTTGTTATGGAAATAGTCTTATTATTCAGAAAGCTTTTTAGTATTATATTCACTATAATATGATTTTACTAGTACTAATTAACCCTGATCTTATAATGTGGTTTCTACAGCTCCCTGACTATGTATTAACCAAATGACCTTAAGTCAGTATTAATCCAACTGAAAACACCTCTTGAAAAGCTTTCACTGCAATCTACAAATATGAGATAAAATTCAAGTCAATTTTTTCCACACTACAAAAATATGGGGAAAAAAATCTTGTTAAATTTTAGGTAGGACTTTGTCAACATACAGGTCTCTTGGGAATTTCTTAGACCCTTGGTGTGAAATCTGCAAGAAGACATTTTATGGAAATTATTGTAATGACAAGATTAAATCCTATGTCCCTACCCACAAAGCATGCTAACAATATTAAAGGAGAAATCCAATTCTTAACTTGAAGTAAAAAATATATATTCAAATGATCACTCCTGAGTTTCCTCCTTTTAGCTCTACTCCATTGTCAAATTTTTCCTTATGAGTGTCATGGAAGCCAGTGAATTGAAGGGAGGGGAAAAAGCTTTAAAAAGGCAGACATAGCAAAAAAGCTGACTTCTAAATCGGGTCCCTAGAAAGAACTGCCTGCCTATACATTACTCCCTCCCCAAAAAATGTCCCAAATTACTAGGACTGCTCCACTTAATTTGATCATGTTGCCTGAAATCACCTCAATTAGAGATTCATTTCAGTCAGTAAGTTTTCTCTTTCTAAAATATACAGAAATCTCTAAGATTTTAAGAGTTTATCAAACATCACCACATTTGTGTTAATTTTTTCTTTCAATGGATTTTTCTAATAAGTTGAGGAAACCACCCACATTGAAGGAATGGGGTTTTCTTAGTTACATTAAAAAGCACCTCATTCTCCCTGTTATTAGCTTTGAAAATCTAAAATCATTTTTTAACTAAATTTTTAATCTTGATGTGATTATAAACACACATCAGACACACGTGTATCATAAAAAATATTACACGAAGTATGTCCTTTACTCAATTCCCCTCAACTGTTACTTCTTACAAAAATATAGTACAAAAGCAGGGGCGCCTGGGTGGCTCAGTCAGTTGAGCAACCAACTCTTTTTTTTTTTAAAGATCTTATTTATTTATTTATTTGACAGAGAGAGAGGCAGCGAGAGAGGGAACACAAGCAAGGGGAGTGGGAGAGGGAGAAGCAGGCTTCCCGCCGAGCAGGGAGCCCAATGCGGGGCTCCATCCCAGGACCCTGGATCATGACCTGAGCCAAAGGCAGACACTTAACGACTGAGCCACCCAGGCCCTTGGGCAACCAACTCTTGATTTCATGATCTCAGGGTCCTGAGATCAAGCCTGGAGTCAGGCTCCACACTGGACATGGAGCCTGCTTAAGATTCTCTCTGTCCCTCCCCCTCACCTCCTGCTCATACTCTCTCTTTAGATATATATATATATATATATATATATATATATATATATATATATATATATATATATATATATATATATATATATATATATATATATATATATATATATATATATATATATATATATATATATATATATATATATATATATATATATATATATATATATATATATATATATATATATATATATATATATATATATATATATATATATATATATATATATATATATATATATATATATATATATATATATATATATATATATATATATATATATATATATATATATATATATATATATATATATATATATATATATATATATATATATATATATATATATATATATATATATATATATATATATATATATATATATATATATATATATATATATATATATATATATATATATATATATATATATATATATATATATATATATATATATATATATATATATATATATATATATATATATATATATATATATATATATATATGAGATATCTATATAGATAGGGATATATATTATATATATATATGATATTTATATAGATAGGGATAGAAAGAGAGAGTGAAAAATTAAAACAAGGATACAAACACTGGTACAGGGAAGACACAGAGCATTTCCTTCATCACAAAGATCCCTTGTGTTGCCCTTTCACAGCCACACTCATTTCTCTCCCATCTTTAACCTCTCTTTAACCCTGGCAACCAATAATCTGTTCTCCAATCTATAATTCAATCATTTAAAGAATTGTTGTATAAATGGAATCATACATTATGTAACATTTGGGGATGGGTTTCATCCAGTCAGCATTGTTCTCTAGTGAGTCATTGAGGTTGTTGTACATGCCAGTACTTTTCCTTTTTACTCCTGTAGAGTATTCCATAGTAAGGCTATACCATAGCTTTTGATTTTTTTAACCATTCACCCATTAAAGGGTTGCTTCCAGTTTTTCATTATTACAAATAAAACGGCTATAAAAATTTGTGTACGGGTTTTTGAATGAACATACTTTTTCATTTCTCTAGGATAAACACCTAGGAGTATAATTGTTGGGTCGAATGGTAGTTGAAGTTTTAGTTTTTGAGAAACCACTAATTTTTTTCCAGAGTGGTTATGTCATCTGACATTTCAACCAGCAATTATATGAGTGATTCTTTTTCTCTGTATCCTTGCCAGCTTTGATATTGAATCTGGGTTTTTTTGTTTGTTTTAAATTTTTATTTTAGCCATTTTGATAGGTGTGTACTGATATCTCATTGTGGTTTTCATTTGCACCTTTATATCCTCTCCAGCAATTCTTCATGTCTTTTGCTTATTTTTGACTGGACCGTTTAAGTTTCAAGAGCTTTTTATTTATTTTTTTTAATATTTTATTTATTTATTTGACAGAGAGAGAGAGCACAAGCAGGGGGAGAGACAGGCAGAGGGAGAGGGAGAAGGAGGCTCCCTGCTGAGCAGGGAGCACGACATGGGGCTCAATCCCAGGACCCTGGGATGATGACCTGAGCTGAAGGTAGATGCTTAACTGACTGAGCCACCCAGGCACCCCACGAGAGCTCTTTTTATCTTCTCAATAGTGGTCCTTAGTTGGATATGTGGTTTGTAAATTATTTCCCCCACTCTGTGACTTTTCTTTTCATCCTCTTAACTGAGTCCTCTCTAGAGCAAAAATTTTAAGTTTGAGGAAGTCCAAGTTATTGATATTTCTTTTTATGGAAAACGATTTTGGTTTCAAATCAAAGAATTCTTTTTATAGTCCTAGATTCCAAAAGTTCTTATTTTCTTCCTAAGAGCATTATAGTTTTATATTGTACTTTTAAGTCCATGATCCATTTTGAGTTAATTTCTGTATAAAGTGTAAGGCTTAGGTCAGGGTGCATTTCTTGCTTCTGGATGTCCAATCTCTCCAGCTACGGTTGTTGGAATGGATATCTTCTTCAACTGAATTGTTCTTGTACTTTTGTCAAAAATCATTTGTACATATTTATGTGGATCTATTTTTGGAGTCTCTATTCTATTTCATTGAGAGCAATGTGTCTATCCCTGCACCAACAGCACACAATCCTTATTCTTGTGATTACATAAGTCTGAAAATCAGGTACACCGATTCCTCCTATTCTAGTTCCTTTGCCTTTTCATAAAAATTTTAGGACAATATTATCTACATCTACAACAAATCTTGCTGAGATTTTGATAGGAATTGTGTAAATCTATATATCTACTTAGGGAAAATTGATATCATTGCTATGTCACACCTTACGATTTATGAATACAGCCTATCTCTTCATATTTAATTTTCTGTGATTTATCAGCATTTTATAGTTCTCAGTATACAAGTTCTATTAACATTTTATTAGATTTATACCTAAATATTTTCCAATTCTTTGGAGCAACTGTAAGTGATATTTTTAATGCCATTGTCCAATATACTAACCCTTAGGAGTCATTGTTAGTATACAGAAAAACAATTGATTTTTGTATGTTTTCTTGTATCCAGTGACCTTGACAAACCATCTTATTAGTTCTAGGTTTGTTGTGTTTTTTTAAAACAAATTTAGAATTTTCTACATAAAAAATCACCTCACGTCATCTGCAAATAGAGATAGCTTTATTTCTTCCTTTTCAATCTGTATGCCTTTTATTTCCTCTTCTTGCCTTACTGCACTGGCTGGAACTTCTACCATTATTTGAATAAGAATGGTGAGAGGAGACAATCTTGATTCATTCCCAGTTTTAGAGGGAAAGCGTTCAATCTTTCACCATTAAACAGAATACTAAATATACATTTCATCAAGTAAAGGAAGTTTCCTTCTGTTCCTATTTGTCAGTTTGTATCATGAACAAATGCTTTTTCTGTGTTGAATAATGTGGTGTCATTTTTCTTCTTTAACCAGTTAATATAGTGAATTACATTGATCTATTTTTCAAATAGCTGAACTACTCTTGCATCTGTAGGACCAACCACATACGGTCATGGTGTACAACTTTTTATACTGCTGAATTCTATTTGTTAATATTAGTTAAAGATTTTTGCATCTATATTCATAAGGAATATAGGTCTACAGTTTTATTTTTTGTACTATCTTTGCTTGATTTTGGTAACAGGATAATACTAACTTTATAAAATGAACTGGGAAGTGTTCTCTCTTCTCACATTTTCTGAAAAAGCTTGTATAGAACTGGCACTAATTCTTCTTCACATGTTTAGTAGAATTCTCATTTTTCAATCCCTTTTTCTTATACCCCAGTTCTTTCCCTCATGACCTAGACCTTTCACTGAGCTTCCTTCAGGTTACTCAACTGGAAAATGGAGACAGTAAAATTTACCCCACACAGTATCTCTGAGTTAAAGGTAGAGTGCTTAGAAACAGTGTCTGCACATATTAGCAGGTGTAGTTATGACTGTGATTAGTCCCTATATCTAATCAGTCATCAAGACCTTCAATGTTTCCTTTAAATAAATCATCCCCAGGGTGAGGTCTAGGATGAGGTAAGAGAGGCACATAGGGCAAAAAGTAAAGGAGGCACTCATGCTAGGTGAGTATGTCTCTCTTGCCTCACTCTAGTGCCAGCCCTGCTCTTCCCCATTACTTCTTTCTATCCCACAATCAGTATAATTCACCCCTTTATTCCTATATACTTGAGCATTTTAAAAGCCTTCTTATGTTCAATCTAATTGCAATCTTTCCCTCTTCTAACTGATCAAGACATCTCCAAACCTTCTTAAAAATAAAGCTCTCTGGGGGTGCCTGGGTGGCTCAGTCGGTTAGGTGTCAGACTCTTGATCTCAGCTCAGGTCTTGATCTCAAGTTAGTGAGTTCAAGCCCTGCACTGGGCTCTGCACTGGGTGTGGAGCCTACTTAAAATTATTAATCTCTCTGTTCAAAAATTGCCAAGAGTGCCTTACCAATTACACAGTTTAGTTCAAATCCCTTAGGAAAAGACATAGGCATACGATACTGCCGTATTGCTCACTGGGTGCAAGCAACAGAAACTGACTCTGGAGCTAAACAAAGCAAAAATGATTTATTGAAAGGATAGGTGCTAGTTAGTAGAATTTAAGGAAAAACTTAACGATGACTGGGGAAAAGAAAGGAACCATGTTAGCTCTGAGGATGTAGATGAAAAGAACTAATTGACTCCTCAGGGCACCACAGTCAGAATGAGTCAACTCCACCCATTTTCCATCCTTGGGCCTCTATTAGGTTAGTCATATGCTTATCCTAGGCCAGGGGAGGGCAGGACACTTTGATTCACTATCTTAACAAAACAATTCCCACTTCGGGAACATAAGGGAAGACTCCTAAGGGTTAGACTTTGACAGTGATATTCACCACTGTATATCCAGCATATAAGAACAGTTTCTGGGGGCACCTGGGTGGCTCAGTCGGTTAAGCATCTACCTTCAGCTCAAGTCGTGATCCCAGGGTCCTGGGATCAAGCCCCCACATCGGGCTCCATGCCCAGTGGGGAGCCTGCTTCTCCCTCTCCCTCTGCCCCTAACCCCCTTTTTGTGCTCTATCAAATAAATAAATAAAATCTTGCAAAAAAAAAAAAAAGTTTCTGAAATATAGTATGAGCTCAGTAAATATTCACCAAATGAATCAGTTGAGTGAAAATAAAAGTACCTAATCAGAGGAGTGAAAAGTGAGAGCTGAACAGGGGCAAACAACAGATGTCAATACAAAAGCTCTCCACAATCTAGTCATACATTACATCAATCTGTTCTATTCATTAGGGGATGGATCTCCTAAGAACCATTAATAAAAATTTCCATTATTACATAGCACTTTTCAAAATGCTGAGTGATTCTACATACTCAAGTTTATACTGTCCTTGGACTTTTCATTTACCCAAAATTTCACCCATTCTTCAGTCCTTAGTGTAGTCTCAATTCTGTTAGGAAGACTTCCTAAATAATTTCAGACCATGTTTTAGCTCTCCCTTCCTTGACAATTTGTGTCCCTGCCGTGGTTTGCTATTTGACTTTGGATGTGTTAACCTTGTCTCAAAAACTAACATTTGCTTGAGTGCTGGGTCTTGTAAATCAGGGTCTTATAATTCCCAGTATCTTTCCCCTAATTAATTGGGCAATACTCTGTACCTTCTATATACTCAATATAAATTGAAATGAAAGGATTAAGGCTGATATTTTGGAAAGATTTATTTTTCTCATTGCAATTAAAACACTAACCTACAGATGAATGTATAATTTAGCCATAAAACATTGTTCCTTATAAAATTAGTGTGAATTTTAATTTTGGAAGTATACTGATAAAAATTTTATCAAATCTATGCTGAAATGATTATAATGCACTTATGAAAAAATATTATACATTGTGGTAGCTCCTCCTTCCTCTTTCTCCTCTTCCCTGTCACAATAAGCCATGCCTTTTGAGTGTACACAGGCCTCTGTGTTTTCCTGCCTTTGAAGCTGGGTGGCCTGAGACTCATTTCTGACCAAGAGAATGTGAAAGAAGTAATGTGGCATGATTTCCAAGGTTAAGTTAGTAAGAATCCCTTCTGATGTCATGTGGGTCTCTTGGACTTTGTGTTCTGGGAAAGAAGGCCACCAGCTAAGATGTCTAACTACACTAAAACATCCATGCTAGAGGAAGCCCAAGCTAGCCATGTAGGGAGGACATGTAGAAAGAAAGAGACATCCTGCCAGCCGCAAGAACTCTGGCCATCTGAATTAAGGTGTCAGATATGTGAGTGAAAAAGCCATCTTGGATGTGTAGTCCAGTCGAGACATCAGGTGACTCTAGACTCCAACTGTTATTTAAAATCACTACATTTTGCAGTGGCTTTTTAGGCAGTAATACAGAGTCAAAACACATACTTAAAACATAATCACTCAGGCACACGCAAAACAGAATTATAATATACATATGCTTTGTATTTCAGTTATATCCCTAAAGCTATTACTATTTTATTTGTCTATTGCTGCTTTTCATGGTTTTACTTTGTTAATTCTATTGCCACTTTTAATTTTATTCCATTATTTCATATTATAAATTATAATTGGCTTATAAATAACAGGAAATATTTTCTTTGTAGAATCCACTCAACTGTTTATTAAAATATGTAGCTTATAAACATTTTTTGGAAGTAGGAATAACATCTTAATAATTTTTTTTTTACTAAGTAGTACATAAAAGTTATTCAATAAAAGTTGATAATTGAATTGATGAGTGATGGGAAATGATCATTTGATGAAAAACTCATTCAAACATCTTGTAATGAATCCATCACTGACCCAGTTAAAAATTTTTTAAATAAAGAGTTTTTATGTGACATCCACAGTCACATCTGTTTAAAATTCTTAAGCTTTTATTCTAATTCAATAGTACCAATTTCAATTCATTATTACTCCAAAATGCATATTGTAATCAACCAACAATCAATTCACAAATAAAAATAAAATATTTTGACATTTTAAATGCATCTGAGGATCTAATATGAAATAATTAGAAATAAATACAATAGTCCTTTAATATAGCTTTTGCACAAAGCTACAAAACCTTTTCTAAAAGAATTTTAAACAAATTTTTGCAAATATCCATTGTTACTTTACAAGTTTAATAGAGCAACAGTTTCTTAGAAATTTAGTGAGTACCTACTGCAATTCTATATTCTATGTGTTTACATATATATTTGATGTTTACAAAATCAGTTTTGAAAAAAACCTTGATTGTGACTACCTGGAAAAATTATAAATATATCTCTGTTTACTAAAACCTCAGTCTTTCATATTACTGATTTGCTTTCTAGTTCATGAAAGTAAATGGATTTCTAATCATTTCAGTAGTTTGGTTAAAAAAAAAGAATGAAAAGTTACTAACAGTTGGATAAAAGCTGAAACTTTATTTGTCTCAATGCATTCACAGTGTACTTCTAAAAGAGAAAAATCTAGACGTCCATCAGTCAGAAAATATATTATATAAGGGATTTAGAATAAATTAAGGATGTTCAAAGACTCTCAAGAGGGTCTTCAAAATGAAGCTGCCCGTGAGACATGACGTTAATCAAGTAATTGAAGAAGAAAAAAAACTCAGCTTGGCTAACTACCTATTTACTGAGCTATTTCTGGGTTCAACAAATGAGAAGATCTAAGAGAACAGGTATTTAGGTGTTCCTAAATTACACTTCTCATATTTTTACTACCTTCTTCAAAATTTCTCACAGTCACTTCACTAAATTCCAGGAGATAAAGACTGCTATGACCAAGGGGCCTAGGGGGGGAAAAAAAAAGTCTGATTTTACCCTTTTATTTTCATAAGACAGAAGTTTAATGATTAGGACAGAAAGTCTATTCAAAAAAGCCGAATGACTGGCTTAGTTCCCATAGAACCATTTAGCATTAAACCAAACTGCAAAACAAAGGAAGAGATACCAGGAATTTGAATCAAATTACAAGGGTGCAGTCAGAAATAACTGGAGACTCATACAGGACCAAGTATAAGGAAAAGCAGAAAGGTGGGCCAATCGAGAGGCAAAATTCAGTGTCAGGTTAGCAGAAGTAGGTCAGGAACAGCTAATTTAGATACCAACGGGGTAAGTGAGGCACTTAGGTTTGGAGTCATGGGCTGCTGGGGCTCCCTGGTGGAAAGGAGAAGGCTCTAAACGGTCTCTGTAATACATCAGATGGTACCCAATATTAGCGCCACCTCCACCTCACTGTAATGCATATGGGCGAGCCTAAACACCTAGCTTCAAAGGTCCCAATATAGCCTTTACGCACCTTCCAGAGCCAAAATGTTAAAGAATTTCCTCCTGATGATCTTTCAGCAGTGCTCAGAGAAGATAAATGATTTCTCCTTACTTGTAACTTCTTACATAGGAGATGACCAAGTAACTCCAAGGAGGTAAAATAATCATTTTATCTTCTAAGATTTCTGATGGCCTCTTCTTTGGATATAAAAACATATACCAAACCTTCACTGAATATTAAGGTAAAAACTAAAAGGGAGGGAACTATCAATCTAAGAAAGCACAGTGGATAGTGGCTAGACAGAAATGTATATCCTTTGAATAATATAAATCATAAAATGTCAGTATTAAAGACCCTGAGACCAACTGAGAGGCTTGGAAAGATTATGATGGAAGAAAAATGACTGTATTACACTCCAGTTAGAAAGTCAGTATTTTTCCATTGGTAAAAACTATGATCCCAACGCACCAAGACCTCACTCCCTAATAATAATTGATCAAAGGAGAGAGTCTTCACTGCTTACTTGTATTACAGTCAGTGAAAGATCAGAACCTATAAGAACCTGCCAACAAAATACTCCAGACAAGTGCAAAAATCTATGAAGTATAAGGAGTATAGGCCCCACACTATAAAGAAAAGAAAATCTTACAGCTTTTTCTAAAGCATCAATCAAATCAGAACGAAGTGCCACAGAGAGGATTTTTGCTTTATGAAGTGCTGGCTTCCTTCAAGGTCATTCACGACGGTGATACAAAGATGTCTGCAATACTGTGCTTTCTGTCTCAACACTAGAGAACCGCCTAGGGTCCTTACTTAATGAGTTTACTAGCCGAGCTTCATCTTAATAGAAGCAGTTGAGTTCTAAAAAAAATTTTTTTAATCTCAGCTCAGTGCAGTCTCTCTCACAGCTACAAAAAAAAATAAATAAATACACTTATTACAAGGTAATGAATACTGAGTTAAAATAAATGTGACATCCAAAGGGCTGCTAAATATTGGCATGTCAGTTTCTCTCATTGTGCTCTCTCATTATTCATCATTTTGCTTAAAATCTACAAAATATTCACCTTTTAACATTTAACTTTATATTTGTTGTTCTCCTTTCTCCTGAAGACACCATTCATTAACTAAACCTCACATCTTTGAAGGACAATCCAAGTTACAAAGCGTATAAGAAGCCTAAACCAATAAACTGTGAAACAAGATTAGAATTAGGGAGCAGATAAATTTGAAAATGTGGACTTAGCATACAATTTTTTTTAACTATCAGAAAGTACCTGTACCTTCACATCAAAAAGGAAGGAGACCATTGAGTTCTCTCTATATATTTAATGTTATTCTATTACTATCCTATTGAGGGGGTCCAATTTAGTCTATTACTCTATCAGTGTGTTTTACTTGGTCATGCTGTCTGGCCTTGCAGAGAGTCATCACCGATGACCATGCATATATTTACCAAGTCCTCTGGTTATACTTAGGTAGTTCCATGGTAAACTAGCTTCTCTGAGAATATTATTATAATCAGAGGCCCTCAAAAGGATCATTTTGCTTTTCCTCTTTTCCCCCTATCACACTCAGAGTATGAGAACTATGTGGCCAGGAAAAGCAGGTAACTTCTAAAGGGGTTATCAAGGAGGACCCTATCCAGGGTCATAGGAGGAGCCAAGAACTTCTAGTTATCTCTTTAGGACTATGTCTATTAAAAAAAAAAAAATCCAAATAACACTGTTGAAAAGAATTTCACGATTTATGAGTGTCATAAAAAACTAAATAATAATACTCAGTACAAATAAATAGTCAATGCCAACAATGAAAAAAACCTAGAAAAGCTAAAACAGACCATAAAATGGCAGCAAAACTATTTTTGTTTTCCAAACTCTCCTGAGAAGTATGTCACTACTTCCTAGGAGTGCATTATTTCTTTTGGTACCCTTTAACACAATACCTGATGCTCAACAGAGACTCAAAAGTATTTGCTGAACGAAGCAGCGGGTGAAAAAAGTAAAATTAATTAAAATATAGGCACTAACTCCCTGAGGTCAGTGAAGTACCATTTAGTATGTGGAAATACTATTTCAGAAATTACTTAAAAGATAATTAGAGAGCTTAGCATATATGGATTGGTCAATATTCAAAGACATTTTTGTTTTGGAAAAAAAATTATTTCCCCCGAAATTTCCTAATTTATTTACTCCAAATTTACTTTTATTTCACTAAGGAATAAACTATATGATAACGTAAAGAGATGTCTGTAACTAAACATTCTTTATTAAGATAATTATAGATTAACAAATCCTAAATCTACTAAATTTAATATATAATATAGTATAAAATCTTCAAAATGCAAACTATATACAAGCTAAATAACTTCTCTTAATAACCTCAACTACACTGAAAACATGTAACCTTATTATTTAATGTGGTTTTTAGATATCCACTCACAATGTCCTTTAATTTCTCTCACCTGAATGTTTTCAGGAACTGAAAACACCCTAGTCCAACCTCTCTATGTTCTCCTGTGCAAGTTCTTTATATCTTGCCCTCATGTTATTTCCAACTGTCTGCCTTAAACAAAGAGTCCTTGCTGGCATTGGCTTGTTGCTAGTCAGTATTTAGCTCTCTCTTTCTGTAGCTAAGAGAGAGCAACCATCTGCTTCCCACAGCTTTTCATTCCTATGATAGCTTTCTGCTCTTTCCTCTTCCAACTCAGAAACAGAAAGCAAAGGATAAAACAAAGCACCTCAGGTCCACAACAAGATACACAACACCCAGGAGAGTTTCCTCCCAATCAGGAAAATGCTTCCTTAGCAACCAAGTTACTAAGGCCAATTAACCTCCTTTCTCTATCAATATTCAATTTACATTAAAGCCCTTTTTGGTGAAGCCCTTCAGTTTTACAATGAGCTTTCTGGCAGAGAAAAAGGTGCTTCTGTCTTAAAGGAACCAAGCCTTTTCTCCTGAATGTCTGTTAGGGTGATCTGAACTTAACACAAGCATTAGGGGATTTCTTAACGTGATGTAAGGGGCTGAAAACATAGAAAAGGCGCAGAAATTAAGTACGATCAATCAACATATACCTAAAAATTTCAGAGCAAGCAGAGACTGGACACAGTGGAAAATAAGAGATGGAAAAGATGCTTTGTAGCTGTCATTGCTTCATACTTGCCTTAGCTGATTTATATCCTTTCCCACAACCAACAAAGCCCAGGTTACCACTAAATAATCACAATATCAGTAGAATCCCAGAGAAAAGATGCATGGAAGAGAGGAGCACAGACAGCATAAAAACCGAGAAATTTCCTTTCAGGCAAGAAAGTTAAAAATTGGAACTAGGGAGAAAATAGCACTTCAAAGTCATGAACTATTTCAGAAGTAGTAAGAACTATAACACGTTGAAAGAAAAGGAGGTGGTTTTATAACAACGTACAATTGTACAATGATAAGTCTCTCCTCTCCAAGATTTCATGCAGTCAGATGGAGGTTACATTTTTTCTAAGTCTCATAATTACATTATTATACTGTATTCCAGTTAAGGTAAAGAAAGCTTGACAAATACTATACAATAGGTAATGAGTTGTCTTCTGATGTTCATTTTCCAGGTCTTAATGAAACAAAATCCTTTGTTGAATAATTTTAAAATTTCTTTAAATTCTACATGTAATGCAAAATGGAACAACCCGTATATAGCAATTTATAACAGGCACTGTTATAAACCATCCTTCGGCAGTTTTGGTAGCAGCTCTCCAATATCAACATGCAACACCACTGTATCTCAAAACAATCCTTGCTGCTAACAGTCACAACACAATTTCAGAACCAGTTTTGTTTTCACTATTGTCAATTAACCATTGTAGGACTCATCCCCCTTGCACACATTTACTCTTAAACAGTAAAGCTGCCTTAAGTCGCACTAATAAAAATTAACATTTGCTATCCTTGTACCTGTCATCCTATCTGATCCTCACAGGGACTGTTACCACACCCTTCTACTGTGGACATGTCTAATGTTGAAAAAGAGCAGGGAAAGGAATATAAACGTTATGAAGCACCGCCCGCAATACGTGTTTTACTTTCACAGCACTGGCCAGGTGTTTCTTCCATAATATCATTTAATGCACACATCCACTCCTCTTAGGTACAACCTCTGATTCCCCACTTCCTGACTCCCTTCAGTATTTGGGGCGCAGGTTTACAAACGAGGGATTTGAGGCTCAAAAAGGTTCAGTAACATGTTCAAAGTACACAGTTAAAATGAAGGAAAGCTGGGATTTAAAACCAAATTTGCCCAACTCCAAAGCCCTTGGTCTATCAACCATGCTATACCACCTGCGACCCAAAGCCCACGGTGGCCCCATTACACTACTCTCAGAATCCTTTTGACTAACATTAGCAATCACCAAAAGCCTAGGTAGTATTTTCCAAATGAGAGTCACAAGCCATTAGCAGGTTCTGAAATCAAGTGGTGGGCCTTGACTAGCATTTTTTTAAAAAATTAAATACTGAATAGATTAGTAAAGCAGGGTATATAAAAACAATAAACCTTAGTTTCCCATATGTGTATGTGGAGTGTACTGGGTTCTGCTGTAAAATGTATTTCCTGTTGTGGGTTTATATCAAAAAGTTTGAAAGCCACTGGTCTCAGAGGATGCTCTCACATAGAAACAGACCATGGAGAGACTTATCAAATGACTGGAACCCATTCAATGTTCAGCTCTGTTCACTTAAATAACATCAGGAAACACAAAACAGGAAGTCCCTTCTCAGACAAGACAGAAAAAGGATTACCTAGAATCAGCATAGGAGGAGGATGCTGATTGTATAATTACACACCTCCTTCACAGCAGCTCCAGTCCATCAAGTAGATAGTATGGTTTATTTTTTACAGCACTAATTATGTAATTATCCATAACATTAAATCAGTTCCACCTGATTCAGTCTATCACAGGTTTCCTGAAACATTCATTTGTTTATTATTTTTAAAAAGAACACTAAACTACAAATCCCATGCCAAAGCTCCAGTGTGGAAACTGTATAAACTTAAAAAAAAAAAAAAAAAAGATCTTCTGTCAAATAGGACATTTTTGGTCCTCTGGGATAAATGGCAATTGAAATTTCATGTTAATATACCTGGGAGCTTCTATAAACAACAGATTTCAGACAAGTATATTCTTGATTTTTTCTTCATTATTTCATAAAATGCCTATCATATGGCAATAATGCCATACTGCATATTTTCACAAAAAGCTTTGCTATAGAATAAAACTTTCTATAGTTTGTTCTTTATAACACTTCTGGTATACCCCTCATTCAAAATGAGTCCCTGAGAAAGTGCTATAAAATAAGTAAGCTATGGATCCTGCACTCAAGGAGCCAGCAGTTGATTAAGGGAGATAACACTAGACACCACAGCTTCCACTCCGCTGCTTCCCATCACCTCTGAGCAAAGATATACATAACCAACCAATATCTGCAACAGTTGTGGAACATCCAGAAAGACTCATCAGATACCCTCAAATAAGCAAGAGACTAAAACAAGGAACATGGACAAGGACCAGACCTAAGAGAAAGCATTCAAATTATAGACCTCCTCTGATTCTCCTTCCCGCATAATCACACTACCTCTCCACTCTCCCCAACCCCTTAAACTTGTCTGACACACTCAAAACCATTCATCCGTGAAAATCAAAGAAGATTCAGCACACTCCAAATTGGTTGGGGCGGTCACTCAGGTCCTCCTCCCTTTTTTCGCCACCTAACCTCACTGCAGTCTCATCTCTGTCTAATTTCAAACCCGTGACACTGTTATTCCCTTTACTTTGGAAGGAGAGGAGGAGGTCAATGTTTGTACTGCACTTCCTGGTATTTCAATCTCAGCTTTCCTTAATAGGTTCTGACTTAGTCTGTCTCTCTGATTCTCAGTACTCCTAACTAACTTGAATGGAAATCCCAGATTCAGGAACCTAACAACACACCAACAACCCGGTTAATGCCCTAACGTGGACAGCCTACTACTCCTCAGAAGGGGAGATTTAGACAAACCATGTTAAAAACTCTAACTACTTCTCAAACCAATCTAAAGTCTTAACATTCTCATGTTCCACCCAAAATTACTTTTAGTGCAGAACCGCTCTTGCTTCCCACCACTACCTTCTATACTTACCACCATGTAGATTTCTTATAGCCATTCCCAAATACCTGAGATGTAATAGGTGTTTTTTTAAAAAAAAAAGAAAAAAAAAAGATACTAGCTTCCTCCTGACAGGTTAATTCCAACACCTTGTGTAACCAAATGAGTATGATTTGGAAAAACATTTTTGGAAGTTAGAATCACACTTCAAGAAAGTCCAGCATATGCTATAGCCTCTTTCCTAAGTATTGAGAGTCAGTGTAGAAACAAAGATTGGTCGATGGGTTCATAAGGCAGCCAGAGGGACAGAGGGACAGATGGAATCCCAGCCCTCAAGTTTCTCACTGCCAGATTCCAACCATGTGTTTTTAAGTCAGTCTGACTTGTCAGAATGCCAGCTGTCAAAATGAAAAGCTGTGGGCACTTCAGCTTTATTTGAGGTAATGGCCCAAGATCCTGATTAGCTTTATAGTCATGACTACTGATATAGTTTCTCATTTTCAGCCCCACCCTTGCCCTCTGGATTCATCTTTGTTTGCATGAAGTGACCTTCAACCCTCCCCCATGGACTCTGATTTAGGGAAGATATTAGCCACAGAATAACAGTAAAAATAGCCTGTTAGAATAAAAATAATCCTTTGTCACCAGTGTCACAGAGGCAAAAAGGAGAGAGAATTTAAGAAGAAAAGGCTTAGTCAATCATGTCAAATGTTGCAACGTGGTCACACTAGATGTGGTGATTTTAAGGTAATTAATAACTTAGAAGAAATCAATTTCCATAGCTTGATTTTGATAGAAGTCAACAGAAAAAGAGTTGCAGATGAAAGGAGTGACAAGAAGGAAGGTATTATAGATTACTTATTCAAGAAATCAGGTAGTGAAGGAAAGAGGTGAGACAGGATTATAGAAGAGGACTAAGAAGTGGCAACCTAAGTATGGCATCAAGATATGGGACCATGGAACTTAAGTGTTGTGGGCATTACTGAGACAGCAAGGTCAAGACTAAGAAAGAAGGCAAGAGAAATGAAAAAGGGACAGGTATCTTTGAGGGCCTTGAGACAAAAAGAGTGTACAGAGCACATTCAGAGGAATGTGCTAGAATGTTCTTTCCAATCCATCCTAACTATAGCTGAGACAAACCTGTACTCTGTATCCTAAGGCTCCTTTGGGGTCAGTTAGAACTAGATGGGACTTTCTCCATGCTTATCACAAATACAAAAGACTAATAAAGTGCTAAGAGCAAAGAATAACTCTAAAACAGTAAATCTGCAAGCACCATATGGAAAAACATAATTGAAGTTCCCATATCCCATTTATACAATCAAAAACAATAACTGTTAAAAACACTTTGACGCCTTACTCTTAGAAATTTTTCCCCTTAGCTTTTCACCTCAAAAACCTTTAACATAGTCCAATACCTTAAAGTAGGACTATTATTCACCCTTACGCACACGAATCCAGAAATAAACTTAAAAAAATATTCCTGGCACTTCATTCTGTAAGTACCACTTAATAAATAGACAGTAAGTGAATAATGATAAAATATTTATTCTAACATTGCTGACTTTTAGTGAAGTTAGTAGTATATTAGGGGACAGGAAATTCTAGGTAGTTCAAGCCACAAAAATAAAAATATAGACTATATTAGTTTTTGGCATTTTTATGCCAGGCACTGGACTAGATGCTTCTAAGAACACAGCAGTGATCAGAGGAATCTAACCAGATCAGTGCTCAGATTCCAATAGCAGGGTTCAGAACCACTAATCCACTCTGAAAATGTTTTGTTCTCTCCCTGCAAAATAATCCGTCTGCATTTTTAATAAAGGCTCTTTAATAGTAGGCACTTCAGGCACTAGTGGAAGAAATATCAGGGGCTATAGAGTCCTATTATATAAGGAGCAATCTACATGTATGACTGTTCTAGTTCTGAGCAATGGTTCAGAACCATAATATTCTACACAACAGTTTATCTTTATCTGACAGTTAAAAAAATCCCTACAAGTAACTAATTCATTCAAGCTACCTAGAAAACAACCCTCTAAACATCTGAACATTATAGTTCACCATGAGATCACACATTTCCATTGTAACATTCAATTTCTTTAGCGTATATGACAACACTGTTTTTGAGTCTTGCATAGGAAATTATGCCAATGCATATTTCTTTCACCCCAGAAAATATTTTTTTAAACTAACCTTTTCAATTTAACTAAGATTTGGACAATGTATCCCTTTACACACATGGTGTTACCACTGGCTTAAAAAAAAAAAATCAAAGGGGGAGAACGAAGTACAAAATAATGGTTTCACTTTCATTTATTTTAGATTCGATTATAAAATCAAGACATCTTGTTCAGATATTCTCCATGAAAAAAGACCCACATAAAGTTTGAAACCCTCTATCCATACATTAAGTATATTTTTTAAAGCTATTTCATGGAAGGCATCTCAAACTCATTAAAAGAAATGGGAGGAACATGTAATTAGAACAATTAAATTAAAGTAATACATTAAGTGTCCTTCCTCAGAAACAATTGATTCTTGTAGACCTTTACAACTGGATGTAAGTATTCCGCACTGAAAGCCCATCATATTTTTACACAGAAATATCAGTTCAGTTTTCTCTCAAGTACATATCTATGGCTAGAAATAATCTTACTTTTGATTTTAAAAAACACTCAATATTATAACTATACATAAAGGAAACTTTCTGATATAATGTGCTGCTCAGTCAAAATAAGGTCCCTTTATGAAACCTTTCTTACTATCTTGATAAATAGAAAAGGAATTAGTTATCTACCTGAATTGATTCAACTCGATTTTTCTCAAAAAAATAGATTCTCTCTTTGCTTTACCAAGGAGAACAGAACACAGAGAATTTCAAACACAGAAGTAACTTTAAGAAGCCACTTAGGTTATATAGGTTCTCAATGAACCTAATACACTCTCTGAATCTTGCAGTGATATCTATTCAGGTACCAAGGGCCTAGAGAAGAAAGAGGAGTCAGGAGAATGTGAAACATTTTCCCGTAACACTCCCTGGATTCACAAAAGAACACTAAGGTGCTTTAACACCCCTAAGATTTCATTAGATCAAACGGTTTTAGTGCTACATCTTTATATGTAGTTTCTGATGAGTTCTAAGAATAAGTTAACACTTCTGTCATATAGTAAAGAAATAATTTGCATAAAAATACTATATCTAGTACAATAATCCACAATTTTATTAGAGTTGCAAACCCTAATCAGTCCTGATTGGTTTTGAGAATGTCCTATACTCTCCACTCTCAAATACCACATCACTCTATGGCATACATTTACACTCTAAATTAAATAAAACCAAGATTTGCTTTGTCTTTTAACTTTTTCAAAATATCTCAAGAAAAACACAGAGGTGGGATTGGGTCTGCTGTATTAATAGTTTTTTCTTTTAAAACCCATTATCTATCAACATTAGATTCATCATATCAATAAATAAATACTGAGTGACTACTACACATACTTTCATTTGTGTCTACATACATTAAATATAAAAGACTCTCTGGCATTTTAACATTGCTTTAATAATTACATTTTCAAATACTGGGGGAAATCATGGTTATTACTCATCATTTACATTTACCAAATGTTTATACTTTAATCTAAAAATAGCAGTTGCTTTACAGAGAAACTGTTAACACTAACTGAGAACTGTGGCTTGTCATTTATTCCATTATTAAAAAAAAAACACCACAATATTCTGACATAGGAGTCTATTTTGGACATACAAAATAGAACTCATCCTAGAAGCCACTTAATAAAATCCTTAGGGCAAATGAGTATATTTGAAGACCTGGTTACCTCAGAAGATCATCATTCTCTTGAATAGGTTCTGTTGGCAACTGAAATCATCTCCAGTTACTGATTGTCGGCTTTATGCTTCAGGGAATTTATGATAGGTTGTTTTTGTTGAGGGCTCTCTATAATATTCTACCTGCCCTGGACTAAGGAAAGTCCCAGTCAGTGAAACTACAAGGCCCCAGGACAAAAATCCTTTTTCCAGTAGCATACTACTGCTATTTTTATGACTCTATCATTTCCATAGTTTTAAAAAATGTAATCTGAAGGTACAACCTGAGGCTCTAAAGTAATGAAGATAGCAAATGAATAAATAAAATACGCTCCACACCCATCTCTGATACCTCTTCAAGAGGAAGAAATGGAACTTTAGCAATCTAACTTTAGACCGAGGTATCTAAACTTCAATAATATAAAAAATAACTGACCAACTTAAAATGTATGTATAAGCATCTGAAATGAATTAATCAACGGGCAAAATCTGGGCATCTCCATTCTAAGAAAATGATTCAGAATTTCATAAATGAAGAAGTCAGAGATAAAACGGAAATGCAAAGCAATGTCACCCAGAAAACTAGTTCTATAGGAAAGAATTTCTCAGATATTTTCCTCTTCTAAGCATTCACTAATCAATTTTACTACTGATTATTAACAGTCAATACCCATATCGAATATTCACCTCACTGTTTCCTTTTATTAAGAGGGGTTTAATGCTATACGTGATAGAAAACTATCACCTTGTTTCTCCGCTCTAGTCACTGCAGTCTTTATTGGTCAAGGAGTTATTCTAAAATCTTAAAAAATATTTTTAAAGTTTAGCAGTTATTTCACAATAATATACACATATCATTTTAAAGGTTAATAATAACAAATTTACAACAAATATTTGTCTAATTGAGATATACAGCTTATGTTACCACTTCCATTCTTAAATTATTATTTAATTTACATAAGTAAGGCTTCAATAAGGACTTTCACAATAAACTCATTTTTTTTTTTTTAAAGATATTCGACAGAGATAGAGACAGCCAGCGAGAGAGGGAACACAAGCAGGGGGAGTGGGAGAGGGAAGCAGGCTCATAGCAGAGGAGCCTGATGTGGGGCTCGATCCCATAACGCCGGGATCACGCCCTGAGCCGAAGGCAGACGCTTAACCGCTGTGCCACCCAGGCGCCCCTAAACTCATATTTGTTAAAGCAGACCAATTATTAAATGATTTTTTACTATTTTTAAATAAATGATCAAATCTTAATTTATCTAAGAAGAGTATTCAGGTAAATCCAAAAAATCCTAAGGTGATAAAGTGAAGTATTAACACCAATATCCACTTAACAGAAATAAGTGTTACGTAAGATATTTCAAGGACCAAGAGTTGATTATGTCATGCCCTGGTGAAAATATTCATTTATATCAAAGATTTTAAATTGAGGCAATGGATTTCTTTTAGTCACTGCTAAAGAAAATATCTTGTTCAAAAACTGCCAGAGTCTTGGTTGTTATTTCACAAACTCAGAAATGTCACAAGCAAATCATATTAACTACTCTCAATAAATGTGTTATCTAATATGATTAAACTATAAGGATTCCTGTTCCCCCAAACCAGTACTAAAGAACATCCCAATAAATTTAGTAGATTTTTGAATATCATCTCATTCTTTTAACTGTCATTTTGAATTGTATGCTAAAAATTCAAAAAAGGTATAGATTATGATTCTCACAAATTACTTCATTTAAATATTCCATTATATTTTGCTTTGATTCCAAAAATCCTGTGATCGGGGTGCCTAGGTGGTTCAGTTGTGTAAGCATCTGCCTTCCGCTCAGGTCATGACCCCAGGGTCCTGGGATGGAGCCCTGCATCAGGCTCCTTGCTCAGGGGGGTGTCTGCTTCTCCCTCTGCCTGCTTCGCTCTCTGCCTCTGCTTGCCACTACCCTTGCTTGTCTGCTCTATCTCTCAAGTGAATAAATAAAATCTTTAAAGAATAAATAAAAATAAATAAATAAATAAATAAATGTCCTGTCATTATCTACATACCATTGTAGATAATCTTATATTCATAAAAATCATGAATCCAGCTATCTTTCTACAATCAAGAATGCTGATTCTGGTTAGAACAAGGAAGTGAACTGATTTCCCACATTATACAAAGCCAAAATTAAAAAAAAAAACTAAACTAAACTAAACTAAAACAACCATTAGCAGAATATCTTTAAATTGGAAATGTAGCGATATGGAACTTTTGGGCTTTAAATTCTAAAGAGAATTCAGAGGTCCCTTAGCTTAGTCTTCTATACATTCTAGGACTTCTTTCTAAAAAAAATAGAGTCTAGGTTACAGGGGGTGGCCTAAGGACCATCTGCAGCCCATAAGTATAGTCTATGTGACCTCCATGGTTTTTGTTTTGTTTTGTTTTAATTAAGCCAAAAATCCAGATTTGTGCCTCATCTTTAAAATCCACCTGGAGCTACATGTCTGCTGTCCCTATTGGATGAGTCCTGCCTTCTCCATTTCTCCACTGTACTTCCCATCAGCGCACTTCACTCACTCATCATCTGCCTTGTGTTTTAAGCATCCAAGCATTTCGATCAATGACCACTCACTGCACCTGTTGCTGAATGTCATCATGAAAAGGGAGGGAGCGTACAACTCTGCAAGTTGACCAACTTCATTGTAGGCAACACTAAACATTAGAGAGAATTATCTAGATTAGTTTCCAAACACGAACTGGTTCTATCCTCAGAAACAAAGTAAACTTATTATTCTCTCTTCCACAGAACAGGCTTCTAGGTATCTGAAAACAGCTAACTTTCCTAGGTCTTCCCTTCCAGTTTAACATCTCCAGAGCCCCCAAATATTCCTCATAGCAATGTATGCAAGCCCACCTATGGCCCCTGGGATGCTTCTCTGCATGAATGAATTCTATTTATGATAAATATTCTATTTATTATGAGTTTTCAACTTTACTTGTATGTTTTTTTATATATTCTAGTTATCAGTGTTCTTCACATGTAATAATGTAAGATTCCTTGATCTAGATTAATAGTTCTCAAACTTTTTGGCCTCAGGACCTGTTTTCACATTTAAAATTCATTGAAGATCCCAATGAGCTTCTGTTTAAGAGAGTTTTATCTACTGACATTCACTGTATTAGAATTTAAAACTAAATTTTTTTAATTTATTAGTTCATTTAAAATACATGTTAACATAATGGCATATTTCTATGAAATATTTCTATGAAAAATAAACACATTTTCCAAAACAGCATTGTCTCCCTCCTTTCATCTAAATACAGAACTTAAATATATATTTCCCCGTAGATCCCATTTTGTTGGTTTCACGTTATTCTTTGGTAGTGGATGCTGTCGATGCCCATTCTAGCTCCCCTTAAGGCCAGCGCACCCATCCCCACTTAGCTGTTTTGATTGTTAGCTGATAACAGCACACAGCAGAATTTTTCAGTAACACTGGAGCCACCTTGCTTGGGAAGTTATGTTCACCTCTACTTCATCCAGTGACTGAATGACAAGCCAATAACTGTCACAGAGTACAAAAGGCCCATCCCAATGACACAAAGTGGAACTAATTCTGGGTGCATTTGGTGCTCCAGAGCTTCCCATGGGATCAGGCTCAAGTTAGTTTCTAGCAGAGACCACATTCTTCCTTAGCTTCTATCCCTTGTCGTATTCTACTTCTATCACTCTCTTTCTTCTACGAGCTCATCCCTAACAAATCACTTGAACAGGCAACTCCATCTCAGGCTCTGCTTCTGGCAAACCCAACCTGAGACATCTTTCATCCCACCAAGTTTATTGCAATATCGACTCTGTCATACATCATATTAACTAACCGTCTCAGCTGTACAGCATCTCAAATATGCTAAGCATTCTATCATAGAGCAATGCAGTGGTTCTCAAGAGTGATCCCTGGACCAGCAGCAGTAGTAGCATTCGGGAACTTGTTAGAACTGCAAACTCTCAGGCCCTACTCCAGACCTACTGAATCAAAAATGCCATCATAGAGACATGCCATAATTAACCAATCCATTATTGTTATACATTTCAGTAGTTCCCATTTCTTCCTAGTATAAATAATGTTGAAATGCATATACTTACAGGTTAATCTCTGTGTACACTTCTAATTATTCTATGAGTATTTGTCTCCAAGCTACAAGTATTAAATCAAAAAAATAAGATGTACTGATAGATGAATAGAGGGACAGACATATAATAAAGCAAACACAGCAAATATTAATGGTAGAATCTAGGTGATGAGTATATGGATGCTGACTGCAAAATTTTTGCAACTTTTTCATGTTTGAAATTTTTTAGAAAATGTTTAAAATGAAAAATGCTGAAAGACTTATATTTTATGAGGTTAATGGTTAGAATTGGAATAAATTGTTCATAGTATGTGCCCATCTTTATACTCTGTGAAGTTAAAACATCAACCAAAAAGTGTCAGTTCCCTCACACTGTCAACACCACTTTTTAGTGCTTTTCAAATCTCTGCCAACTTGTTAGGCATAAACTGGTAATTCATCTTTTAAATCACCATTTCCATGTGTATTTTTTAAGTTAATATATAATGAATTGAAAAGCTTCTTAACATGCTTGGCCTCAGATCTGATGTTGGTTATTTGAACTATGAAGCAGTAATCAGGATTTGAGTGCCCACCCAGGGGCACTTAGCTTATTACCAAACACAATACCCTCAAGAATAACTTGCAAACTTAATTACATTGGCAAGAGTTAGTTCTAGGCCAGTGTCATAGATGGGTGGGGAGAGGGGGTAGCTAATGCTGGATTGCCAAATGGGGCTGATTTGTTTTGTTTTGTTTTAAGATTTTATTTATTTATTTATTTGACAGAGATAGAAACAGCCAGCAAGAGAAGGAACACAAGCAGGGGGAGTGGGAGAGGAAGAAGCAGGCTCATAGCGGAGGAGCCTGATGTGGGGCTCGATCCCATAATGCCGGAATCACGCCCTGAGCCAAAGGCAGACGCCCAACCACCGTGCCACCCAGGCGCCCCTGTTTTTTGTTTTTTTTTTTTAATTTTTTTTTATTACATTATGTTAGTCACCATACAGTACATCCCTGGTTTCTGATGCAAGGTTCTATGATTCATTAGTTGTATATAACACCCAGTGCACCATTCAACACGTGCCCTCCTCACTACCCATCACCAGTCTATCCCATTCCCCCACCCCCCTCCCCAAATGGGGCTGATTTAAAGGTCTTGAGAAAAAGCTCTTCCTTCACAAGAAAAGCGTCCTCTCCCATCTACCAGGATGCTCGGAATTCCAAGCATTAGTATTTTCTTCCTTTGTGTTGAAACAATTTATCCCTACCAATTCTATTTTAGAATTCAAGTATTTTACTTCAGAATGGGTTCTACAAAATTATGGTACATCCATAGAATGGAATGCAATGAAGCCATTTAAAAAGAACTATGGAATTCTACATTTACTGACATGCAAAGATCTCCACGATATATGCTTGTTCATTGCAAAAAAAGGAAAATATGTATGTGTCTGTATGATAGACATGTGCAGAAGGATACTTGCTAAAATATTAAACGTGGCTATCTCCACTTAAAGGACATATGGGAGTTTTTTTTTACTCTTTACATATTTTTTTATTGTTTACTTTTGCCATGGATACATAAAAAATTCCTTATTAACAATAACAATACAAGAAGGCTATTTGCATCTTGATAAAAATAAAACTGAAAGTATCCCAGAAAACCACTGAGCCATTAGCACCTTATTAAAATTTAATTTACCAAGATTTTCAAGTCAAGGTTAAAGTCCCCTAAGGAATGAGACCCAGATCCAGCAAATTTAAAGGGCATAGGAGAAAACGGTTAGAGGCAGACAGACTAGGCAAAGAGGTCTCCAGCCATGTATTAATCAGCTGACAGACAGGTCTGTGTTGTCCTGGGAGGATTTCACTGGACAAAAATCAACAGGCAACGGAAGGCATCTGCAGCCTTCAGATCCAGTCTGTATAGACTCAGAGAGGAACTTAACTTTACCACAATTCCTGCTTTCAATATTATCGAAGAAAATATCTCTAAACCAATGATGTCCAATTCTCCCCCTAGAGCAGGCCCAGGATCCAATGCCAGTAATTTTTTTTTCAAATATACATTTAATAGACTTAAATTGTTTCATTTATACTTCACAAAGACTGAAAAGGAGACTATGATACAGAAAACCACTTACCTCCATGGGAAGACATGTCTGCACATGGGCAGATGTTTCTGGATGTGACACCTGTGTCCCAGGTTTAATTTGAAAATGTGTTTTGCACATGTAGCCTTCAGAACAGTCCTGAGTTCCACATGAAGAAAACAAAAGAAAATGTCAATTATTTTACGAATTCATCATTTTAAGAACTACAGTTTCTCATAAGTTTCAAACTGAGTAATAAAAAAACTAAGTATATTAAATGATATCTTGAAATATAATATGGATAAAGAAACTCATCCAATGAACCTTGCACATAGTAGGTACTCATCAAACACACATTTTAATCCCCTACTCCTCTAATTTATTAATGATGTTTCCCCTTCCCTTGGATATCCCCCCTCCTTTTTCTTCCAAGCAGTCCATAGCACATAAGTCATAGAGCAAAACCTCAGGTTGGCAGCTGTTAAAAAGCATTTAAACTTACAGAAATACTCTGTTACATATTAATATTGATTTCATGGCCTATATAGAAAGAAAAATTTAAAGAGGACTTGCAACAGATCTTGAAGCTAGAAGGGACCTTCCATTTTAATTTCTTGTTCAAGGCAAAATCTCCATTACAACATTACAGGGAGGCAATTATGCAGCACCTACCTAAGCACTTCCAGAAACCTTTGCTTTACTCCTTTATACGACCACCACCTCCATTTTGGTACACAGTACATAGTTCACTGAGAAAATGTTATCTTATATTGCACTGAAATGTTTGTCTTTAATCTTAACTCATTGGTTTTAGTTCTGCCCTGCAGAGTCTAAACTCTTTTCCACAAAGCCATTCTTCATAGACTTGAAGACAATTACGACTGGCATTTTCAAATGTTCCATACATATGATTTCCAAGCCATTCACCAGTTGTATTTCTCACCTCTTTCTTATACATGCTCTTAAATACACTAATGTTTATCTAATTGTGGTCAGTTCCATTTTTTTAAAGGCAAAACTTGTCTGAATTCAATAAAGTCACATATAAAAATGTACTACCTCCTCAAACACGAACATACTCACATATTAATGAGTAATATTAATTCTCCACCGAATTGTCATACTAACACTCACATTTTAATAGAGTTTAAATAGTTAAAATTAAGGAAATGTGATTACTTAATCTGATGCAGTAACAAAAGTACAAAAAACATTCTAACTAAAACCATTCATAATTCACTTAAATAATTTTACTAAGATTCAAAAATTCATTTAACTACACAATAAGAAAAGAAAAATTTTATAGTGTTTGTGAGTGATTTAATACTGAATTTATTTTTCTTAAATTTGTGTCCTGCCAGGGCACCTGGGTGGTGCAGTCACTTAAGCGTCTGAGTCTTGGTTTCAGCTCAGGTCATGATCTCGGGGTGGTGAGATCAAGCCCCGTGTCAGGCTCTCTGCTCAGCATGGAGTCTGCTTAAGACTCTCTTGCCCTCTTCCTCTGCCCCTCCCCCCGCTCTTTCTCTCTCTCTCTAAAATTAATCAATAAATCTTTAAAAAAATTGTGTCATTCCAATTATGTAAGAGCACTGGATTTTAGGTAACTGTACTAAGTTGAATAAGGCCCTTCACAATTCATGTCCCCCCAGAACCTGTGAATGTGACCTTATTTGGGAAACAGAGTCTACACAAATGTAATAAAGTTAAGATGAGGTCATACTGGAATAAGGTAGACAATATGACTAGTGTCCTTTTAAGAGGGAAATTTGGCTACAGAGACACAGACACACAAGGGAGAAGGCCAGAGGAAGACACAGCACAGACTGAAGTGATGCATCTATAAGACAAAGAAAGCCAACAACTGCCACCAACCACCAGAAGCTAGAAGTGGCAAAGAAAAGTTCTTCCCTAGAGCCTTTAGGGGGAGCATGGACCTGCAGACACCTTGATTTTCAACTCCCGACCTCCAGAACTGGAAGAGAATAAATTTGTTTTAAGTCATTCAGTTCATGGTACCTTCTTATGGTAGCTCTGGGAAACTAATACAGGAACCGAATTTTCTAAGAAATCTGGTGGCACCTTTACAACGCCTCCCAGTTAGCTGGGCTTACATCCCACCAGCCCTCACAAAAGAACCCTGTTGGGTGGTCCTGATCAGTACCAGTTCTAGTGGCTGGACCCAAGTTATTCTGATTGGTTGATGCCACTGCCACAGATTGTTAAATATTTAAATATCCTTCCTCCCTATAATGTAAGCTATCAGGTATCCAATACTATCACCTTTAAAACTATTTTATTTTATTTATTTGAGAGAGAGGGCGTGCACGAGCGCGAGCAGGAGGGGCAGAGAGGGCGAGAGAGAATCTCAAGTAGACTCTGTGCCAGAGCAGACCCCATGGGAGTTTCAGTCTCACCACACTGAGAACATGACCCACACAGAAACCAAGAACCCCATTCTCAACTGACTGAGCCACCCAGGCACCCCAATACTATACATTTTGTAGACGGAATTATTGTTTTAAATTCTAACTCTGCATCATCCAAATGCAAAGCACACCTGAGGGCCTTCAACAACTGAAATCTTTGGATTCAGACAACATAAATGACTTTTAATATTGGCTTAAATTGAGAAAGATATACGTAGGGATTGTAGTTGTTGCTGTTGCTTTTTACATCAGGTATCAATTTCCCCTTCTTCTGAAACAGTAGCCAATTTTCTTCTAAGGAATCATTCCCTTCTCCCCTATCAATGTGGACAAGGCCTCCTACTACAGAATGATTACAAGAACGATACGACCAATAAAAGTACCAGTACGGCTGGCCTCAGAGACTCAGGAGGGCAAAAAATCTACTCGGGGCCAATGAAACACAGTTCAGTACTTAGATTAGGGGACGGGGGAGGATATCCTCTTTTCTACTGGATTTGAACCAGGAAGATAAAACCTTGGCAGTGTTGGCAGCCATCGAGTAATCAAATGGAGCCTGAGAATGAAGCCAATGCAAAGGAAAGCAAGGCCATGAGATGCAGAAAGACCGGATCCTGATTACACTGTGCACACCAACCATACCTAAAGCTAGTTCTACCCTCAAAATTTTCAATTATATGGCCCCAAAAAGTCTCTTCTTGGCTTCACCCAATTTGAATTGGGTTTTCTGTCCTTGCAACTAAAATAATCTTCCTACAAAATGACCTATATTGTTACTAGTTTAAAACTAGATGAGATTTTCCTACTGTTGAGAATGAGCCTGCTATGACCACAGAAAGAGTCTCTTAAGCAATAAAACAGTTTGATTTGAATGATAAACTATGTGATTTCTACTGTATTATATGATTACCTTTATTACAATAGATAATCGATAGCTCATTATATAGAAGTATTACCAAATACAGTAAAGCCATAATGGCAGGTGATTATGAGACAAAAAGTACAAGCAGTCTGCAATTTAAAAATAATCTAGCTAAAGAGGAAAAAAAAACTCTTAAGATATTCAGAGAAGAGTTAGAACTAAACTGTGTGTACTGAATCCAATTCATCAAGTGAAGAGTATTCTATTTCATGAGCACTGATCATACAACCTCTTCTTATGGAAAACTATAATTTTGTAAAACCCTAATTACAAGACAAAACATATTTCTTTTGACTTCAAAAGGTTAAGTCCAAAATTCCTATGCACCTATGTTATAAAATCGAAATGCATTATCTGATCTCTTTTCCAATGACTTAAGATAGAGAAAAAAGTCATTTCTAATATTATTAATAATTTAAGGGATTTTATTTCTATTTTAGGTTATTTCTGATGCTACTTATTAGTGTCTATAGGGAAATGCACAAGGGTTTTTGACTTAGCCTCTATCTGGTCATGGTAATTTTCTTTTTGGTATCAAACTCTCAACAGTCAAGAGTAGCCTTGAAAAATTAAATATAGGAAAAAAAAACAGTTTACAGCATTTTAGCTTCCTTTCAAACATTTACTTCCACGAAAGTAGGCCTTTCTCCTACACTGTTTTAATTTAAGGCAGAAAAATATGTTTTATTCTTCACTGTTGAAGGTTGTTTTTGTAGAAACGAGCGAACGTAAAAGCATGAGAATTGGCCCCTGAGGTAGCACTACAGTCCACCTGGCCCAATAAATGATAATTGACTCAAATCCCAACCGACTTTTCTGGTAGACACTCAACTCTAGCTTCCTGGCATTCTTTCTGTACTTACAATAGGTTATAATTCATCATTAAGTTTTCTTTAATTTGGGGGGCCGTCTCGGTGACTCAGTTGGTTAAGCATCTGCCTTTAGCACAGGTCATGATCCCAGGGTCCTGGGATTGAGCCCCACGTCCGGCTCCCCGCTCGGGGGGGGGGGGGGGGCGGTTTTTCTNCGGGGGGGGGGGGGGAGTCTGCTTTTCTCTCTCCCTCTGCCCCTCCCCTGACTTGTGCTCTCTCCATCTCTCTCAAATAAATAAAATCTTAAAAAGAAAAAAAAAAAAGTTTTCTTTAATTTTTTAACATGTGTTAGTTTTATTCCCCCCCCAATCAATCCAAAGTCAGGGCCTAGACCCCAGGCCCTAGGGAAAAAGGGGTCCTAATTACAGAGTCTAGTTCCACATGAAAACCTGGTCCCTAGTCCCTGAAAACACCCTGGACCAGAACAGGAGAGGTAGGAACAAAAGGAACCTTGCAATTTATCCAGTTCAACACTCTCATTTTAGAGATAAGAGGGTGAAGGACTGAAGTACTTTCTTAAGAGACTTGTCTTAGAGCTAATTGGGAGAAGTGCTGGAGGTAGAAAGCAGGCCTCTTGACCCAGTGCTCTTTATACCACACTAAGCAATTCTGCCGGAGTCTGGATCATGGCAGAAACATGTTTACTGACTCTCACGGAGTGGTGTAAGCCCACGCTTTGCACACTGAGTAACAAACTGAAGCCATTCAAGTATGGTCTGGGGACCAGCAGCTTCCTCGTCACCTGGGAGCTTGTTAGATGGACAGAATTTCAAGCTCCACCCCGGACTCCCTGAATCAGAATCTGTATTTAACAGGATCCCAGATGATTTGTGTGAACATTTGGAAGCAATGAGGCAACATGCACTGCAACCCTGATTGAAAGGCACTGCAAATTGCTGACATTAAACAGTGGTTCTCAACCCTACAAAATCTAAATATTATAAATCTTGATGATATAAAAATAATAATATAATTAATTTAAAAATTAGAAGGAGAACAGGAGGAAATGTGGGAGGTAGTATAAACACATTAAGTTCCTCATCTATCACAGCAGAAATCAATCATCATTGTCCAAAAATGAGAAATCAGTAAGTAGAAGTACATTGTTTAAAGTTACAGGGATAACTATGAGAACAACTAAGGAGTAATTCTTCATCAATAGAGGCTCCAATAAACAAATGTAAATCATCCATACAATGGAATACTATGCAACCATCAGAAATCATGAGATATTTCTCTATGTTTACAAAGAAAGATTCCATATTATAATGTTAGGTGAAAAAACAATGTTTTAAGTTACAGAACAATGATCCCATTTATGTAAATATATTATAAATGTGAATTCATACATATATATATATATACACAAGCATATATATATATGTGTATATATATATATACACACACACACATACACACACACACAGGAAACTATAGAATTGAATCAGAAGAGAGGGAAGAAAATATTTTCATCTATATTTTTACATGAGTAAAATATACAGAGTTTTACAATGGCCATATACTGTTTTTCCTTGTAAAAATTAAATGAAACAAAGTAAAATAAAGACCCAACCCATGAAAGAAAAGGTAACACTGTGCTGGGAAGACTGAATTAGGAAAATTCATTAAACCTTTCCTTCCACTCTGAAATATTCTAAGAACCATAAAATGTTCTTGCATACAATGTTAATTTTTGTTTTACATTCTTTCCTTTTTAAATTAACCCTCTAGTTGCCAAGCCAAAACAAGGGAGATAACTTCTTTCCTAGAATTATAGCATATCTTCACTTTGTTTGTCAAGTGGACATTTTTTTGGCCACTTAAAATTCAATTTTAAAGGCTCTCAATTTTCTATTTCATTCAATAAAAACATACGGAGAAGCCCGGCACTGTGCTCATTTGTCTAAAAACCTGGTTTTCTTACAATAATCCTGGCTCCCTTTCCTTGGCAAGACCTCCCAAGTCCCCCTTCTTTTCACCTCCGGCCCCTTCATCATTTGGAGAGGAGCAGTAGACTCACTACCCTCCCCTTCCCCAAATGCAGGTCACAGCACAGCAAAGCACGGTGGCCCCAAGGGAAAAAAGAGTGAAAGAAAATTAGCCACACAGCAACCAAAAAAGGTTACTGAGCCAATTTGGTGACCTAATCTGAGGAGAGCATGCATTTATTTGTTTACACGTACCTATGCAGCCTGCTTATTTCATACAAGTTTTCAAAGAATGATTACAGTTTAAATGATGCTAAATCCCTTCCCTTTCTTGGAGCCAAAGCATCAAAAGTAAATTAAAATCACATCGGTTCCATTTTCCTTATTAACACTTTCAACAGATATGGCTACAATATTAAATTTCACTATTAAGCATTTTGTGGGATTTCATTCTCCTTTTCCTCTTTCGTTTTTTAATAATGTTTTCAGGTTTTCCAACTTGCCCATTTTGAGTTTTCAATTTTCAGTTCATAGTTGTGGGACCTCCATCTGTGCCCTCATTTTTTTTTTTTATATTAAACAATTTGGTTTCGCCTCCCAGAGCACTCCTGCTTATTTGTGCCCGAGGAATGGCCAACAGCTACTATAACTGATTAGAGGGGATGTGGAAAACCTGGTGCAGAAAAATAATTTTTCTCTGTTTCTACTTCTAATTTAACTTTAAAGAGATTTACCATATTTTGTTTCCAGTTAAAATGTTCTCAAAGATTTATCATTGCTTTCCAATATGCACACGTAAAAATGACCCATGTTCTGAACTTCCCTGTTTTGACTTTTAGATTTAAATTTACTCCAAATTTTATTCCTTTCATAAGTAATTCCTTTTTTATAACATTATCTCTTCTAAGCAAATCATTCAAGAGAATTAAGAGTACTGAAGTAATTTTATACTTAAAGTAAATTGAAAGGAATTTGATAGTCTGACAGTAGAAAATTATCAGGGTAGCAAGTTGTCACTTTGATTTCAAAGTAGTATTCTTGCAAAGCAGTACAAATAATTTATTAACTTCCCTAGTTTTTCAAGAAATAAAGGGTGCCTGAGTTTAAGCAATTTTACTCAGAGAAGGCTCCTGCTATGAGGGTGGGAAAAAGGCAAAGGGGAAGTGAGAAAGGCCTTGCTGGCATGGGTGCCATACAAAGCACCACAAAATGGGTGGCTTAAAACTACAGACATGTATTATTCTCTCACCATTCTGAATCTGGAGGATAGATGTCCAAAATCAAGGTGCTGGCAGGGCCATGTTCTCTCTTTAGATTCTAGGGGAGGATTTTCCCTTGCCTTTTCCTAGGGTCTGTTTGTTGCCAACCTGTAGATGCATCACCCCAATCTCTGCTTCTGTCTTCACGTGGCCTTGTCCCTTGTGTGTCTATACCTCTGTGTCCAAATCTCCCTATTCTTACAAGGACCCCGGTCATATCATACTTAGGACACACTCTAATCCAGTACAGCCTCATCTTAACTTGATTACATCTGCAAAGACCCTATTTTCAAATAAAGTCACAGGTACAGATTCTGTGGACATGAACTTGTGGGGAACACTATTCAACTCACTACAGATGGCAAAGCAGAAAAAGGTGGGAGAAAAGTAGTCACACAGCTCCTGCACCTACACAGGCAGCTTGCCCAGAAGAAAAGCCAAGGTAGGACTGAGTCAATGGCCAATACTTCAGAAACTATTCCAGCCTGAACACACGAGGCCAGATTCTCATGGCTCCTGCTGGAAACCAAAAGGGTTTTGACCAATCATGGGGAAGAAGATACTGACAGCTTTTAGAGAAGGCTGCACAGTAGTAGTACAATTACTGCTTTTTTTCCATGGGTCCTGGATAATATGAGATTGAAGACTTTACTAAAATCATTCTACTTGCCAAAAAGCATTCAATATCCACTATTTGGATCAATACCAGGTACACGGCAAACTCACACTGTCGGCAGAGAAGAGTGAAGAGGTGGAAGAAGAGAGGGAAGATACACTAGGACATTTTTATTAATGTAACAAAAGTTCCCTGACATATTTCCCAGAGTGAGTCACAATCTGTGCCCTCATAGTCATTTCCATTCCAAGCCTGTGCTTGTTTAAGCTCTTCTACTGAATGTCTTCTCCTTCTGTATCTTCTGTCAGAACTCCTGCTTCCCATAGCTTGCCATGAGCAAATCTCAGAAGAAGAAGGAAGTCTGCTGTCTCTGCATCAAGGCAGGAGCTATGAGAAAGCTGGGGTGATAGCAGAAGGGACAGAAGCACGCCCTCTTGCCTCACACTTATGTTACATATCTTAGGGAAACATCCTTTAAAATCTCTTCTTCGATTCCAAGAGTTAATCATGCTCTCCCACTACTGTATTCCCAGTCTTAGGTTTGGAAACAGACCAGTTGAATTGATGATCATATAACTACTAATAGCTTAAAATCTGTATTTGTTAAATTTACATTTCATATAATGGCAATACACACTTAGTATCCTTCAAGAAGTTTTGCATTTTTCTAAGCATTTCTTTAGTCTCCTATAGAATAATGGAGACCAGACTTACCCTCCTATCTTTTTTTTTTAAGATTTTATTTATTTGAGAGATACAGAGCGAGTGAGAGACAGCAGGAGCAGGAAGGGGAGTGGCAGAGGAAAAGGAAAAGGCAGACCCCCCACCAAGCAGGGAGCCCAAAATGGGGCTCTGGGATCACTACTCGAGCCAAAGGCAGACGTCCAACTGACTGAGCCACCCAGGCGCCCCACCCTCCTATCTTAAACAACTAGAAAACCAAACAAAACACGTGAAATCAGAATTTTCAGATATGAGACACAGGCAGTGCAGGACAATGATCTCTAAGAAATGGGAAATAAACAAGGTGAGCTCTACAAATGTCTCAGCTCAGTGCTTGGAGAAAGTTCTTGTAAGAGAAAAGACAAAATGGCAGATGGTTCCATGGTTTGCTTAAATAATCTAAGAGAATCAATAGAAAAAGTAATAAAAATAAATAAGAGACTTTCAGATAATGGCCAGGAAAAAGATCAACAGGTAAAAATCAATAATTTTACAAATGTAGCAATAATCAATTAAAATCATAAATATAAAATGCACCATTCCATGAACAAAAACAGGAACAAAAATGTCAAATATCCAGGAATATACCTACCATGTCAGGAAAATTCTGCAAATTTATTGTAGACCATGAAAAAAATCCCAACAAGTTTTTTTTATGAAACTTGTAAAATGATTCTAAAATTTATGTTAAAATAATGCACAGGAGTAGTCAATTTTTTTAAAAAGGCAATGAATGGTAAAATTATCAGGTATTAAAATTAACTAAAGAGCACTAGCAATAATTAAAATCTGTGTTGTTGTGACAGAGAAGAAAAATAGATCAAGGATTAGAATATGGAGTCCAGAAGTAGACTCATGTTAGAATATATAACAAAAAAATTGGATCATAGATGGGAGAATGGATGAGTCAATAATAAACTTGAAATCAACTGGTTCACCATTAAATTAAAAAAAAATAAGCTACATTACTATCCCACACAATCTCCAAAATAAATCCCAGATGGATTAAAGTTCTAAATATGAAAAATAAAATAAAATAATAAAGGTCTAGTGGAAAATAAAAGAGAATATTTCCAGAATTTGAAGTTAGGAAGGATTTCCCAAGCAAAACACCAACCCAGAAGCCATAAAGCAAAATACTGGCAGATTTATTAAAAATTTAAAACTCCTATATGACAAATGACACTATTAACAAAGTTAAAAGAGAAGTGACAGTCTAGGAAAAAATATTTGCAATACATATAGGAAATGAAGGATTGATAGTCATAATATATAAGTTATTCCTACAAATCAGTATTACAAAGATAAACAACCCTACAGTAAAACAGACACAGGACATAAAAAATTCCTAGAAGAAATACCAGTGACCAAAAAGCATATGAAAATATGCTCAACATCAGTGTAATGAGGAAAATGCAAATCAAAACAATATATCATTTTCTACCTTTGAGAATGAAAAAATTAAAAAAGATCAGTAATATCTAATTTCATACAGTGTGAGAAAATAAGAATACTCATATACTTTTTGATGAGAAAATTGTTACAGTATGTTTGGAAAGAAATTGTGTCCACATTCTCGTTCATTCCACTAATACTATTAGCACCTACTTCATGTAATGTATTGTACTATGCCCCAGAGATACAGCAGTGAACAACACAGTCAAAGCTCCTCATGGAGCTTGCATTCTGGAGGACAGGGTGCAAGGTGGAGGGGATAACTAAGAACTAAACACACAAAGTAGGTGGTTTTTAAGTACAATGAAAATAAATTAGGGCAAGGGGGATTGAAAATTATTGGGTTAGTTAGACGCTATTTTACATCAGGTAGGTACGTAGCAGGTCCTCACTGATAAGGTGAGCAATGATCTAACAAAAGGAAGGGAATAAGTCGTAAAGCTATCTCTGCATGGCAAAGAACACACTAGACAGTAGGAATGAGAAGTGCCAAGGCCCAATGGTGTAAACAGCAGGCATATCAGTATGGCTGGAGCAGAATGACAGAATAAGAGAATGATAGAACTTAAGACTAGGGAATGACAGAAAGGGTGTGGGGACCAGTTAGGCCTTGGAAGTCATGAACAAAGCTTTGGATTTTATTCTAAAACTGGAAGTCACTGGAGGTCTCTGAGCCACAGAGTTCTATGACGGGACTCACATTTTTAAAACATCACTCTAGCTGCTGTTAAAAGACCAGATTCTAAATGGGCATTAATTAGGAAGCTATTGCAATAAGCCAGGCAAGAAATGACACAGCCTGGGCTAAAGTGGTGCAGTCCCGGTGGTGAGAAGTGGTTGATATGGATATAGTTTGAAGATTCAGTTAGTAGGATGTACTAATGGATTAAACATGGATGCAAGAGAAAGAGAGGAGTCAAAAAAAACCTCAGGTTCTTGTCCTGAGCAACTGGAAGCTAACATTTCTTGAGATAGGGAAGTTTGTAGAAGAAGCAGGTTGGGGTGGAAAGGGAGAAGATTAAGTAAAAATGAGTTAAATGTGCAATGCCATGTACAGATTCAAAGAGAATCTCAGCTCGGTTCCTGGATATAAAAGCTAGAAGTTCAGGGATGTGATAGGCATCAAAAATACAATTTTAAGAGTCATCAGTAAATATACAGTGTTTACAGCCAAGGAGCTAGATAAGATATCCTAGAAAGTGAGTCTAGAGAAGAAAAGAAGTCCAAAGATTGAGCCCTGGGGCACTCCAGTGTTCAGTGGTTGGGGGATAAGGAGGAACCAGCAGAGGAAGCCAAGGGAAGCTTCCCTTCTCCTCTCAAGAGAGAAGGACACTGATGGGTCAGTGTCCCACATGCTAAGCAAAGAGTATTTTCAAGACGGGAGTGATAACTGTGCTAATTTTGCAGCATCTGTCAAAATGCAAAGTGAGAATAGTCTCTCATTCAGCAATTCCATTTTGAACTGTTTATTCTACAGAAATATAAACACACATGAAAACTGCTCTCTGCATGGATATTTATTAAATTATCATTCGTTAGAGCAAATTAAATACTCATCGATAGGGGGCTGCTTAAATTATGATGAATCTGAACAAGAGAATAAAATGGAATAATTAAAATAAATGGAAGAGGTAAGTTACTGACATGGAACGCTCTCTGAATATTAAGTTAAAAAAACTACTTGAAGAATAATCATATGGAATGATTGATTCTAGACACATGGAAAAAGAAAACATATATGTGTATGTTACCTGCAGAACAGGCAGGATAGTGTGATGAGAGAAAGCATGAGCTCCAAACAGACTTCCTGGGATATAAATTTGACTTGACACCTTAGGCAAATTTCTTAACTTGTCTTGGCCTTCCTTCCTCCCTCTAGAAAATCCCTCAAAGGAAGGTTATCTGAGGATTAAATGAATTTATATACAAAAAGGATCAGTGTCTGATACATAGCAATCACTCAGTGTTAGATATTAATAATATCTTAATAACCATACATAGAAATGCATAGAAAGAGATTTTGAAGTTTACTCTCCAAACTGTTAACGCTTGCTTTCTCTGAAGTTTGGGACAGGAAGTTGGCAGAGGAGGTGAGAGGTGGCTGGCAGGGACTTAAACACTTTACCACATATATATCTATATTACTTGAACTGTTAATAATATACTAATGCAAATTTTTAGAAAAGTTGATGTGCATTTCTTGTGAAATTTTTGAACTTTTTGAATTTAAAGAGGAAAAACAACAGTAAAAATTTATGAATTTTCATGGCTATTTTTTGTGATTTTTCAACTCAATAATCTATGGTTCAGCTGACATTGAAAAGATAAATCCAAGAATTCGGATAATGTGAAGCATGTGATATAACATTTTCTAGTCATTTCCAAGAAAGATACACAGATAGACAAGTGGCGATAAAAATAGAAAAGACAGAAAAGAAGAGCTTGAATAAAATGAAATAAAGGGAAGAGAATGAAATTGAACGCTGATTCATAGTGAATCTAACCATTTGGGCAAATCAAAAACACTATCTATCACATTTGAGAGAAGCAGTCACCCAGTATCTGTGACACATTTCCAGAGATGTAGACAGCAGGTATTCTTAACCCGTTACACCTTATGTTAATCAAATGTAGTCTCTCATTGGTCCTACTTGTCTCATCTGAAGTAACACAGAATGAAGACGCTACTCTCTCTCCACCAAGAATGACTTTTGGCTACATATTTCAGCCCCACTACCTTGTCTGGATGGGCCCAGCCTCATCCAATGTGAGCAGAAAGAGCATTCCAAAGAGCAGGCTGCTACAGTTGCTCCACACCCAAGGCAAATTACAGCAAAGATTCTTTCCATTCAGTGATGCCAACAGGTTATGACAATGTGGATGTACGACTGCGTGACTTCTGACTTTGACTAAATTCTGCGTGGAGAAATAACAGGTATTTGCAGGAGGCAAAAGCTAAAGTGTGCTCTATGAGGACTCAACCCTTTCATACATAACTCAAAGTCCTTCTTTCATTACCCTTTTCTTTGTCTTCAGTACAAACCCTTCAGCAGATCTTCCCCAGACCTTCCCAAGGTGGAGCTCACCACTCCATGTATGGCTCTGCCTCTAATTACTATTTACTGCATTTGCATGTGTTTTTTTCTCATTATAATGTCATTAGCATGCAAGGGAGCCTGGTTGCCAGGGCAACCAGGAGTGGTGAATGCATGGCACAGCCTTTAATGAAAACTTAACCCTACCTCGTTTAATTCCCACTGTGTTTTTTGGTTCACTTCACTTTTGTGGTCGCAAGAATGAAAATATCCTACAGTTACCCCCGCGTATGTAGTGCTGCCCCAAGGTCTTGGGAACTTACGTGTGTTCCCCCAAACATACTAACAGCACTTTATGTTTCTCATAAGTAACCTTGATAACTTCCTCTGATAATAATAAATTCTCCTTCCAATCAACACTGCTCACTCAACACAGTTTTTTGAATATCTAAAATAGCCTATTTTTCTACAGATAAATATTCTTAGTTTCTCAAATTTTGATATGATTTCTGCAGTTCTTACTCACCTAACTGCCAGCCCTTGAAAACATTCTAAATGATTTGACTATAGCATCCTTCCAATCTGGTAACCTTCTCAAAAGAAAATAAAAGATTAGTTTGACATGACTTGTTTTAGCCAACCTACAAAAGTATGCTTATTAAAGCGGGGTATAATAAGAAGAATAATGGTTTGTCAGGTGGTCAAAATTTAATTTAAAAACAAGCAAACAAACAAACCAAAACCCCAGTCACAACAGGGAAAAATGAGATGATACTCAGGACGAATAAAAAAAACCTAAAACCAGGTGCAAAAATCCAACTACACACCTATAGGACCTCTTGCTCAACAGTAATGCACAATTTTAAGTCACAAGCGCTACAGATGCCTTCAAGTTCAATAGGAGCCAAAGTGTGACAGGCTGTCATATATGGATTTCTCCATATATGTATTTCTCAGTTTGTAACTGTAATACTTGCAGAATAAGGTAAGGAGAGCAAGGTCAACAGTATTATAGGATTGTTTTAAGAAAGCAAATCTTGTACCAGTACGTAATGGCCACAAAAATCTGTTATTTTCTGGTATTGCTGTCTTTTACAATATGAGGAAAGACAAAATCAGTGGAGCCAACCACTGAAGTAAGGCAACCTGAGTTAGAAGCCAATAGGAAACAAGCTCTCACTTCTGATGAAGCAGACCTGGAGAAGAGAACCAGTAAGAACGCTACTGTCCAACAAAACCAGCTGTGATGACGGCAAACTTCCTCGTGCTATCCAAAATGGTAGGCAGTAGCCACTGGCTACTGTAATCAGAGAACCAAGCTTTTTATCGGATTTGATTTTACTTAATTTAAATTTCAATTTGAATCGCCACATATAGCTAGTAGCCACCATATACTAAAGCTACATAAATGATACATAAATGATAAGGTGCTGCAAAATAAATGTTCTGATGACATCTTAAGATCAGGCTATATTCATCAACTTTCCCCCAAACAAGCAACTGAAGGGGGGCCCATCAAATCTGAGTCAAAACCTAGGAGGAGGCCATAGTACAGCACCCACTGTGGACCACATCCTTCACAGGAGAAGGTCCAGGCTGTGAAAACAGTCTGCATTGAGATCAGGGGTGGGAGTTCAGAAGGAATGAGCAGTTAGGATTACTACAGATTTGAGAAGCAGTACAGCATAGAGTCAAGTACATAGACTCTATAGGCCAGACTGCCTGAATTCATATACCAGCTCTACCATGAGTAAGAGTGACCTCAGTTTCCTCACCTATAAAATGGGAATAATAATGAGTACTATTACCAACCAGTAAGTAAAATTAAATGGAATAAATACATACAAAACACTAAAGATGGAGCCTGACACAAAGTAATTACTAGTGAGTACTTTTTTTCCCAAAAAGTAGGTTTCTCCTTCAAAAGTTAACTCACTTTGATCAATCCCCATGAGTGAGTTATAGAAGGCTAGGATAACCTATTTCTCTTCCCAGGCCTTTATTCTGCTACGTAATTAAGAGGCCATCTGAACAGCTATTTGCCTTAGTCCAGCTGAGTCTGGTTCATCATCCTCTTGCCACCTACCCATCCCACTACTGCTGGCCCATATCGCCCACCTCAGTGAGACCTAAGATACTGCAGGCTCTGCTCCATCACACATGCCCAGTCAGTAAATCCACTTCCTGGAGCTTTACCCTCTCCCAGGCCTTGCTTTTTACTCCAGTCTCTTAAATCCCTTATTGAATTTGAGACCTGTCACAGTTAACATTCTTGCCTCAGCTTTCCAGACTGTCATAGGATTCAGTCCAGTGCTTTCTAACCTTTTCACATCATGACACACATGAAAATTCATATTTGAACAGTATAATGGAGCAAATTTGAGGGAATTTGGTGGTGTCTATATGAAACTCAGTGAAAAAAAATCTTAAATACATTTTCTTTATATTACAAAATTATTAGTTGATCCCCATTCCTACCCTCAGCCCCAAACTAATCTACTTTCTCTCTCTACAGAGACAAGTGATAGAAACTCCTTTCTCATCACTAACCAGAATTTGGATAATTCAAATCTAAACTATACTTCAAAATTGCCATCACTCAGCAAATCAAACAGATCTTTTACTTTCATCAACAAATGTAACGTGAAAATTTATGATAGTATAAATAAACTGTGAATACAACTGAAATCATACCCTAAATCCATGATGCGTCTCTTCCTTAAGTATACACAATATTGCTCTACCGGTCCTAACGATCAGTCTTTACTATTCAAACCGCGTAACAAACTAAATGCCACAAAACAATCTTTTTAAAGCATACATTTCCAAGGCCAAAGTTTTGCACTGAATCCATAAATTTTATCAATACGTGCAAATATATTATCATGAGATCCCAGCAATTTTCTATTATTAGGTTTAGTCACTCACCTAATGAAGCTGTTCTTTTTTCAAGGCAGTAACAACCTTTTAAGGAATCTTCAAAGCAAGAACTGTATACAGAAAAAGTTTGAATTCTCCTAGTTTATCAACTTTGACAGAACTCTTCTTTGGACACAGACTGCCCCTCAGTATGAAACAGTCGAAAGCTATATTCCAATCCCATTTCTTCACGTGAAGCTAGTAACAGATGGGAATAAAGCAGCTTTGACTATACATATTTTCCATTTAGATACATCAGACTATGTGAAATTCATGTACAGGCAAACTTAAACACAAGAGAGTTTTTCTCAGAATAAAATACCAGATTACTTGAATCTCAGTGTTTCCACGACTCTAGATGTACAGCCATTACACCCTCCTGTCCCTGCACTCACTCCAGCAGTATACAAACCCAGGCGTGTTTCCATTATACCTTATTTGTTTCGAAGTATGAATTCACCACCACCTTCAATATTTCATCCCTAGTAATTTCTTTTGGTATTGCTTTACAGAGAACTGATATTCTTCCCAGCATTTCTCCTTAGGAATTCTAACTGTGCTCGGGGCGCCTGGGTGGCACAGCGGTTAAGCGTCTGCCTTCGGCTCAGGGCGTGATCCCGGCATTATGGGATCGAGCCACATCAGGCTCCTCCGCTAGGAGCCTGCTTCTTCCTCTCCCACTCCCCCTGCTTGTGTTCCCTCTCTCGCTGGCTGCCTCTATCTCTGTCAAATAAATAAATAAAATCTTAAAAAAAAAAAAAAGGAATTCTAACTGTGCTGGAATTTGGCAGTTTCTAACATGTGTTTGATTTAATAATAATCTGGATTAATGTTTTCTTTATGTCATCTGACATATCATCAATATATTTACAAGTATTGTTTGAGAGTACCACTTTTCCCATCTCTTTTGCCTTACTGGCCTCAGCGTCTAGACTGGCTGGTGAAATGAGGGCTTCTATCCTTGTGTGAGGCAGCGTGGCTTTAGCTTTTAATGGTGTGACCTTGTAACTGGTTTATTGAACTTAATCTAAATAAACTGAAAAAGCTCATTGTTGAAACCCATCTCAAAACGAATTTTGGTTATTTGTATTGCTTTTGCAAAACTTAAGAATGCTCCAGTCTTTTCCTGCACAGGATGAGTTTTTGTGATGAGGTGCCAGCACCGTTTGCTTTGTACCTTGTCCTCACAATTGCCAATAATGCATTTAGGCTGAGGGGAAAAAACTTACTGAGCACACAAAATCAAGTTTGGGATGATTCTCTTTTCATCACCTAACTAGTGACTTCAACTTATTTTTTTATGGATGGCTTTCCAGCTTTAATGAAGAGCTATCCATTAAGATTGAAAAGTACAGTATCTGTAAAATTTAAATCTTTTTCAAATATAAAGAACTAATGGGGCCTATAAACTTTTACAACTACATAAAATCTATTTACAGGAGTAGAGAATCCTCTGTGTTCGTTAAAATGTTTTTAAAACAAATTTCATAAAAGTTCAAATAATTCATCACTGATTTTTGTTTATTCCAAAAACTAAAACTTTGACATATTCACAAAATATATAGCGTATCAACCGATGTGTGATTAAAAATATTTTCACAGGGGCGCCTGGGTGGCATAGCGGTTAAGCGTCTGCCTTCGGCTCAGGGCACGATCTTGGCGTTATGGGATCGAGCCCCACATCAGGCTCCTCTGCTATAAGCCTGCTTCTTCCTCTCCCACTCCTCCTGCTTGTGTTCCTTCTCTCGCTGGCTGTCTCTATCTCTATCAAATAAATAAATAAAATCTTAAAAAAATATATATTTTCACAAATGTATTTTCTAAACTAGAAAGACTTTTAATGAATAAACCTAATTAAATTACATTCAATCATTACTTGATTTTTAAAAATAAACATTTTCCAATTTCCAAAAACAAATAATAATTACAAAATTCTTTCAAGAATATAACTTTGGCTAATTGTTAACACCAAAAGCAAAAACTAAGTAAGTAAAGTAATAAATCAAGAAGTAGCAAAATCAATGTTTTTTTTTTTTTTTTAAGATTTTATCTCTTTCTTTGACAGAGAGAACACAAGCAGGGGGAGTAGGAGAGGGAAAGGGAGAAGCAGGCTCTCCACTGAGCAGAGAGTCCAATGCGGGGCTCAATCCCAGGACCTTAAGATCATGACCTGAGCCAAAAGCAGATACTTAACTGACTGAGCTACCCAGGCGCCCTCAAAATCAATGTTTTATTTAGCAAAACTTTATTTAGCAGAAAATGGTAATAAAAGTAATAAAAATAATCACATATAATTTCTAAGTCAGCAAAATTATAAAATAATGATGGTGATAATGATAAACTAAGCTGAAATTAAAATGCAAATATTTTACATGTATTAAAAGACAAAATCTTAAAAGATGAAAGCAATCCAAATATCCATCAACAGACAAATGGATAAATAAAATGTCACACACACACACAGGAATATAATTCAGCCTTAAAAAGGAAAAAAATCTGAAATTTGAATGAAACTTGAAGACATTATGCTAAGTGAAATAAATCAGTTATAAAAAGACAAATACTATATGATTCCACTAAAATAAGGTACCTAGAGAAATCAAGATCACAGAAATACAAAGGAAAATGGTAGTTGCCTGGAGCTGGGAGCAAGAGGGAATGGGAAGTTGTTTCATGGGTACAGAATTTCAGTTTACTAAGATGAAAAAGTTCTGGAGAAGGATGGTGGTGATGGCTAAATAACAGTGTAAATGTACTTAATACTACTAAAACTTTTACTGAATTGAACCACTTAAAAAGGAGTTAAGATGGTAAATTTTATGTCATGCATTTTCTACCATAATTTTTTAATTACTTTGAGTGGTTAAAAATGGTACATTTTGTGTGTGTATATACAAATATACTTATATATAATGTACCACTTTGTGGTATGTACCATATGTACCAAATGTACCATAATTGTGGTAAATATATATATTTATATATTTTATATATTATAAAATATATTATAAAATTTTAAAATATATAATTTTTAAAGATTATTGAGAAATATATCATAAGTATGTAATCAGATACACTGGGTTGATTCAAGGTCCAGAGTCAACCCTAGGTGCTGTACAATATAGCTACTACAGAGAACTTTCTGGCCATAGGTGCCATACCAAAATAACTGCTGAATTTAGGGAGTTTACATATAGAGTCATTTAAATAGTGCTCAAATATCATTTCAATTACTATAAATTTCTGAATGGTTATACAAGACATTGTTAATGAATTATGACCATCAGTATCTTGAGCCCTTATAGCCTGTTCAAGTGCTCAACTTCCAACTTTCTTCCTGATCAGCCTCTTTTATCTCTTCCAAGCTCAGCATATTTATTCTTGGACGACCCTCTGGATAAATCTCATCCTTAGCTCAACCAAGGTTTGGGATCCGTACTTCCTGAATGCTATCTCGGGTTATCTCCCCTCCAGCACCATGGGCATGAACTCATACCTAGAGTGGCTACAAAAAAGCCAATTCATCATAAGCTGCCTTACTAGAAGCAGTATCTGGAACAAGGTGAATTATATGACTTTCTAACTCTAAACTTCTATTTCTATGACTTATGGACATTTTTATGACTCAAGGTTATTTAACACATAAATTTCAGGTTTATATTCTGATTGTCCAGGTATCAGCAACAAATAACATACATATCAAAGACGCATCCCTTACCCTGATTTTCAGTACCATTAAAATATGCTGGGTAAAACTGAGAAGTAAACAAAACTGGCCATTGATGCTCTCCCATTTCTACCACCACTTTGTTCTCAAGGCCCACAAATTATCCCATGGTGGTTCAAGGTTCCTAACCCTTCAAAAGTGCTACAAAGAACATAGCTCAGCTTTCTCTGGTCTTCACTTTATTCCACCTAAAACTCTGCCCTAATTTTTAAAAATCTCTATTTGGCAATAGTCCACCTCCATTTGGACACAAATCCTGGTCAGACTTTCTGATTTTCTTAGGAGAATGTCCACACCAATTCCCACCCAGGGGTCGCTGGAGCATATGAACCTGCCCTTAATGGTAAACACGGGCTATCTCCACTTCAGGTTCTACTATCCAACCCTTAGCTCATTAACCATTCAATATCATCAAGTGGTTTTGTTAGGGTCCTGAAATTATAAATGATAGCCTTTTCTTTTTACTCAAATTTGAATATCAGATGTTATGTAATGGGGCAAAGGAACATAAATCAACATTTTAAAATCTCATCCTAGACCAAATGCTTTTCAAACCATCTGTGGTAAAAGATTAGGAATTTTATTTCCAATCTGTCAGAGACATGCTTTTGTGAAAAACACTAAAATGAATTACTAGAAAAAAATGAAATTAAAAAATTCAAAACAGAAAATACAAGTCCCAATTTAAGAAAAAAAGAAGGAAGAAGAAGAAGAAGAAGAAGAAGAAAAAGAATGTTATTCTTTTAGAGCAGTTTTAAATTGACAGCAAATCTGAAAGAAAGGTACAGAGTTCCTCCCATATATCTCTGCTCCCACATACACGTAGCCTCCCCCATTATCAGTATCGATTTTCAAATTATATCTGACAGACATAAAATTACTCTGTCAAATTATTTACAAGTTTCTAAGCACTCATTTTCAATTTCTTCATTTATCTCCTCGCACTGGTACCAATCCAGGACCACACTTCTGAGTAACACTGCCTCTCATCTCAACCCAAATATCCATCTCCAGCCTGTCCCCAGCATCAAAAACAATCCTCTCCATAGAAGAACCAGGAAGACACAGAATGGCATATGCTATGGTTAGTGAAAAGCCACTTGGGGTACATACACAACTGCCATCTATGTATTTCTAATTCATGGAAACTGATCCTTTTTCATAAGCTACTCACCAATCTAATACATGTTCAGGTTTATTAGAGTAACATGGTATAGGAGTCTCACATATGCCTTTCACTCTGAAACCTCTCATTTTGAGGGGGTAGTTAAATCCCCTATTCTGATTCTTCATTATTTACATAATAAAGACCCATTTAAATGCACACGCACTATGCCCTCCTGAAGCCAGCAGGAGGTGAACACGAAGATCTGAGACCAAACTTTTCTGTATGTGTGCAAAGCGTGTTTCCATTGTGCAATCACTTTACAAATAAGAAATAAATACTGGGTTTATAAAACTTGGAAGAAAAAGGTTTATGGCTTTGACTGTTTTCCATTACTGGAAAATTTACATGCTGAAAAGTAGCAAAAACCAGTGCAAAAGAATAAACAGTGGGTGCACTTCAAGGGCTTGTTTCTTTCAAGGATCAGGAGTAAAACTGGGTTTTATTAGCTGTTTCATTAAGTTTTACTTTGAAGAAAAACAAACAGTGAAGGCATATGTGCAACATCTGATGAAAACGGATTTTATTCTAAACAGTCTCTCTACAAAACTCATTAATGTAACATTAAATGTGAAGACTTGTCTAGCAATTTTAGGATAATTTTACATTTTAGTTTATTTATAATTTCTGACACAGTTTATTTAACATACTCTAATCTTTAAATCACCATGTGTGCTAAACTAATATATTAAATCTGTCTTTTCAATGACATTTTGCAATAAATATCTACAGCAGCTGTTAGAAGCAATTAGTATATGAAGTTTGTATCACATTTAACACCTAAAGTAAGATAATACAGCTGGATATTGATAACTTGGAAAATTCATGAAAGCAGATCAGTTCTTCTTAATCGAACTCCTAATTATAAATATTTTCCTTATACGACAAGACGCTACAAGCATACTTTTTAAGAAACATTTAAATTTATGTGCTATTATAATCCAATATCTGGAATCTAAGCATCTAATGTATCAAAGTATTAAGTAAAAGTAAATACTTTTTTCCTCAGAGCAAATTTAAACATGCTGGGTATTCATCATATTCCCCTGGAAGAATTTACTCAAATCACTATTTTTCCATTTCAAACCTAAATGTTGATAAGAAACAACTAATGTTTGTTAGTAGGAAAACAATACATATATCCTAGTTCCATTGTGGGGGTTACATAATAGTGTGAAACTATGGTATGGAGCAGGTTAAACTTCAGCTTCAAACTAAGTGAGTGAATCACATATTAAACTGCAGGTTAGGGGTTAAGACGGTTGTCTTTGGAAGCAGACACACCTTGGTCCCAATCTTGACCCTGCCTCTTACATAAAGACTATGTAACAGTGGCTGGCTGGACAAGTCTCTTAACTTCTCTAAGCCTACACATCTCATCTGAAGTAGAAATAATAATACTAATTCATAGGGATATTGCAGAAATTAAATGAAATCAGGTATATGTAAATAATGGCACAGTGATGACGCTTTGAAAACGGAACTTCCTTCTTTAAAAAAAATTATCATTTTTAATCAAAATAATATAACACATAGTTTTAAAAGTCAAACAGCACTAAAATGCATATATATACATAACAAAAATCAGCAGCCCTTTCTTACCCCTCCCCACACTCTGGTCAGTCTACCTAGAGGCAACCATTTGCAACTTTCCTTGTTATATCTTCTAGTATTCATCTCCAAATTTCATACATTTTATGTATACAGTTTTCTCCTGATAGATCAAATTCCAGGTGACCCTCAAACTAAAAAACCACAATCATTAAAAAATGATTTCTGTTAAACTCATACATCAGAAAGAACATATAGAAGAAACAGACTCTATATTAGGAGCCCATGTAGTCCAAATCAATTGTAACCTGTGATTTAAGGGTCTCTACTCCTCAGAGCACAAATATGAAATTTTTCCCCAATAACTGCTCTTAACTCTCTTATATGGAATCTCCTTTCCCACCGGTTAAGTGTGGCAGATTGACCGCATTAATGACCCCAATTTTTCAAGCCTCACCATACCCTTGCCCTTTGGTAGTGCTTTCCCACAGTACCTCTGAGTTTGGCCTCCAAGAAAAGTTTAAATACAAGTTTTAAAGAGTGCTTGAGTGTTTCTACTTCCCGTGTTCGGACCCCAACCACCACCATTAAGAACAAGCTCAGGCTAGCCTCCTGGAACAGAGAACTAAGTCAAATCATCCCAAATGAGGCTGTCTTAGACAAGACAGCTCGCAGCCAACACTGAGCTGACTGTAGATACATACACAAGCCCTGCAGACATCAACTAAGCCTGTCACAGATCAGCAGAATGGTCTAGCTCATTTATAAACTTCTTAGAAATAACAAATGGTTGTTTTAAACCACCAAGTTTTATAATGGTTGATTATGCAGCAATACCTTACTGATAAGTTAAGGATCCTTAAACAACTCAGTACACACTGTAACTTTTTAGGTGCTTTCAGTTATTAAAACCCTATCCTTCAGACAATGGGAACTAAATCTTATTATTATTATTGTTATTTTGAAGCCTTCAGACTAAAAATCAATTTGAAGCTCTTTTCTCCCTGTGGTTCAACCCACACTCTCTGCAGCTTGGAATGGAGAAGCGAAGCATGGTCTTGCTAAGAGTAAACTGCTGTCCCTCACTTCTTCCTCCGGGAGCCCATGGCTTGAGAATTGGAAGTAGGAAGGACGATTATGCCCTTGCTTAACTGGATAGAGTCACAGTACCCTCTTTGCTGTTTGCTGTTGCTTCTCTGGCTGACACGGACTGGGTGTCAGTGTCCCTGCTTCTGGCAGGCACGCAGCTGCCAGCTCCTTCAAGGGGTGGTTTTATGGGCTTTTCAGAAGATCGTGCAGGGAAACCACCCCCTGGACATTTACTGATATAGGCAGTGACCATGTACCCTCTACCCCCGCAGAGGTCCCTTTACCTCCTGGATTGAGCAGAACAATGGAAAAATCGGCCAAGCCTAGCTACTCTCTGGAATGAATATATGAAACAGATTAAACAGTGTCCTCTCCCCCCCCACCCTGTACTATCATTCTCAATTCCATTTAGCCGTGTTTTACTGGAAAAGGGCAGACCAGCCAGTCCAATGTGAAGCAAATGCTCAACTAGGCAACAAAATGACCCCCCTCCTGACTTGAGGGCATCCCATACTCTTTACAAATGGTTTCTTGGACAAGGAAAGGAAGGCTTTGGGAGGGGGCGGAATCATTCCCCATCACAGACTCTGCACTTCTCCTCTGCTGAATCCCATTCTCATATTGGGATGGGGTTGGGGATCCCAGTTCTTCAGGAATGGTTCCTCAGAACAATCTCTACAGGCAGGTTTCTGGTCCCAGTGGCTAGTAGATTATTCATAGCAATCCAAATATAGAAAATTAGTTACTCAGGGTATTTTGTCTTCAGCTTAAGGCCTTAGCTGCAATTCGGGAAAAAGATAAAAAGGTCCCACTCAACACACTGTTACATGGTTATTTTTAAATCTAAAGTATGCATTAAATTCCACTATACTGCATATCATTATAGAAAAATTCCATTTTTACAGAAATGCCAGTTTTATTAAAAAGACTGCCCTGAAGAGGTTATTTGAATGATACTTATTAACTTTTTATGTAAATTTTATGGTGTTTTCATGGATTCTAATTCACCAATTAAGGGATAAAAGAACATCGGCATTTTTAAAAATTTCTCATAATTTTTCAAATAAAACTTTTCACCTAATAAAGTTCTGCAGACAAATTGTGAATTTTATTTTTTACAGAAAATCAGATAATCATTCATTTGACAAGTATTTGTTTGTGTACCCACTTCACACGTGGTGATATTCTAGGGGCGTTGGGCTTATCAGCAAACTAAACAAAGATCTCTGTCCTTATAGACTAAGCTGGGAAAGAGAGACATTAAACAATAAACATAATTAAAAAAGTAAATTACAGAGCATGTTGGAAGGTGAATAATAGTATAAGAAAAAAAAAAACATGGAGTAGGATAAGGGAAGTCAGGAGTGAGGCTGGCAGGTAGGGAGGCCAAGTGGTTCAACACGTTGAAAAGGGTGGTAGAATAGCTTCAGTAAGAAGGTGATGTGTGAATGAACACATGAAGCCTGGGGGGATGGTGAAAGGTGGGCAGTCAGCCACATCTGGAAGAAGAATGGTCTACACAGAGGGGCCAGCCAATTTGGAGGCCTCAGGGAGGAATGTTTGTCTAGTGTTTCTCTAGTGTGTTTGAGGAACAGCAAGGAAGTCGGTGTGCCTGGATGGTTGTGAATGAAAGGAAGGGAAATAGGAGGTGAAGTCAGAAGAGTAATAAGAAGGGTAAAGAAGGAGCAGATCACATGGTTTATAGTCTATTATAAATGATTTTGGGGCATCTGGGTGGTTCAGTCGGTTGAATGTTTGACTCTTGATTTCTGCTGAGGTCATGATCTCATGGTCCTGGGATAAAATCCCATTTTGGGGCTTCACACTTAGCAGAGAGTCTGCTAGAGGATTCTCTCTCCCTCTCACACTGCTCTTCCCCCTGCTCGTGCTTATATGTACACTCTCTCTCTCTCTAAAATAAATAAATAAATATTTTAAAAATAATAAATAAATGTTTTGGCTTTTACTTAGAGTTGAGAAGTGATACGATATGACTTACATTTTAAAAGGGTTTTCCATCAGAAGGCAAGGGTGGAAGCAGGCAGATAGGAAGGTAACCCTAGTAAAAGTTGATGGTCGTTTACACTAGTGTGGTAGCAAGAGGAGATGAGGAGAAATGGTCTGATCCTAGATATTTTGAAGGTGGAGGCAACAGGATGACCTACTGGACTGAATGTGTGGTCTGAGAGGAATAGAGAAGGTAAGGATAACTCCAGTAGCTTGAACAATTGGAAAGATGGAGTAGCCATCAATGGAAAGAAGATTAGTTTGGGTGGTAGTGGATGAGTAAGTTTGGGAGGGGAGAGATTCAGAGTTTAATTTTGGACATGTTGACTTCAGGATCTAAGAGGAGACATTAAAGCAGAAATGTCAAGAAGTTGGACTGATGAATCTAGAATTCAAGAGAGAAGTCTGGACAGGGTATATACATTTGGGAGTAATTAGCATTTGATGCAATTTAAATGATGACCTCCAGGTTCATAAGAATAGCTAAGAGAATACGATGGTCCTTGGTGTGATCCCCTCCTGCATGGCTGTTCTGTAGAACAGTAGTCATTTATCTCCATCTGCCTTCTTTCCCACCTAAGTGCATGCCACCGCGCCATGAAGATTTGGTTGTGAACTAAAGGCTGACAAAGATTATCACTTTAAAGTGGATAATGATGGGGGCGCCTGGGTGGCACAGTGGTTAAGCGTCTGCCTTCAGCTCAGGGCGTGATCCTGGCGTTATGGGATCGAGCCCCACATCAGGCTCCTCTGCTATGAGCCTGCTTCTTCCTCTCCCCGTCCCCCTGCTTGTGTTCCCTCTCTCGCTGGCTGTCTCTATCTCTGTCAAATAAATAAATAAAATCTTTAAAAAATAAATAAATAAATAAATAAATAAATAAATAAATAAATAAATAAAGTGGATAATGATGAAAATGAGCAGCAGTTATCTTTAAGAATGGTCAGTGTAGGGGCTGGTGCAAAGGATGAATTGCACACTGTTGAAGCAGATGCAATGAACTACAAAGGCAGTCCAATTAAAGTCACACTGGCAACTTTGAAAGTGTCCATACAGCCTACAGTTTCCCTTGGTAGCTTTGCAATAACACCATCTGTGGTCTTTCAGTTGAAATGTGGTTCAGGGCCTGTGCATATTAGTGGACAGCACTCAGTAGCTGTGGAGGAAGATGCAGAGTCAGAAGAGGAAGAGGAAGAAACTCCTTAGTATATCTGAAAAGCATTCTGCCCCTGGAAGGGGTTGGAAGGGGTAGCAAGGTTCCAAAGTAAAACTTGCTGCTGATGAAGACGATGATGATGATGATAATGATGATGATTCTGACGATGAGGAAGCTGAAGAAATGTTCCAGTAAAGAAATCTATATGAGAAACACCAGCCAAAAATGTACAAAAATCAAACCAGAATGGAAAAGAGTCAAAACCATCAACACCAAGATCAAAGAATCTTTCGAAAAACAGGAAAAGACTCCCAAAACACCAAAAGGCCCTAGTTCTATAGAAGACATTAAAGAAAAGTGCAAGCAAGTATAGAAAAAGGTGGTTCTTTTCCAAAAGTGGAAGCCAAGTTCATCAATTACATGAAGGATTGCTTCTGGATGACTGACCAAAAGGCTACTGAATATCTCCGGCAGAGGACGAAGTCTCTTCAATAAAATAGTTTAAACAGTTTGTTAAAACTTTCCATCTTCTTTCATTTCTGTAACAGTTGATATCTGGCTATTCCTTTTATAATGAAAGTAAGAACTTTCTCTACTGTGTCTGATAAATGTCTAGGTTCCAATGCCAAGAATGTGTTGTCTAAAATGCCTGTTTAGTTTTTAAAGATGGAACTCCACCCTTTGCTTGGTTTTAAGTATGTATGGAATGTTATAATAAGACATAGTAGCAGTGGTGGTCAGAGAATGGAATGGTGGGGAGACAAAAATATATATGCGCAATAAACTCAGTATTTTAATAAAGTGAAAAAAGAAGAAGAAAAAATAAGACATAGACAGCATGGTTGCTAATATTACGAGGTTGTAGAGAATAGAAAAACAACAATGAAGGAGACTGAAAAGGAGTGAATAGTAATATAGGAGGTAAACCAAGACAGTGAAAACACCAAATGAATTAAGTATAACCAGAACAGAATGATAAATCCTGTCAAAAACTACTAAAAGATCAAATAATTTACTAATGAGCTTAGCAGTAACGAACTTAGAGTTCACTGATGACATTACATAATATCGTATCCAATGGCTCATTCCACTAAAAAGGAATTTTGCTATTTAATAAAGATTCTTCTAAAACAAATAGGTTTTTAAACACTGCTCAATGACCCACTTATTTCAAACAATACATTATACAACGAAATGAAATACAATGACATGTATTTATACAAAAAACAAACCTGGCAGACCTCCTTGCAACTTACATGATTTTAACTCAATTAAACAAATGCATATAGAGTGCTTATCGTGCTAAGCACCAAGGATACAGAAGTGAGGATACAGAAACAAACTCCTGGCAGCCAAGCTTTCAGACTACTATGGGGAAGCAGGCAAGTATACAGATAATCGCCATATAGAATTGTGCATCAATTATATGGAAATAGAGAAAAGGGGGCATCTAAGCTAAATGTGGAGGTCAGGGTTGCCTATCTGAAGGAGGTGATGCTTAAATTTAATCTTGAAAAAATACACACTGACAATGTGCAAAGGACTTAACCATACAAGTCACAAAAAAGGTACCAAACAACTAATAAACAAGTGAAAATACATTCAAATGAACTAGTTTTTAGGAAAATGCAAATTAAAGTCACCACGTGGTCTCAGAAAACAAGACTTCAAAACTTCATCTTCAAAAAAACAACTTTGAAACTATTCAAAATTGCTTAACAACCACCATTTCAGGAATCTGACAATCAACCAAAGTCAAATAACATATTAAGAAGCACTTATTCATGAAACCCTGTTGAGATTCACTTATAAACAGTAAGAATCTGTGGCACTCCTGCCTTTGGTGACTGCCCTCCTTCCTAGTGGTCTGGGTGGGTGTTCTCCCTGGACTACAGCTAGGACAGCCCTAAGGCCAGAGAGGCTCAAATGATCCGGAGCTGAAGATGAAAGAAAATATGTCATTCAGCAGTGTTCCAGTAAAAGTAGCAATCTCAGTAGCAAGTCTGAGGTAGCCATCCCAGTTAGGAGAAGCAACCAACCAGCAACACAACCAGAAAGGTAATAGAAAGATTCTAGTAATGAGAGACCCACAGAGGGACTTGAACTCTGCAAACAACCCTGGCTGCCTTCCACCTGCATGCCTGCCAGGCTATCTTCATGTCCTAGGCTAATGGTGGGGCTGCACACATGCACAGAGGACACAGAAGAAATTAGAAGTCAAGGCAGACTAGAAGTCTGCCTGTACACTGAATGTGCTCCCCAGCCCACATACAGATCCCTCCGGTGGGTGGAAATCTTACTCCACCCTTCACACTCTGGGTGTTGGAGCATAACTCTGACCAATCATAGACCATGAAGCTATACCTAAATGTAATGTTGAGAGAAAGAAGCAAGACTCAAAAGAGTACACCTTTTTTAGGCATGAACTATATATGCTTAGCTAAGGAGCCAGAACTACATCCTGAAGTAATGAAGAATCACTGAAGGATTTAACCAGGGAGCAATGGATTGGAATTCCATGTTATAAGATCACTTTGGTAGGACAGAAGGCAGGTTGGCAGAGGGCAAGATCAGACACAGAAAGCAGAAATAACAACCTAAACCTAGACAGTGGTAATGGAAAGGAGAGCAGAGGATGAAGAGGTGAGTCAGTATGAAAGATGTTTAAAGGGGGAATAAGCTGATGGAATGATCCATTAGGTTTAGGTATTGAGGAGACTGAGGAATGTGAAAGCCTTCAGGTTCATGGCCTGAGCCAGAAGGATGGTGAAACTACCTACTCAAACAAAGAGTTCAAATGAGGAGGTTGAAAGATGATGAGCTGAGTTTTGATTACATTGAACTCAAGGTTCACAGAACTCTGATCTGTGAGACCGCTTACATCATTAAACATGGGACCACAGTGGTCCAAAAACCTGAGCTCTTGCTCCAGTTTTGGCTCAAACTTGGGCAGGTCAATTGTTATTTCGGCGCCAAAGTCTATCACTTATTCAAGTTATCTTCATAAAAAGTGAAGAAAATAAGACTGCCCTATATGCTTATAGAGTGTCACGAGCATAAAAAGAATGCTGTAAAATAAGAATACATTTGATTGCTGCTATAGCACACAATTTATCCTGGAAATTGTAACTAATAATATGACCAAAATGAAGCCATAAATACTGGAAAAGAAACCATATTTTCACTATGTCATATGACATGGAAAGCACCGAAGAATTATTTGTAAAAGTACTAGAAGTAGAAGACAATTCACTTAGTAACCGATTCCTAGCAAAATCAATCTTTAGAGTGAAAACTTGGGAAGGCTGGGTGGCTCAGTCAGTTAAGTGACCAACTCTTGATTTCATCTCAGGTCATGATCTCAGGGTTGTTGAGATTGAGCCCTGCTTCAGGCTCCGTGCTGGGCATTGAGTCTGCTTGAGATTCTACTCTCCCTCTCCCTCTGCTCTGTAACCCCCACCACCTCACCTCTCTCCCTCTCTTAAAAAAAACAAAAAACAAAAAACAAAAAAAAACATAATTTTTAAAATAAAGTGAAAACTTGTTTTCCTAAAAGGTAGGACAATGTTATAGATATGTAATTTCACTCCAAATTTATAAATTTAAAAGAATAATCATTAAAACCCCAATTGGGAAATAGATATATGAGGCAAATTCACCAAAACAACCACGACTATACTAGGGTAGTATAATTTTTTATTATTTTTTCCCTATATTTTTACAAATATCCATGATCATAATATTATTGTCTGTAGTTGAAGGCCTTTTCCAAGGCTTTGGAAATAAGCATTTTTCAAGGTCAAGTGCCAAGTTAAAAATAACCCATAATAGGTCAGAGCACATAGGTGAATTATTTCTTGAGAGAGAATGGCTCCCCAGTCAGCAAGATTTGACTGTAATCTGGTAGCAACCGAAAGACAGGCTAGCCAGTCATTACAATTTTAGAAAAAGAGAGAGAAAGAGATCAGTGAAGGAAACATTGGCAGTATCCACTGCACAGTTCAAGCAAGAGATTCTTAACCTACAAACCTAAAATTGTAACTTCTCCTAAATGGTAAGACTACCCCTATTGCAGACCAAGATGTATGCCACTCTCAGATTATGCCACTAAATATCTCAGTTTTACAACTACACATGAGAATTTGTACTTACTCTGTGCTCATACGATTGTGATTGGCTATATACAAAGCAAAAATGAATCATCATGACAGGAGCATTCTGGATCATTTGACAATTTTGTTTAATATAAATTAATAAATTAGACTCTATATACTCTCTCTCTCTGTATCCTTCTGTCCCTCTCTCTTTCTTCCTCCCTCTCTCTCTTTTATCTCCCTCTCCCTCCCTCTCTTTCTCTCTCTCTCTCTATATATGCATATATTTGAGATACAGCCTGCCACCCTGCCCAGTAAACCCAAACATCAGTTAGCCAAGAATGCACTTTTAATTGTTAAGCAGCAAAATTACTATCACTATTTAAATTTTAATTTATAAATTTGTAAGGTATTATAGCATTTCTTTCTCTGATACTCTCAATAATCTTTAAAAGTGATACTCAAAAATATTTAATTCACAAGTGATACAACCTGTTCTTCTTGAAATGACTGCTTACAATTTGCATATGCTTAAGTGACAAATCATATCATAACACACAATAAATTATGAATGAAAAATTTAGTGTAATGGACTATGATTCAATGTTTATTACAAAAACACAGCATGGTGCTCCAAGTGCATTTTTCTCCTAATCTCCAAAGATAAACTAAAAAAAAAATCTATTTTAGTCTAATCAAGAGACTATATCAATATAATATATTTAATCTTTATCTAGTGACATTTGGGCCCAGAAATATTTCATTAACTCACAGTGGATGGCTTAAACAAATACAGCATTACACCAAAATTTAATAGCAGTGACATGCTCACAACTTCCCTAAAAATGATCATTAATATAGTGGCATATAATTTTTTAAATAAGCTAATTTTTTAAAAAAGAAGAAAAGTTAACCAAAAATTAAGTATTTCAAACCAATAAATGTATTTATGTTACCCACATAAAGAAAAATGATATCTAAGATATCTAAGAAACCTGTGAAAAATTGTCTTTTAGAAAACCTTAAAATTGTCATTTAACTTTAGCAAAGAATCTATCTAAGCATATTATGTACACAGAGATCAAAAAAATGGGTGCTTAACATTTCACTTTTGAAATTAAAATCATTAATTCCAACAATTCAATGTATAAATATCACAAAAGTGAATGGATATGCAAAGTAACTGTATTTAGAATACTAATTCCATTATTTACTCTCTGATTTGATTATGTTTCTGATAGAAATATCTAGTTGGGTTTATATATTATCAGCAAATTTGAGACATAGTGAAGAACTAGTCTTCTCAGATATACATGGAAAGCATTTTTAATCCTCTTTAATAATAGTGTGCTTTAGAAATAAAAGAAGTGAAATCTCTTAACAGAATGAGGCTATGCAATTCAAGATGTCATCATCTAACAGAAATTCAATCCCAATTCTCTGTTTAGCTCTCTACTTCATAAAACCCAAATCAAAATTTGTAGAAATAATAGATAAACTTGGAAGACACTATGCTAAGTGAAAGAAGCCAATCACTAAAAGATAAATGCTGTATGATTTCACTTATATGAGATACCTAGAATAATCAAATTCAGACAGACAGTAAGTAAAATGGTGATTGCTAGAGGCTGAGAGGAGGGGGCAATGGGAATACCCATTAGTATTTAAGGGCTACAAAGTTTCAATTTTGCAATATGAAAAGAGTTCTGGAACATGGTTGCATTAACAATATGAAGGTACTTAATTCTATTGAACGTACACTTAAAAATGGTTAAGATGGTAAATTATATGTTATGTGTCTTTTACCATAATTTTAAAGATTTTATTTATTTATTTATTTATTTATTTATTTATTTATTTATTTGAGAGAGAGAGAGTGAGGGCATGAATTAGGGAAGGGACAGAGAGAGGAAGAAGAACACACCCTGCTGAGCAGGGAGCCCCACTCGGGGCTCTATCCCAGGACCCCCGAGATCATGACCTGAGCCAAAGTAAGACACTTAACCAACTGAGCCACCCAGGCACCCAGCCATAATTTTAAAAATAAATTTTAAAATTGTAGAAATAAAAAAATCACAGAAATAATTCGTTTTTGAATCTTTTCCTGAGTTCATTCAATAATTTTAATATATAATGAGAAATAAATTTAGAGTGCACTTGAAGTACCATAATTTTAAGACGTGGAAAAAAGAAAGCCAAGTTAATTATATTGAGGTATGTTATATCACTTTATATATGGTAGAGATGCTTTAAAACAGTATGTACCTGGCTGTGAGCTGATAACTGTGGGAGCTAGGTGATAGGAACACGTGAATCCATTATACTATTCTCTTTACTTTTGTACATGTGAGATTTTTTTATAAGACATTTAAAATAAAGACAGCGGTGCAAATAAGCAAAGTGAAATTCAGGAGAGCAGCAGGATTGATGGGACCAGCACGGTGGGTCTTCTACCAAGACAGTGTCAAAAGATGGAATAAAGTAAAATACTGAAATATTTTTTAAAATATGAATTTGATATATTTTTAAATTTTTAAAAAATTTTAAAAATATGTATTTGATATAATTAGAATAATGGTGAAGGGTTTTCAGGAAAAGCAATGTGAATTTAACCAGAAAGACTACTGAAAGGAAAGAATTTAAAAATCAACTTAAATTTCTTTTTTTTTTTTTTTAAAGATTTTATTTATGTATTTGACAGAGATAGAGACAGCCAGTGAGAGAGGGAACACAAGCATGGGGAGTGGGAAAGGAAGAAGCAGGCTTCCAGCGGAGGAGCCTGATGTGGGGCTTGATCCCAGAACACCAGGATCACGCCCTGAGCCAAAGGCAGACACTTAATGACTGAGCCACCCAGGCGCCCCTTAAACTTCTAAGAATAAAATGAAATTGTAAAATTTTACTCTATCTAAATTAGGAAATAAGTCCTTTCAATCAGCTGTTCCTAAGCTGTAAAGAAATTAATCAAAATATTTCTGGTGTGTTGCTATGTAAATTTCAAAATATAATCAAGTAGGTTTAACTAAAGATGGAATTAATTTGGGGGGGCCTTTAATTCTTCTTTAACAATAACATACAAAATAATCTAATATTAACTGTATAAAATCCAATTTCAATATTTGTGGACTATTTTGTTTACAGTATCTGCGTATCTCTCTTCCTATTTTTGCTACACAAAAGTGAGAGAAGAAAGTTGAAAACCCATGGGAAATTATTGTATCAATAACCAATGAAAGGTCAAATCACAGAACTGAGGCCCTAAACTAATATATTCATATCTAGTAGGTAAAAACAAAAAATTTAGAAGGCAAGTTGCTTTGAAGTTTTAAACTCTGCACAAATCACCAAAGGGGATCTAAGTCTAAAATAAGGCTAAGAACATTTGTAATTATTAATAAAATTTACGGTAAAGCATAAATTATGACAAGATAGAAGAAAAGGAACCATATATGTAACATACATAAAAGTAAAGAGAAAAGCACCAAATTCAAACCCATATACACATTACCCATATTCAATACATAACAAGATTTTGCCATTTTGCTGCTTCTATCCCTGATTTGTTTTTTATTTTGTTAAGCTAAATTGGTGTCATCTTACACTTTACTCCATAATCAAATATCCCTAATTGTCTTTAAAAAGGTCAATTATAGTTGATTTGTTTGAGTTAGGATCCAAGTAAAGTTCACAAATTATATTAGGTTATGTCTATTGAATTTCTTTTAATCTAGGGAAGTGCTGCTCAAAATATGGTCTGAACTGTTGCCAGTTCAAGAACTAATTGTTGTCAGTCCAAAAATTATTACTGGTCCTCAAGCTCTTTGTTATAGGTCAATAAGATAAATTCGGAAAAGAAAAGTAAGGACTTAGAAACTTCCATAGAACGTTGACACTGTCAAAACATCCAAGTGCATGGTCAGTGGACCTATGACCCTGAATCGGGGGAGTCGTCACCCTCCCATGGTGATTCACATATGACCTGAGCTGCACCCTAGGACCACCTACTGGTCACTGCCCAGAAAGGATTTTTTTTTTTTTTTTCCAGAGAGTGGTGTAGGGGGCAGGAGCCAGAGGGAGAGGGAAAGAGAGAATATAAAGCAGGCTCCATGCTCAGCACAGAGCCTGACATAGGGTTCAATCTCTACCCTGAGATCATGACCTGAGCTGAAATCAAGAGTCGGATGCTCAACTGACTGAGCCACCCAAGCACCTCGAGAAAGCATACTTTAAAAACAAAACAGGATTGGTCCTCAATACCAGATAGTTAGAGATGCAATCCTCTACTCACTTCTTTACCCAACCATTAACTTTTTAAGGAAATTGTGTCAATTGTCCTTTAGATTTCTGTATTTCTCTATTTGTTTCCTGTGGTGTCAATTAACTTGGTTCTCTATCACTTGACTTCCTTAATGGATTCTATTCAGGCTCAACATTTTGGGCAAGCATATTTCATGGATTGTACTCTGTGATTCATATTATAAAATTTCAGCAAGTATATAATATCTGGATGTACTATTTTTAGTAATGCCATGATTAATCACTAGGTTCAGGTGATGACAGTTCAATCCTTCCTTTGTAAATTCCCCATCAACCTTTCACCTAATAATTTCAACCACTGATTACTGTCACCTAATCCATTTCATTAGGGACTGAAAAGTAGTGATTTTCTAATTCTACCATCCTTTCTATGTTTATCAGTTGGAATTCTGGGGGGAAAAAGTTCCCTTTATCAAATTAGTCTATTTAGTTACCATGAAATACAGATAATACAGGAAATGTAAGACAGATGCTTATTTCTTTCCTTTTGATTAACAATTTTCAAACCAAAAATATTCAATGAGTTAGGTTGGGAGACTCTTCCATTCCACTCTCTCCTGTGTTTGTTCATATTCTCTCTCTCTCTCTCTCTCTCTCTCTAACATTACAAACTGATGGGTTTTTAAGATATTTGTATTTCAGAGGTACCTGGATGGCTCAGTCAGTTAAGTGGTTGCCCTCAGCTCAGGTCCTGATCTCAGAATCCTGGGATCAAGCCCCACATCAGGCTCCCTGCTCAGCAAGAAATCTGTTTCTCCCTCTCCCTCTGCCCCTCCCCACCGCCCCCTCCATGTTCGTGCCCACACACTCTCACTCACTCACTCTCAAATAAACAAAGAAAATCTAAACAAAATGCTTTCATTACATGCATTCATTGTTGTTTGCCATCTTTCACTCTTCTTCATATCCTGGAGGACTCAGAATAATACACTAAGGACCAGCACAGTATATTTGGTGGTAAATTTTCACAGAGCTTTCTGAAAACTTAACTACAATTTCATTTATAGAATTATTTCTAAAATAAAAGACACTGAAAATTTCAAACAACCCACTAAAAATCACAACCATAATATGGCTTTCCAAGTGCCAGAAACTGTGCTAAACTCTTAGAATGTAAATCCCATTTAATCTACACAACTACCATGTTGTATGGTGGGTATTATTTTATTCCTATTTTATAGGTTAAAAAAATGAAGTTTAGAGACCTTAAGTAACTTGGGCAAAATCCAGCTTGTAAATGGTAGAGCAAGGATTTGTAGCTATGTCTAACTCTGAAGTCCATGCTCTTAACAAATATCTTTAATATCTAACAGACCACTATGTTAAACAAAGGCTCTCAACAAGAGTATACCACCTTCCTGAGGGGTATTTCTAAACAAACCTGAAGGTATGAGTGACAAATGTGTACTCTTTAAAGGAGGCTCTATATTGAGAGATAAACAAGATTCTTTTAAAAATAACTTTCAGAAAAAATAATAATAAATAAATTTCAGGGGCAGAGGGAGGCATTACAAAGGTATAAAGCCACCTCTCTGGGGTAATGGACATGCTCACCCTCTTGACTGTAGTGAGGGCTCACCTATGTGCAGCTTGTTGTTTCCCAATTATACCTTAAGACAACTATTTTTTAATAAAATATAAATAGATTTCTGGAGCCTATAAAGTAAAACAACAGTATAAGTATTCTCTCCAAACAGTCCCACAAAAAGACTGAGATAAAGACTGAAGGTTTGAAGGGAATAACCAAGTGACTGATTCATGATTTCCTTCATTAAAGTGGTACAGCGCTGCAGAAATTAAGCGGCAAAATACTAACCTACCAAAATTCACAAGAGAGGTATCTGCCTTGCCGAGAGCCCCCTTTACTAATTCAGATCAACAGCAGGCACTGAAGCAGGGCTGGGTGAGAAACCACAGTTATACCACACACATGACCAATTCCAGAAATCATCAACTGACCGCTCATATCCCACACATTATTCATCACTAGCATGTTGGTTTTGGTCCTATTTCTGAAGAATGTTTTTTAAGTAGTTGCCAATATTTGAAAATTTAGAGATTTCTCCCCCTGCCCCAATCTTTTGGGGGGGGATCTTCACTTTTCTTGAAAGGTCTGGTAACCCTTGGGTCATTCCCAACCTGGCAAGAGGACAAGCAGTCTGTTCAGCACAGGCCTTAGGACTCATTGCCCATATTGTCTTGGACCTGGCAGCTTGATCCATTTATGTTACCATGCCTGGACTCCAAGGCTTTTGAGTTTGTAGTCCTTGCCCTAAGGTTACAAAGATTTTCTCTGAACAGGGCTTTGTTTTGTTCTGGTACTATCTATGGGCTCACCTCCACATTTAAACACAAACAAAAAAACTGCCCTTAATTAGAGGTGCAATTCTAACTCTGAAGGGTAGGTAACTTTTCTAACTGAGCAGGCAGTAGCAACAAACAAGAAGCCAAACATAGCCATACCACTCCCTGAAGCAGAGGCCAGACAAGAATAAAAACAAATCCTGGAAACTAATTCTTGGCACACTAGTTTCAACAAATTCAGTGAAGAAATTTCTAACAGATATTTCTATTATTATGAATCTCCCTCCTGCAGACCTTCCCCAGCATCCTCCAACATGCACATGCATGTGTGTGAGAGAGAGCGCGCACACACACACACACAGTCCCATCTCCCTCCCCAACCTTTTTCTCCCCCATTCTACTAGGTCACTGAAATAGTAACTGGAGTATCTATTATTCTACCTCCACCTTAAGACAAAAGAAAATTTCTTTTTTTAAAAAAATTTGTGGAAAGAAAAGGAGAAGTTCCTCAGGAATAAGCATACAAATTATTACAGGTCAAAAGGGCTCAGAAACCTACATTCATTCAATGAATAAACAGCCAACATTTTTTAAAAATCATTATTTATCAGAAACATTGATATTAAAGTCAGGATGGGGATGCCTGGGTAGCTCAGCCAGTTAAGCAGCTGCCTTCAACTCAGGTCATGATCCTAAGGTCCCGGGATCAAGTCCCGCATTGGGCTCCTTGCTCAGCAGGGAGCCTGCTTCTCCCTCTACCTGCCTTTCCCCCTCGCTTGTGGGCTTTCTCTCTCTCTCTGACAAGGAAAGAAAGAAAGGAAAGGAAGGAAAGAAAGAAAGAAAGAAAAGAAAGAAAGGAGGAAAGAAAGAAAGGAAAGAAAGGAGGAAGGAAGGGAAGGAGGAAGGGAGGGAGAAAAAATCAGGATGAAGACAATAAAAGATGAATAAAGAAGAATAAAAACTCAAACACAATAGCAAACCAAATTATAAAATATTCAGGAAAAAGATTAATAAAAGGTGCTAATAATAAAGTCATGTTATCCCGGAGCAGGAGATGCCTTAGAGGCTTATGAACTGTCCAATCACTAACTTAAAGAGTGGGGCTGGTGTCTCCCATGACACTTCCCCACTCCCACCCCCTGAAAGTTTAACTGGCACGTGACCCGAAGGGAAATCATGGCTTCTCTCTCGGGTGACACTGTGGATCGGATCAAGACCTGCATTTCCCTGGCCTACTTCTGAATCATAGGAATTAGCTCAAAAGAATTCACATTTCTCAGAGTTCATATAGCAAACAGAGCCAATAAGCAGAAAATTGGGAATCACCACTTTTTTAGGCATCAGATTAAGATATCAAGTAGAGAAAATTCATCCTCTCAGGAAATTATCTCAAGGAACTCTTAAAGAGCTTTTGGCAGAGAATCCTTACTAAGTGTATGTGTGGAAATAGATGAGTCCATAGACCTTTTACATTATTATTACTGAATAGAACCAAAAGAAAGATTGCTTTGGAATGTGTTTACATTATTAAGTAATTTCCAATTAATTCATTACTCAAGATTTGAGACTTTGTGATTGTTTGACTATGGTTTGGTTTCAGGATTATCTTTTCACTCTCTGGACAAAAGTACTTTCTTAAGAAAATTAATAGCGTAAATAAATGGTTTGAAGCACGACGGAAGCATCTGTTTACATTCAGATAATGAATACGCTAAGCATTCTTTTTTTTTTTTGAAGATTTTATTTATTTATTCAACAGAGATAGAGACAGCCAGTGAGAGAGGGAACACAAGGGGGGAGTGGGAGAGGAAGAAGCAGGCTCATAGCAGAGGAGCCTGATGCGGGGCTCGATCCCATAACGCCGGGATCACGCCCTGAGCCGAAGGCAGACGCTTAACCGCTGTGCCACCCAGGCGCCCCTACGCTAAGCATTCTTATCTATTAAATTAAAGCAGGTTACCTAAGGACTTTTCTAGATAATACTTCATTAGCCTAATTATAATGAGTATATATAGTTGAAACAATAAAATGGACATCTGTTTTAAAACATTCTTCAATTTAAGCCTTTTACTAAATCAAACTCGCTTTCATACATTAGTTTCAATTACTGAGGTTTTATACAGTGAGAAAAAAAACTTTATTAAAATAGAAAATAAAAGTTTCTGTTCTTACCTTCGAAGTTCTCCATTCCCAACCATCACCTATCTGCTGTGAATGTTTGATGAATTCTGCACAAAAACTCTGGAATGTTTTTTCTCCGAAGAACTCATCTTCTTCCATACTAGATGATAACTGCAATATAAAAACTAAGTATAAGCATGAGATGTAGAATGAATGCTAAAAGGAATTCTGCTAAATCACTTAACTTCTTTAAACAAACCAAAATTTGGGACGTAGAATGGAAAATATCCTCAGAGCCATTCCAAAAAAGCACTATGTTTCCACCTTTCTCACCCTAACCCCATTTTTTAATCAGAAAGAAAATGTGATCAACATGAACACTTAAAACCTAGATTTATAACAAATACACATCTATGGTTCAAAAAGTTAAATCTGTCCATAATTTAGCTTCAAGAGCTTAATTTTATCTTATTCTAAGCTAATGCTTCCAAACCATCTCTTCAGAGCTTCCTTCTCTACTTTCCACCTTATTTAGCTCTTATGTAGATAAGTGTTGCAGTTCTTAGTAGAGCTGAGCTGTTCTTCACACTTTATTAGAGTTCAACTCACTATCAAATGATTTTCTAAAACCTGGAAAGTTTGGTTTTTCAAGGTGTAAGGTTATGATTACCTAAGTAATTACTTACTCTATTGAATCTACAAATTTAACAAATCAAGGAATAGCCACATATTTCTTATATAAATCTGTCCAAAACATGGACCATTGTTTATAAAAAGAGAATTTTAGAGCTAGAAGGAAACAGGTAAATTATATAGTTCAAGACCTTTGATGAGAAAAGTTAGACCAAGTGAATCCCCAACATTTTCCTCATTGGTGATAAGCATCATCAGGAAAATTAGCACTTGATTGCTTACTAGCTCAAGCACTATGCTAAACATTTTACATCCCCGTTTAACCATCTCACAACCCAAAGACTGTTGTTATCCCCATTCCCCAAATGAATAAGAGAAAGTAATCTGCTTAAGAAATGCAAATGAGAAAGGATTCAAACCCCAGTTTGGCTCCAAGGCCAATGACCTATCTATACTACCTGATTCTCAGTACAATGTTCTTTCTAATTATTCAAATTTAGTATGACCTATAAAAGAATTGTTCATTCATCCAAGAAACACATACTGAATATCTACAGTAGGTACTGTGCATAGGTGAAGGTTAGATACACAAAATGAAATTATATATATATATATATATATATATATATATATATAGTCCTTGCCTTGTAAGAGCTCACATTGTGATGAAGGGAGATAAGCAATAAAATCATTACAGTAGAAACTCTTAACCAACATCCATTCAACCAACTTGCCAAGTTAACTGACATAATATCCACTCCCTCGGTAAACACTGATGTCTAAATATGCTGATCATGAGCACCTCTGCTCCCGTCAGTTGAGTTTATATTCACAAACCACATTTGCATATTATAAATACATGCTTTAATTAAATGCTACACAAACCTTGGGGCGCCTGGGTGGCAGAGCGGTTAAGCGTCTGCCTTCAGCTCAGGGCGTGATCCCGGCGTTCTGGGATCGAGCCCCACGTCAGGCTCTTCCGCTATGAGCCTGCTTCTTCCTCTCCCACTCCCCCTGCTTGTGTTCCCTCTCTCGCTAGCTGTCTCTATCTCTGTCAAATAAATAAATAAAATCTTTAAAAAAAAAAAATGCTACACAAACCAAACCAATAAAATACAAGAAAAAAAGAAAAACAACGGTTATTTCTATTATTTAATGCCTTAGAAAGACTTTATAAAGGTAAGTTTCCATAAGAAAAACTATCATTGAAGTAGGTATGGACAATGCACCTGAAAAGATTGGTGGTGGGAAAAACCATACAAATCTAGGATTCCATGCTCAGATTGCTACACAAATAGCTCGAGTTCTTTCTTTTAAATAGCTTGGAAATCTAGAGGATGCATTCTGGGTTCAGTGTATTCATGAAGGAACAATGAATTCCATTCAAGCACACATACTCAAAGAAAACCCCTCGGTCATACATGAGATAATTGACAAAGGAATGTATTTCTGCTCTTAAGTTGAAACAAAATGTTTCATGTCTGCATGTATTTTTTTTAACTCAAGCTTTAATCAACTTTTTCAATTAATTGCTCAACTCTCAATCCCGACAGCATTGGAAAACAGGACTTCCATTTAAAGTATATACAAATGATGGAATCCCTTACCAAGTGGGGATAGCGTGCAAAGGCGTGTGGGGTGGGCATGAAGATGAATCTTTAAGGTATATAAGAGTTTTTGTAGCGCAGATTGTCAGTAGGTAAAGCACAAGAGTTAGAAGTGGTCCAAGAACGGAGGACGGTATGAACAAAGGCAAGTTAGGGTGTAGAGAACTCCAAGTCTGATCTTACAAACATGATGCAGAAAGTGTAGGTAGATATAGTCTAGTCACATGCAAGTTAAACTTATCTGCCCTCTATTGGAGCAGATGGCAAAGGTAAGGTTTCAAACATACAAGACTGAAGAGTAATAAACTTTTTGAAGGGAGACTTATGTGCCACACAAGAGTTTGGACTGGAAGGTTGTTGTGATTACTGTTAGCAGTACTCAGGTCCCCAGGTATAGGAACCAGCAGGGAGCTGCACTGAGCACGCGTGCAAAATTGAGGTTTTGCTGGACTGATTCTGTGGAAGGATAAAGGTAGAAGAAGAAATAAAATATGCTAGGAGAATAGCTCAGAGTTCCAGATTAGGTAGGAAAGTGAAGACACCAAGAGAAGACTGAAGGGTCTGGGAAAACACAGTAGTATCAAAGAATATTAGATACTAAAAACGGCTAAGAACAACCATAGTGAAAGGAAGGAAAGGGAAGACCAGAAGACATTGAGACTGGAGAACTTCAGGAGGTCTCAGCAAGTATATAAAGTATATAAGCTTACAGATAAGAGTCACTGGAGCTCAGGAAGTTTAGAAAAATATGAGGCTTATGTTTGCTGTTTTCCTCATGGATGCTGAAGTCACTCAGAATTATCTGGCGGGTTGGTGGGGGTGGAGTGCTCTTTAAAGAAGACGAAGATCAAATGAGAGATTTGTAAATGACAAGGGACAAAGGGTAGAAGATGGAAGAGGACAGAGATGATAAGTGATACACGGCATATAATGCCGAATCCATCAAGAATAATCACTAATAAACCAATACAAGTGATCCTAATGAGCCAAAACACAGCCTTGGATTCCTTCTCAAGATGGTGCTAAAAGAAGCCACCACCAGGAAAATAGGGATATGTGACACTACCAGTGAATATGTGAGAAAAAAACCTAGCTTGCTGTATCTGGTAGAGCTGAATTTCATAGGATATAAAATTTCTCAAAAGACCTTCAAATGAGCCCCAAAGGAGCAGGGATATTTACAAGAGGCTAAAGAAGCAGTGACCTAAAATTCGCTCTGGGGAAGTGGGGGCTACCAGCAATCTCCATACCCTAAAATTTGTAGGGTGGAGGAGGGAGCAGCTTCCACTCAAAGAGTTCAGTTTTTGTTTGTTGTTTTTTGTTTCAAAGCCAAATTTCCTTTAAAACTAGTTAGTGGAAGTACTGACCTGTGAAGATGTTAACACCATGTGAGACGTGGAAGCTGATCCACACTATATCCACTCGTCATACCCACCCTGGAGATTCACAATATACACTGTGATGGGGAAAACTATTAATTCAGGGTTTCCTGACTCTTTTGACCTTAAAATTCTTTTTCTGGGAACACTTAACTTACTCCACAGAATGCAGTAAAGACAATAATGGGTTAAGGATTAGGTAAGTTTGTTTGCTAGGGATGTGTGCTCCTGAGATCACAATGGAAAATCTGAGAGGGTAGGAGAACAGTGGGAGAACAGGTTTGGGAAAAGAAAACACCGAGTGCAGGAATTCTAAGTATATAAGAGACATAAAATGCAGGGGCCTCTACTGAGGCAGTCATCAAACGTCTCAGGTATGTGAAAGAGATCTACGGGTTACACACCGAATCCTCGTTAAGTGCAGACACAAGTTGAGAAAGTGACATCTAAGAAGATACTAAAAGGAAGAACAGAAGCTAATTTAGCAAAGTAAGAAGGAAAGGAATAGAATGCACAAAAATCTGAATATAAGGGAAGGTCCAGTAATCAAAGAACTCTTGCTTGACTGAAATACAGAGGCAGAGGAAGGGTATTAGGAGAACCAGTGCTGATGAGGAAGGAGAGCCTACTAGCCTGAAGGTTTTGACAGTGGGAGTAAATTGATCAGATTTGCGTTCTGGCTTCCAGTGGAGACTACAGGTCTTGCCTGACTAGACGAACACCTGTTAGAAATCTCTTCCAATAATCCAGGAAAGACAAAATGATTCCAAACAGAGCCAAAGACTGGAAGTAGGGTAGAAGGGGGAGGGATTCAAAAGACATTTTGATAGTACACTCATTACAACTGGTGGATCTTGATATGTGAGGGATCTGTGAAAGAAAAGATTCAAGAAAGATTCCCTGCTCTTTGCTGCAGGTGGTGGTGCACTGAGCAAGAACAGGTTTGGGGAGTGAGCTGGACTTAATTTCACCATACTGATTTTGAGTTTGAAACATCTGTGGAATACCCATGTGAAGAGAATCTAGCAGGCATTTTGAGATGGATCTGGAACTCAGAAAGAAAGAGAAATCTGGGCCGGAAATATTGATTCTAAATCAACAATATATATAACAGAACACATTTGATCACTCAGGGGGAGGATACAGAAGTAGACTAGGAAGACCAAAATGGAGCAGTCAGAAAATTAGTTTTTCTAACTATACAATGGCCCTGACATATATTGAGAGATACTAAATCAAATGAAAATTGAATTTAATTCATAAAAAAATACTAATACATTTTGGCATATTTTATAAATTCCAAACAAACCCCTACTTAACAACAAAATTTAACTAAAGTAAAAACATTCCATTCCCAAAGCTCCCCGGGTTACTTGAGGTTTACTGAACTATTCAAAATGTTAGTCGAAACATAAAATTTCACTCAATAGCCATAGTTTATCTAATTAACAGCACTGTGCCACTAACAAGATGACAGCACATCAAAGCACTAATTAATATTTGGTTGAATACTTTAAAAATTATCTAAGGACTGGGCTTTGCTGAAGGATGTTACATATAATAATATAAACAGGCTTGATTACAAAATCAGGAACTATATTATATTAAAATGATATCCATCTTAATTTGAATCATCGTAATATGCCATAATGAAATATCACTGAATAATTATTGTCTCTTTGCTCAAGTAAGAATATTTCAACTCATTAAAAATTAAAATATAATACAATCAACATTTTCATATGTACTTTTCAATATATAATACAATATATAACACTCTCTCGTCCTCTACCAAATTCACAGACTAATAGAGGCAGAAATTAGAATATTAGAACTTCCTACTATGAGATGGCTGAAATTACAGTCAAAAATGGAAATAACTTGGGATGCCAGGGTGTCTCAGTCAGTTAAGCATCCGCCTTCAGCTCAGGTCATGATCCCAGAGTCCTGGGATGGAGTCCCACATTGGGCTCTTTGCTCAGCAGGGAGTCTGCTTCTCCCTCTGCCTGCTCCTCTCTCTCTCAAATAAAGGAATAAAATCTTTTTTTAAAAAATGGAAAAAAACACAACTGCAGTTTAAGCAAAAGCGGCAAGAATTTATTTTGCAAATGTAAAATCCCTTAGACCTGCCTCCATTTCCAGACTTAAGCTATCTTAAATTCAGACTAGAGATGACAACAGAACACAAGTGAACTTTCAGTAAAAAGATTAATTCCAATTCTCATCTCATCCTAAACAATGAACCTCTCATTTCTTATTATAAGTAAAACTTAGAAATGAGTTTGAGCTCTTTCATGCCATAAAATATAAGTTGTTAATGCATTTATTTTGCTTGAGCCTTACCCCTGCTGGAAAGCTATACGATTTTTTTTTTCAAGCTCGAACAATCAAAACCTTCTTTTAACTGCTTCAGCAGAGGCTAAAGCTTGGGAAGGTAGAATATTTTTCTCCCCACCAAGTGAAAGCAGTCTTTCTAAACTAGAGGTTAGCCCTAAGACTAGACACTGTGAACCATATTCTGCTGCTACTAATTATCTTTTCAGAAAATAGCCCCAGTAAATTCTAATACTGTGTGTAATCATTGTTGAAAGTATCCTTTTTAGTTAAAAACAATTTTTTTTCACTACCGTTCTCCACTTTTTTTATGTGTTTTTTAATCTAATGCGTGGGGAACTGGTCCTTTGTGTTTATTTAATTTTATTTTATTTTTGGTCAGAGATACTTCCTTTTTTAAAATATTTTTATTTATTTGTCAGAGAGAGAGAGAGAGAGGCAGGCAGAGGGAGAAGCAGGCTCCCTACTGAACAAGGAGGCCGATGCAGGACTCGATCCCAGGACCCTGAGATCATGACCTAAGCCAAAAGCAGACACCCAATTGAGCCACCCGGGCATCCCAGTCAGAGACACTTCGTTTGATGAACCTATAAATCAGTATACACCAGAAACATAGTGAGACTAAAACACTTAAAGAAATATAAATTTCCCCAGAATTTAAGATCACTTACAAAAAACGTGCTTATCACAGAATATACTATGAATACGTTTAAACATTAAAGATTATTTTTAACTAATAAAAGTAGGCAATTTCCTCTGCATTTGTCCCTCCCTGTAACAATTTCACATTATTATAAATTTAGACCTTTCCTAAGAAAACAAACAAAAACATGCAATTACTAGCTAGGGAGATAAACTGAACCCAGTGCCTTTATGAGAATTTGGCTTGAATTCATTTAGATAACCACTTACCTAGCAGGGTCTTTAGGCAGTGGTCCTCAAATTTCAGAGAGGAAAGAAGCAGCCAGGGTACAAATTCAAATGTGGAATCTAAGGCCCAGGGCAGAGAGATTACCTGATTCTGAAGCCCCCCAAACAAACATTTGTAATTAGCACCAGACATACTTTTGAGGAAGGATCATGCTAGGAAATTGAGACAAAAGATGGATTGTTTCAATAGGGCTAGGGAATGACCTGCATTTCAAGGCATTTGACCGCCTGGGTGGGGCACAGCAGGAACAGACTCTGTAATCCAATAAATAGCACAGGGAAGAAGCAATGGGAGAAAGTTTGGCTCAGTCTCGACAGCAACTAACCAGTAAGCTCAGCACTCTCCCTTGCCTTCCCAGTGAAATATATGTTGCAAATAAAGTTTAAACAGGATACAACATTATACCTGGACTGGAACTGAAAAATGTTAATTGGTAGCTTGAGGCTTGTTGCAGCCTCTGCAGCAGGAGGTCCAGTTAGGAAGAGCATAGAAAGGCATCTCATTCTACCCCATTCTACATTTCCTTCAAAAAAAGACCCTGAGGTGCCCCCTCCACTACTGGCTTCCAAGTCCATTGCTAATTCTCTTTCAAGGCAGTTCTCTCTCAATAATAAAATGTTCATGGCCAGAAGTAGAAGGCGAAGCCAAGTCGAGCAATGCATACTACACTGTAAAGTCAGCAACAGGAGGCTGTGGGAACAGGATGCACCCTCAGAAGATTACAGTCTCACCACTACCACTTTCCCTGCAAAAACTCAAAAAACTATAAACCGTTTCAAATCACACAGAAACACTCCCCTTGTTATAGACACAGGACTGAAATATTAACAGCAAAGGAAGACCTCTTCTGAGTAGAGAAAGACCTATGATTCAGAAATCTGGTTGTATCTTTCAAACAACCCTCCTACCTCACATGTAGATGAAGAGTCCTTCAGCACCTAGAGGTAATGAGAGTGACACAAAGAGCTTGCTCACTCTGACAAGAGTAAACAATACCATCCCTACACAAGTCCCTCTTCTGTCAAGTTAAGAAAATCAAAAACATCAATAACAGGGGCGCCTGGGTGGCGCAGTCGTTAAGAGTCTGCCTTCGGCTCAGGGCGTGATCCCGGCGTTGTGGGATCGAGCCCCACATCAGGCTCCTTCGCTATGAGCCTGCTTCTTCCTCTCCCACTCCCCCTGCTTTGTGTTCCCTCTCTCGCTGGCTGTCTCTATCTCTGTCGAATAAATAAATAAAATCTTAAAAAAAAAAAAAAATCAATAACAGTGTGGGACCAAGACGATGCTCTTCAACCGTAAGAAAGAACACCGCCATATAGAGGAAGAGAGAAAGCTTGCTTTTGTAGTGGGCTTACACTGGGAATCAGGAAAAAAACTTGGAAATTATCTACTTTACATTCCCAACTGAAAAAGACAAAGGGAAAAGAAAAACACAGCTTCTAAAAGCAAGAGATGAGGTGGGAAACAACAGCTGAGAGTAAAAAAGAAACTGGATAAGAAAAAAACTGGGAGGGAATTCAAATATATAATAATAGTAAAGATTTAAATTCTATATGAAAGGCAATAGAGAGAAGTACAGAAGCTGGAAGAAATCTAATTAGTAGTTTAGCATATACATGTGAGATGCTCTCCAAATACAGAAGAGAAAGGACCAAGATGAAAACAAAGTATATTGATTGATAAGGAGGACAAAGAATACAAATCCAACCTACAAATAACTGGCATTTCTGAACTGAAATCATAAGCAAACATACCATTGAAAAAGTATTCCTGAGCTGGAAGAAAAAAAAAAAAAAGATCAAACATATTTACTCTTCTAAATTGAGAGGATTCACTTTGTTTCTGAGAAAACTGTTGGGGAAAAACAACAACAACAACAACAACTATGCCTAGAGGTAGCCTAGTGGAATATCTTAATTTAAAAAAGAAAAAGAAAAAACAAAGACGCCGGCAGAAAAGAGAGTTTACCTACAAAGGAACAAAAATTTGGGTAGCCTCCACCATCTCCTTCACAGCAAGGAACACCAAAAGTCAAGAGGGGAATGTCTAAACATCTGAGAATTTCTGACTTACAAGTTTGTATCTTAGCACCTACAACAAAGTTAGGCACACTATAAACATTAAATGAAAGTTGTAATGAATAAAAGAAAAAAATTTTAAGTGAATCTGTTTTATATATCACTACCTCTCTATAGTACATTTCTTCAATTCAACTTTCAAGCTTACTCACCAATTGGTCTTTTCCCACCCAAACAACAGATTTATATGACATCTAATCCTTCTGATATGTGTCATTATTTTTATATTATCATATTTTTATATAAAACAAGACTTCTCTGCAAGCACATAAGTGAAACTCTTCCATCACTGTTGATGATTTAAACTGATCCACCAACTCTCTTGTTACTTTTGGGTTTTTTGTGTGTCTTTTTAAGATTTATTTATTTGGGAGAGACAGCACGAGCAGGATGGGCAGAGGAGAGAGAGAGAGAGAATCTCAAGCAAACTCCTTCTGACAACAAAGCCTGACATGGGGCTCAATCCCAGGACCCTGAGATCGGGATCTAAGCCAAAACCAAGAGTTGGACACTTAACCAGCTGCACTATCCGGTGCCCCTCTCGTTACTTTTGAATAGTGAGTATGACTTGAAGAACTAACTCTAGTCTGTATGTACGCTAATTAGGCCAGAACCAGGAACTGATGGTGTATGAGTGTGGCCAAAGTTATTCAACAAATAAGATACAGAAAAAACCAGCACTGTATCAGAACGTACAGACTCAACGCTACCCTGAAAATAGATGATAAAGCGATGCACTTTTAAAGTATAGTACCAAATGCCATTTAAAAAAAAAAAAAACAGTAGTTGGACATTTTTTAATGAAAGAGACATTCCCCTTTTCTTCTTACAAAGTCTTCATTAAAACTAGATTAATGTACCTTCTTATTTCCACAAGCTTTTATTCATTCACTTGGCACCTACAACATCCTAGCACTTTGCTGTGTGTGTCCTCATAGAAAGGAATGTCAAATGTTTCCTAGAAAATCAGAGAAGACTCTTAAAAGAGGGATTCTGAAAGACTTCAATTCAGTTCTTTAAGAACTTGTATGTGGGGGCACCTGGGTGGCTCAGTCGTTAAGCATCTGCCTTCAGCTCAGGTCATGATTCCAGGGTCCTGGGATAGAACCCTGGCGTCAGACTCCCTGCTCAGCAGGGATCCTGCTTCTCCCTCTCTGGTTCCCCTTGCTTGTGTTCCCTCTCTCACTGTCAAATAAAATCTTAAAAAAAAAAAAAAAAGAACTTATATGTGAATAAGGGCTTACCACACCACGTAGAGATAAAGCTGTGCCAAAAAGATGGAAGAGCTCCTCAACACAGGGGCCTGAAAAGAGCTTGCTAAGTTTTAAAATAAAATGGCAACACTTGAGCATAAATTGGGTAGTAAAGTACAGGCAGATATGGTCCAATGGTTCTCAACATTAGGAGGGACCATTCTCTAAAGGGTTATTTGGAAATGAGTGAGATCATAGTGGGCTATCACAAAGAGGAGGGGTTGTAGTTTGCTACTGCAATTTAGTGCTCAGGGACCAGATACAATGAGCATTCAACAATGTATGAGACGGCCCCATACAAATGCCAGTTGAGCACCCTTTTAAGAAACACTGGGAAGTAGGTTAAAATTTAACAAAGTCTAGAAAACTTAACCATAGTGTTTTTTAGTGTATCTTTGAAATCTGAGATCACAACCTTCATTTGACTCAATAAATATTTACTTCCAAGAAAGCTTTTTCCTGAGAAGTAGTATGCTTCCTTCTTTCCTTTGGCCACCAAGAAGCTGAGAACTTTGTGGGAAGGCTGGCGAGTTGGATGAAGGAAAGCAGTTTACTGATAACCCTAAAACTCTGAAGAAATTCCATTTAAAGCAGCAGACAATAAGAAACCACTGCAGGCCCTTAAGGTAGGTGGAGATGATTTTAAAAGTTTTCCCTGAAGGCTATTACATGACAGTGATATGAAATAACCCTAACCTCAAAGCTAAACTTGTATTAGTAAGTACTCTTCCTGGGTTCTGTAAACATATTAGATCAGCCCGTGAAGGCCTGAAGTACCAGGTTCCTTAGAGGTGCCTCTGGTTTTCCAGTTTTCAGCAACCTCTCCCTACTCTAGATGCTTTTAGGTAATGTTTATTCTCCATTCCCCTACTTTCCAATAGTTTCATACCCAGTCTGCTTAGCCCCTGAAGACATTTGTTTTCAACACATAATCACTAAATAATCCTTACAGCACTTTGTTGTTATGGTTCCTGACTACATTTATGATTCAAACACTGCTGCCAGGGTCTCAAACACATCTCTAGGCTTCAAAGATATTAATAATCAAATCAAACCCAGACTTAAACAATCTACTTATGTAAACTTTACCTGACTTATTTTTCCTAAAGGGTTGCTTATCTTTCCCAGAAATTTATAAGCATTAGGAACTGTTACCAATTTATAATTTGTCATAAAATGTTATGCCCAACTTGATTGCCTCATGATCTAGCAGTGTCTCAGCTAATATTAAATAAAAGGGGAAAGGAAGTGACAAAGGGAGGAGAAATAATCTTGTAATAGTCTATCTATATCCAAATGAATCCAGTGTAGAACTAGAAACTGTTTCCACTAACTTCAATTAAAATAACAATAATGATTTTTAATCCCTGTAATTACAATACCTTAATTTCTCAATGCTCAACATTTCTTTTTTGATTAAAATTTTCATTTTGCAAACGTTTCCTTTTGTCCATATTTGACTTTTCAGAAGCAAGAAGTTAAGGATTCTACTTGGAGTCATCTAATGTTGCTGAGTACTACAAAGGGCCTATGTTTTCCAATTCTAAAAAGTATAAACTCAAGCTTTTACCACTAAAGAGTGAGGCCACTGTTAAATTGTAATTTTTTTAAGTTATAAACATGATTCACCCAAAGTGAGCCGGTGGCAAAGGTTTATTGAACTCATGATGGAGCAAGCTGAATGGTAAAAATTAGAAAAATCTTAGAAATAGGGCAATAAAACCACAATCTTCAGGTGTGTTTTTTCTCCCAGTCAGAAATAATTTGCATCTCCATTACACACACACACACACACACAAAGTAACTGCTGGGCCTGGGCCCTAATCAATACTATGTCAAGCAAGAGTAGAGTCCCCTAGATAATTAATTCATCCTCAGGTGGGCCTCTTAGACAAGGTTCCATTCTAAGCTATTCCTCTGCTTTTCCTAGATGTTTATAATTTTTGCTATCATAAATGTTTCTATAAATCAGTTAACTACCCCCCCATTCATGATTTCACATACTATGAGTACATAGGTTATTTGGGAGAAGAAAAATTGTTGGCTACAAATATTAACTTATTCCTCCTGATTCTTAATGAATCTGAAACCCCTTCAACTTAAGTGGGACTTGGCCATTGGAAACACCGGCAACTTAATGCCCTTTGTTTCAAGGTTACAAAGACTTGCTATCCCTTCGCACGTTTTAAACACATGGCAGTGACTATCCACGCTGTGCGTGAGCGCTTAGTAGCGGCCCAAGAGTGCCGGTCACACTGGGTGTGGGCCTTCCTTCTCCCTGCGTCGCCCCCACCCCCAACCACTCGCTCCAAGACCGCCGGGACCCGCCTGCATTTCACTGGTGAGAGCCCCGCTTCCCAGTCTTTTGTTCAGGACTGGGCTGTTTGCCGCCTACCCACACCCGCCCTTCCTCACCATCCCAGGAGTGGGGCGAGGACCGTGCGGGAAGCACAGCCGGGAAGAGGGACCAGCAAAGGCTGTGGGAATACTCACCCCGCTCCGCTCGGCCCCTGACCCCGCCGCCCAGCCTAGCGCAGGCGGGGCAACGGGGCGGGGGGAGGGGAGACGGGGCGAGGTGCCCATCGCTCTGCCAGCTGCCGTCCAGCCAGCGGCCCCGGGGAGGGGAGTGATGAGCTCCCAGGGGCCACGGAGACGATAGCAGAGGAGCAGAGAGAACAAGCAGAGAGGCCCACCAACAGGGAGGCCCAGCCCTGCCTCAGCCACCGCCACCGCAGCGACCGAATCAGAGCATGCGCACCTGGACCTCCCGCGCACCAGGGGACAAGCTCGCGCGGGTGGCTGACGTCGCGGGCCGCGCGCGCAGTACCCGGGCCAGGGGGCGTGACCTTCCTGCTGCCCCAGACCAAGGAGCCGAGGCCCCGCCCCTCGCCTCACAGGCCCCAGGAACTGAATGCCGACTGTGCGTTTTCCGTCCTAAAGGCGGCCCATCGGGGAGGTGCAGCCGGCGAGCCGAAACCGGGGGGGGGGGGGG